>NC_084827.1:10752500-11052500 GCF_033115175.1 Lepus europaeus | reverse complement strand
ATCAGCTTTTCATTTCACTGATTTTTTTGTATTTTTTGTTTCAATTGTGTTTATTTCTTAATTTTTTTATTTGACAGATGGAGTTAGACAGTGAGAGACAGACAGAGAGAAAGGTCTTCCTTCCGTTGGTTCACTTCCCAATTGACCACAATGGCCGGTGCTGCACCAATCCAAAGCCAGGAGTCAGGTGCTTCTTCCTGGTCTCCCATGCGGGTGCAGGGGCCCAAGCACTTGGGCCATCCTTCACTGCCCTCCCAGCCCACAGCAGAGAGCCGGACTGGAAGAGGAGCAACCAGGACTAGAACCAGGTGCCCATATGGGATGCTAGCGCCACAGGCTGAGGATTAACCAAGTGAGCCATGGCGCTGGCCCTGTCTTCTTTAATTTTAATTTTATCTTTCCTCCTACTAATTTTGGGTTTGTTTTGTTCTTGTTGTTTTTGAAATCTCTGCAACTATTAGCTTATCAGTATCATCCAGGACTCAGATGTTCAGTATTCCTCCTGAGATTATGCAAGCAAATGCAAATGAAAAGAATCTAAGTAAAAATTATATAACAAAACAGCACTCCAACAAAAGCAATTGTAAAATTACAAGAACGCTATTTTAAAACACTGACACTTTCAGAGAATGATAATCTCAAAAACCACAAAATTGCTAAATTGTTCTCTAAACTGCTAGGTAGATAAACATGATTGTAATGAATTAACTTAAACTTTGTAAAGAATAATCCAATAAATTGGATAAATCGTATAAGACACTAAGTTTTAAGCGTCTTCTTCCTTAAATGCCACTTGATTTTTAAAGAGGCAAGCCACAATATAGGAAAATACATCCTATTTTGAATGTGGCTTCCTAATTTCAATAGCTGGTCCAGTTAATTAAAGCTATTTTTAATGGAGAGTCTCAAGATTCCTGAGCAATCTATAGTTAGATAAATGGGGGAGACATGGAAAGCAGCACTTTTGTAGCCTCCTCTGGGACTAATGGACAAGAAAACTATTTCCTAAACAGTCTTGTGTTTTAAGCTCAAATTTTGGGGACACATTCTCAAGTCTTCTTTAATGTGGGAACTGCAAAATATAACTGCTATTACGTGGTAATTGGAGTTAAATTTAGAATCCTCAGGTAAAGATTAGAACATACTTTTCTGTTAGTCCTTTAAGGACAGACTTTCAAAATGCTTGATTCTAATAATTCCACGCTATGAGTAGACTGGTTACCCTTCACTTGTAAATGTAAGTGGGTTATGTGAAATCTGTTATCAGCTGATCAAAATTCTGTAGTTTCAGTTATAGATGCAAGCAATCTGAATTTAACTTCTACTAACCCATCATGATATGCAGGGTGTGTAGACAAAAGCTTTCTATCTGCTAACTACTTGAAAAGATAAATAACACAGTAATAATTGATGTGATCCAAAGTTGGCAAAAGCAATACTAGCTCATTCTTAAGAAAAATTTAAGACCTATGAAAACAACAATACCAATTTTTAAAAAAGATTTATTTATTTATTTATTTGAGAGTCAGAGTTACACAGAGAGAGGAGAGGCATAGAGAGAGAAGAGAGAGAGGTCTTCCATCTGATGGTTCACTCCCCAATTGGCTGCAACCACCGGAGCTGCGCAGATCCAAAGAAAGGAGCCAGGAGCCAGGAGCTTCTTCCGGGTCTCCCACGTGGGTGCAGGGACCCAAGCACTTGGGCCATCTTCTGCTGCTTTCCCAGGCCACAGCAGAGAGCTGGAATGGAAGTGGAGCAGCCGGGTCTTGAACTGGCACCCACATGGGATGCCGGCGCATCAGGCCAGGGTGTTAACCCAATGCACCACAGCACTGGCCCCAACAATACCAATTTAAAAACTGTATTTACTTAGAAGCATTCAGAATGTCAACAAAACAGCTGCAACTTTTATTTTTGCAATTACAGAATGGAATTCAGTTAACAGAACAAAAATTATTTTGTATAAGCTGCATTAGAGACAACTGAAAATGAAAAACTACTGTCCCCTATATAACTAATTTGTGCTATGCACCAACAATAACCTGATTTAAATTTCCATGCCAATTTACAACCCTCATACAGTACCAGGCAAGGTTAGTGGCTATTGAAAATACCACCAGGACAGGGCTATCTAAAGACACATTCGGTAGTATGTTAACCATTGCAAAAAAAAAAAAAAGAAAGAAAAGAAAAGAAAAGAAAAGAAAAAAAGAAACTATACAACTTAAAAACAAATCTTACATAGCCTTACATTTTAATTTTTTTTTTCTTTAAAGGGAGTTGTGTACAGCGGGTAAATGCTTTATAGACAATGGGAAAAAAAACCTGCACTAGAACCAATTTATTCATCATCATCTTCTTCACCTTTCTCCTCCTCATCCTCTTCATCTTCCTCTTCTTCCTTCTTCATTTTTTTGCTCTTTCCAGCTTTGAGACCCCCTTTTTTTGCTGTGTCAGGTTTCCTTTACCTCAGAATGCAGCAATATCCTTTCTGTGTTTTTCCTTCAATTTAGCAGCCTTATTTTCATAACACTGCTTGTTACCTGAAGCAGTATTATTCCACATCTCTCCCAGTTTCTTTGCAACATCACCAATGGATAGGCCAGGATGTTCTCCTTTGATTTTTGGGCGAAACTCAAAACAGGAAAAGAAAAAAGGGTGAATTGGGATCCTTGGACTTCTTTTTGTTTCCCCTTTAGGAGAGATATAAGTTTTCATTTCTGTTTCATAATGAGCCTTACTCACCTTTGCCATGTCTTTAAATTTTTCTGTCTCTTTAGTAGACGTGGTCTTCCACCTCTCAGTACTTCTTAGAAAACCCTGAGAAGCTGACGGAAGCACCTCGGTGCTTCATGTGCTCCTCCAGGCAAGTTTGCACAAAGCATGTATAAGATGACATTTTGCCTCTCAGCTTCTCAGGATCTCCTTTGCCCATGTTTAGTTATTTTTCCTCAGCAAGGCACAGAGTCACCTGTGCCTGTATGGCTCACACTTGCCACTGCACTGTCTCTATGGAGCTCAACATAATGTCTAATGTTGTTCATCTAGGTTCTTGAGATGCATTGATAGCTCTTTTATTTGGTGTCTTTCAAATCTCTTCACATAGGCACCAATTGCTATAAACTTCCCTCTTAGCACTGCTTTTGCTTTGGCCCATAAGTTTTGATACACTGTAATGTCATCTTCACTTGTTTCCAGAAATCTTTTGATTTCTCTTTTTAATTCTTCTATGACCCACTGTTCATTCAGAAACCTGTGTTTGCAAATGTCCTAGAGATTCTTGAGTTGTTGATTTCCAGCATCATTCCACTGGGGTCAGAGAAGATGCATGATGTGATTTTGATTTTTTGAATTTGCTGAGACTGGCTTTATGGCATAGTATATGGTCTACTTAGTGAAAGTTTCATACACTGGTGAGAAGAATGTGTATTCTGCCACTGTTGGGTGAAAAATTCTGTAGATATCTGCTATATCCATTTGGTCTTTAGTGTCAATTAACTGTTGTTTCTTTGATGATTTTTTGTCTAGTTGATCTGTCCATTGCTGAAAGTGGAGTACTGAACTCCCCCATTACTACTGTATTGGAGTCTATGTCTCCCTTTAGAGCCATTAACATTTCTTTTAAATAGTCAGGTGCCCTGTGATTGGGTGCATATACGTCTATTATAGTCACATCTTCCTGTTGAATTGATCAATTCATCATTACATAGTGCCCTTCTTTATCTCTTTTAACAGTTTTGTCTGTCTTTTTTTTTTTTTGTCTTATACTATGATGGCTACACCAGCTGTTTTGTTAGCATGTAATATCTTTTTCAACCCTTCACTTTCTTTCTGAGTGTATCTTTGTTGATGAGATGTGTTTCCTGTAGGCAGCAAATTAATGGGTCTTTTTTTTTTTTTTTTTTAGTCCTTTCAGCCAGTCTGGAAGGTGTTTAACTGGAGAGTCAAGACCATTTACTTTCAAGGTGACTATTGATAAGTGATGACATGCTCTGGACATTTTTCCATAAATATTCCTATTGTTTACTTTGGATTTCCTTTGTATTTTTACTGGGAGATTTTTCTGCCTTCACCCTCTTTCATAGCCACGACCATGTTTTTGTGTTTCCATGTGTAGCACATCCTTAAGCAACTTTTGTAAGGCTGGATGAGTGGTGACAAATTCTTTCAATTTCTCTTTGTTATGGAAGTTGTTTATTTCACCTTCATTCATAAATGAGAGCTTTGCAGGGTACAGTATTCGGGGTTGATAGTTTTTTCCTAAGAGTTGGCATAAATCTCACCATTCTCTCCTATCCTGTAGGAGAGTCAGCTGTGATTCTAACTAGAGATCCTCTGAAATTAATCTGGTGTTTCTCTCATGCACATTTTAGAATCTTTTCTTTATGTTTCACTGTAGAAAGTTGACTCCAATGTGTTGTGGTGAAGATCTTTTCTGGTCATTTTTATTAGGAGTTCTATGTGCTTCCTGGACTTGAACATTCCCCACTTTGGGGAAGTTTTCTGTTATTATTTCATGAAAAAGGCCTTCTTATACATTTTCTCTTTCTATGCATTCAGGAACTACTAAGGCCCATAAGTTGTGTTGTTTGAGAGTGTCTCATAAAGCTCTAACATCGTTTTTAATTTCTCTAATTTCTTCTCCTCTTTTTGGTCTGACTGTAAAATTTCCAGAGATTTGTCTTCAAACTCAGATATTCTTTCTTCTGTCTTACCAAGTCTGTTGTTAAAGCTTTCCACCACATTTTTTATTTAATCTATTGAATTCTTCATTTCTAATATTTCATTTTGATTTCTCTATAAAATCTCAATTTCATGGGGGAAAATCAGGGATCCCTGAGCATGTGGATCAACCCACAGCAACTGCCCAGTGACCCAGCCAAACCCTGTGCCCTCCCATGCAGCCATAGTATTTCCACAGTCCCAGCAACGTAACTTTAAGAAATGAGAACTACCATGAGTAAATGGAAATGTACTGTTTGATAGAAACAACAGATTAGAAACTGCAAAGAAAAGAGCAGGTAATGTGAAAGCACAGCAAAGAAATTATCCAAAGGAAAACATGGAGAGAAAAATTTATCAATTTTTTTATAAAAGCAGGTAGGAGCAGCCTTAAGCTGTGGGACAACAGCAGCTGAAAATCAGAGTCCACCAAGGGGAAGAGAGCACAGGTAGAAAAACTATGAAGAAGCAGTGACCAGACATTGAGCAATCCTAACCTGATTTATGAGTCCATGGTTCCATGGAAAGCCACATATCCAAGCAAAGAAACAGAAAGTCATGATATAAGGACCCAGCAGAAACTTCCTAACAGCAGTAAAGAGAAACAGTGACAAGTAGCCAGAGGAGAAACCCATGTAAACTATCCAGGGACAAAGACAAATAGGGCATCAGATTTCTCACCAGAAACAACACAAGTGAGAACACAGGGGAGCACCTCTTCTAATACTCCAGGATGAAAATTCTCCATACAGAATCTTACACCTTGCAGTACTTGCAAAAAAGAGTTCATATAACAATAGAATAACAGTAATGAAGGGTAATACAGTTGGATTACCTTATTAGATATATTTCTGCATATGGGACGTGGCAGAATATCAGTATAAGAAAGAGACTGTTAAGTAAAAGATATGTAATATGAAAATATATGCAAATATGTAAATTTTATGCAATAAAATTCACCCATTGTAAATGTATAATAATTCCAAATTATAGAGTTGTTCAACCAGTTCCATCATCCAACTGTGGGGATACTTCCTTGACCCTTGCAAGTCCTTCTCCCTACTCTAGCCTCAAGCCACCTTAA
This sequence comes from Lepus europaeus, assembly GCF_033115175.1. NCBI lineage: Eukaryota > Metazoa > Chordata > Mammalia > Lagomorpha > Leporidae > Lepus > Lepus europaeus. The sequence goes on along the minus strand of NC_084827.1, from coordinate 11,046,694 downwards.
TCTATTCACTGTCTGTATAAGTGTGTCTTTTCCAGAGAGGTATATAAATAGCATCACACAACATGGAGAATTCGATTGGCTTCATTCATTTGGCATAATCATTCTAAGTTTCCTCCATGCTGTGGCATGTAGCACATATCTAGCTTCTTATTGATGTTCTACAAATATACTCCATTTTATTTGTCCATCTATTGGCAATGGACACTAATGTTTCCAGCTTTTGCTCATATGGTAATGTAGTCACAAACATCTCAAAATGGTTTTTCTTTGAACCTATATTTTCATTTGTGTTGGATAAGATTTTTTATTTATTTTTAGAACTGTCTTTCATTATACTGAGTTGAAAGCTTTCTTTCCTCAGCAGCCGCCTTGCGGAGCTCCTTGAGGTCTTTGGCCTCCCAGGGGTACCATGCTTGCGGCCTGGCTCCCCCAGGCTCTAAGTTGACCGGGAAGGCCTGGATTTTAGTTGGTGCTGGTCGTGAATCGCCCCCTCCTGCCCGAGAAGGAGGGGGGTGATCCAATGCACACGCCCAATGCCCTCCAGGATTGCACCACGACTTGAGGTCCTCCCTTGCAGCTGGTGGCGCCCATCCCCACCTCAGCCACCACATGCGGAACATAGGAGGCAGGACGTTCTGTTCGTCCCTGAGCCCTTTCAGGGGGAGGGGGAGCTGTGGCTGTGGGCACATCTATGCCCCCTGCCCCTGCCTTCCACAGGCTCCGAGCTGCTCAGCTGCTCGCTGTTTGCTAAAGTCAGCCCAGGCTTCTTCCTCCCTGCGCACTTCCTCTGTGGCCAACACCTGATCCAGCCCACCCTCCCGGCAACAAAGGCGTGAGCCCTTCTCCAACCCCAAAGGCCAAACAGGACCTACTCGGGACTCAAGGCCCCTGTTGATGGGAGAATGCCTTATCAGCGTCGCTGCAGGCTGGGGAGGAGGCTTCAGCACCTGGTTCCCTTACAGGGGGGAGCAGGCCCTCCGGGTGAAATGAGGCCTTGAGAGCTGAGATGGTAGAGAAGAACCCCAGTGGAGGGGCGATCCCCAAATCTGTTTCTCTGTCTATGGCTATTTTCTCAACACTTGCCCATGTGGCCCAGGAAAAGAGGTTAGCGCTGGGCACCCAAGGGGCAATGGAGACGATGGTCTCCCGAGTCAGCAGCGCTGAGCTATCCGAGCGTTCCAAGCCTCTGGACCTGAGCATGAGGCGCAAGGCCTTCAGGGCTGGGTCATTTCTTGCTGAAGTTGCATTACCCATATTTTTAGGGTTTCACTTACCCTGACAAACCGCTTGGCCTCGGCTGGACGTTCTGGTCGTGGCCCATGTGCCCCACGTTGGGCGCCAGCTGCAGTGACTGTTCCTCGCCACCGCCGGAGAATCAGGCAGACTGCCCGCAGCTTGCCTTGACCGAGGAGGGGAAGTGCGCCAACCGCCACGCAGCCTTCTCCAAACCCGGGGGGGCAATCAGGTGCGGTGTGGAGCCCTGTCAAAGCAGGGTCTCACTTTATTGTAAAAGGGAGGTGTATATATAGCTGAGGTACAGAGCGGATGGTACAGAGCGGATGAGCGGATGTGGGCAAGGGGTGGGGGGATGTGATGCAAAAGGGTCTTAGCCACTCTCCTATTGTACCACCTTAATGATCGTTAGGCAAAATCGCCCTGGGGCTGGGGTGTTTGCTACCAGAGATTTGAAACTTAAAGACAGGTTTTCAAATTCGAGGCAGCTCAGAAAGTTTCTTCTAGGCCTCTCCAGATGCAGCTGCCCCCACATGCTGCAGCACAATACTTTAAAAATGAGTTTGTGAGGCTGGCGCTGTGGCGCGGCGGGTTAAAGTCCTGGCCTGAAGCGCCAGCATCCCATATGGACGCCGGTTCAAGACCGGGCTGCTCTACTTCCCATCCAGCTCACTGCTATGGCCTGGGACAGCAGTAGAAGATGGCCCAAGTGCTTGCCCCTGCACCCATGAGGGAGACCTGGAAGAAGCTCCTGGTTCCTGGCTTCAGATTGGTGCAGCTCCGGTGGTTGCAGCCAACCGGGGAGTGAACCATCGGATGGAAGATCTCTCTCTCTGTGTGTAACTCTGACTTTCAAGTAAAATAAATAAATCCTTAAAAAAAAAAAAAAGAGTTTGTGGTTTACATCCTCTCTTAAACAGCCTCTCCCTTATCCTCTTTCCGTCTGCTTTATTTTAATTCTTTTTGAAGATTTATTCATTTATCTGAAAGTCAGAGTTATATAGAGAGGTGGAGAGAGAGAGAGAAAGATCTTCCATCCGCTGGTTCACTCCCCAAATGGCTGCAACAGCAGCAGCTGTGCTGATCTGGAGCCAGGAGCCAGGAGCTTCTTCCAGGTCTCCCACGTGGGTGCAGGGGCCCAAGCACTTGGGCCATCTTCCACTGCTTTCCCAGGCCATAGCAGAGAGCTGGATTGGAAGTGGAGCAGCCAGGACTCAAACCAGCATCCATATGGGATGCCAACACGGCAGGCAGTGGCTTTACCTGCTACGCCACAGCGCCAGCCCCCTCCACCCTGCTTTAAATTATATGTTGAAAAATCTGGCCTTAACTCCAGAGGTTTCAATCAATACAATACTAAACAGGGTTTTGAAAATGAATCTGCCCTCCCACAAGGGTCAAAACAATTTGGGTCTTCTGTGCTTCCATATGAATTTTAGTGTTGTGTTTTCTAGTCCTGTGAAGAATGCTGTTGGTAGTTTGATGGCATTTGCCTTGAGTCTGTAATGGCTTGGGTAGCACACATATTTTCATAATAATTCTTTTGGATGTATATCTTCTCTTCATTAGTCTTGTGATTTTCTTTGTAGAGATATTTTACATCCTTGCTTAAATTTATTACAGAGTTCATTTTGTAACATTTGCAAATGGGGTTGCTTGCGTAACCTCTTCCACAAAAAATTCATCATTGGTGAATAAACATTTTTTTGCATGTTGATTTGATTTTGTGTATGCACCTTTATTGAAGTTGTTTAGTGTTGGTTGTTAGTCTCTTTGCAGAGTTTTTAGGTTTCTGTCTATGTAGAATCATGTCATTTGCATACACAGACTATTTGACATCCCTTTTTCTTATTGGGTGCCTTTTATTTCTTTCTCTTCCCTAATTGCTCTAAATTTTCCAGTACTAATCTTGAATGAGAGCCATGAGAGTGTGCATCCTTGTCTGGTTCTAGTTCTTAAAGGAAATGTTTTCAGCTTTTCCCCATTCAATCTGTTGTTGGCTGTGGGTTTTCCTATACAATCTTATGCAACTTCCATCACTACGTTGGTTCAGTTTTATTATAAATGGAGGTTTAATTTATTTAATGCTATTTATGCTTTAACTGAGATTATTGCAATGTTTTTCTCATTGGTTCTGTTGATGTGATATATTATATTCATTGATTCGTGGGTTTCAAATGGTTCCTAAATTTCTGGGATAAATCCCACTGGATCATGATGTATAATTTTTGTTTTTCTCTTTAATTTTTTTGGAGTGGCCAGCATTGTGGCATTTGGGTAAAGTTGCTGCCTGTGATGCCAGCATGCCAAGTATGAACCACTTCAAGTCCCAGGTATTCTACTTCCAATCCAGCTCCCTCTGAGGTGCCTGGGAAGGCAGTGGAGGATGGTCCAAGTACTTGAGTCCCTCTGCCCACTTGGGAGACATAGGCAAATCTCCTGGGTTTGGCCTGGCCCAATCCATGCCATTGCAGCTTTTGGTGAGTGAACCAGGAGATTAAAGATCTCTCTCTCTCTCTCTCTCTCTGTGTGTGTGTGTGTGTGTGTGTGTCTCCTTCTCTCTAACTGCCTTTCTAGTAAATAAATAAATCTTTTTTAAAAATAAAACTAATAAGAATCGTTTTTGATGTGATATTGGATTACATTTCCTAGACTTTTGTTGAGAATTTTTATATCTATGTCAGGGATGTTGGTCTGAAGCTTTCTTTTTTGTTACATTCTTGTGTGCTTTGTGGATCAAGGTAGTATGGCCTCATAAAATTAGTTTGGAAGCCTCATACCCCCTTTAAATGTTTGGAATAGTTTGGCTAAGGCATGTCCAGAGAAAAACTAACCACATGCCCCATTTAGACACAAGTGAAAGTTCTCAGGGATCTGGACACTCACTAGGAGATGATGGCTTCCTGTCCTCATGGTGGTCTCTGGAACCTCAGCAGTGTGTCTTTGGCCTTGACCCTGGCCTACTGACAACTCTTGCACTGGGGGGACATCCTGTGCAATCGCTGTCCTCTTTCAGTGCACCAAGAGCCACCTTGCCTAATTGGGGAAGGACATGAAGAGCTGTCTGATCCAAAGGGCAAAACCACACAGTGTCACTGCCGTTAGCAGTTAGGGATAGAGGGTTCTCTCAGTGTTAAAAATTCAAATTTAACCAAGGGACTGTGATCACTACTTATCCCACCGTGGCCATGATGTGCAATCAAAGATCTGCAAAGCTGTGGTCAGAAGTAAGTTGTCTGACTCAAGTTGGTGATAGTAATCCCTCCTGGACCTTTTCCTTCATACCTGCCTCTCTGTCTTTCTGTTCCCTGCCCCCCTTCCAATCTTTCCCTCCTCTCTCTTTAATTTTCTCTATTCTCTCCCTACTGCTATATTTTTGCCATTTTCTCCTCCTTGACTGACACATTGTACCCTCTTTCCACCTGTTGCATCCCCCTGGCTAAGTCAGCAGCATTGTACTAGATGGAGTACTCTGCATGAGTTCAGATGATGCCCTTCATCTTCCCGTGATGGGAAACTTGCTTCAATGCCAGCATGAAGGTTCAAAGAATATTCACTTTTGAATGTCTTTCACATCCTCCCATTCTGAGATCCTTTAGAACTAAAAGTTTACTGGTACCTCAGGCCCTTGTAGCAAATATTTTCTTCCACTGAGGATTTACTAGGCACTGTCAGGTGTCAGGTCCTGCTCTGGAAGGGAAGTGCTTAAGAAGCACATCCTAGCCGGCACCGCGGCTCACTAGGCTAATCCTCCGCCTTGCGGCGCCGGCACACCAGGTTCTAGTCCCAGTCGGGGCACCGATCCTGTCCTGGTTGCCCCTCTTCCAGGCCAGCTCTCTGCTGTGGCCAGGGAGTGCAGTGGAGGATGGCCCAAGTGCTTCGGCCCTGCACCCCATGGGAGACCAGGAGAAGCACCTGGCTCCTGCCATCGGATCAGCACAGTGCGCCGGCCGCAGCACGCCTACTGCGGCGGCCATTGGAGGGTGAACCAACGGCAAAAGGAAGACCTTTCTCTCTCTCTCTCTCACTTTCCACTCTGCCTCTCAAAAAACAAAAAAACAAAAAGAAGCACATCCTAAGTCCTTTGCTCACAAAACTCAGTTTTGGAGTCACTCAGAAGGAGCAGCAAGTGCCCTCCTAATTAATTGTGCCACAATTTTTTTTTAATTGAAAATACGAATATATTTTTGTTAGGATATTCACAAGAATGAATGACACATTTGTACTGTCATGTGATAAAGAATCCATTTAACCTATGGTATGGCAGGAGATGGGGATAAGAGCCCTTAAAGCTCAAGTGTCCACTGAAGACATTGCCATTCACCAGAGAGAGGATGCTTCCTTGGATTCTATCATCTGCACTATGTCTTCCAGCCAGGTCTACCATGATTTTCCCAGATTCCTTCATTCTAGAAAATAATAGATCACTGAATTTCTTCCTACTTTATTATTGTAGACAATCCTGGCAAAACCACCAGGTCTTCAATCCTCTCTAAAATAACCTTACCGTGAGCATCTTCATACCCTCTCCTTACACACTTCCTCTAAGATTCCTAGGTTGTGTTACCTACCTTGCTGCAGCAAGCTCCAAACGGACCCAGTTTTGATATAAGGTGTATCTAATGTTATTCTGGGAGAGTTCACAGGTGTGGAGGTCCTGCCCAGATGCAACCAATACTTTCTTTGCTAAAAACAGATCTTCCACTCAGTAAGAATGTACAAAGTACATGAAATCCTTTGTGTCTCTATTTTCTAATAGTCACTCTGTGGAAAGCTGCAATGCATACTCTGAGCCTGGTATGTACTCTGAGTGCAGCCCTTCAGTGTTAGGTTTTATTTGTGTTCCTAAGACCAGTTCCTCAGGATATCTTTTGGTCATTATTCGGTGAAAAGCATATGGCCTTGTAAAACTCACTGCTGTTTCCCAAGTGATTACCCAGTTCCTTGAGTCTCATTGTTCTGTCACAGGAAATGTCTCCCAGGGAGAGGACAGGCACAACCTCAAGAGTCCTTTCTCTAAGGGTTATTGCCTTTGGTCACTGTTTCTAAACCCTTCAGGAACTTTTCCCCAGGTCTTATCTCTGTGTCCCTGAGATTTCCTTGTTCAGTTTTAGCTCCCAAAGGTGAGAGGGCTCACTGGGGTGACTTCTCTTGGGGCATGTTTTGGAGACTGTGGTTTCACTGGCACCATCCTAGTCAACCAGTCTCAGAGGCCTCATTACTATAAACTGCATCATCTGGGCCAAATAGCTACTTTTTTTTTTTTTTGCTTTTTTCTACAGATCCCATGCTTGCCTATTTTCTTCTAAGTCAGGGATAACATGGGTTGTTTTATTTATTTGCTTTAGGTGACAAATGAAAAGTGTGCTTGAGAGAACAGCATGATGTTCATGCACCTGTGTTTCTAGCTGGCGGTTTCACAGGACGTCTGTGACTACAATGACCACTTTAAAAACCACTGATAGGAGTAAGACTGCTCCTTTCAGCTGCTGTTTGGAATTCAAGGACAGCAGAAGAAAACTCTACCTGCCAAGTGCTCAGGTTTCTTGGGTGAGTAGGAGGGGTTTGCAATCACAGCTTTTCCTTTACAGCTGTGTCTCTAAAAACTCCTTTAACCAAGGCCATTGAGGAGTTTCAGAACATCAAACAGTTGTCCTTGTGGCTCCCTGAGAGCGCTGCTCCCCTGTTCTTGTTTGTCTCTTCCCTTTAGTTTTCCAGACTGTGTCCAGTACACACCTCTTAAATTTGATTCTGTTCAGATCTCTATGACATTCTTAAAAGATTTATTTATTTATTTGAAAGGCAGAGTTAACAGAGAGGCAGAGACAGAGAGAGAGAAATTTTCCACTGTCTAGTTCACTTCCCAAATGGCTGCAATGGCCAGAGCTGGGCCAATCCAAAGCCAGGAGTCAGGAGGTTCTTCCAAGTACCCAACAAGGGTGCAGGGCCCAAGGACTTGGGTTGTCGTCCACTGCTTTCCTAGGCCATAGCAGAGAGCCAGATCAGAAATGGAGCAGCTGGTACTTGAATCGGTGCCCATATGGGATACCAGCACTGTAGATGGCAGCTTTCCCTACTATGCCACAGTGCCAGCCCCTCCCTATGACATTTTAAAGATTTCCCAAACTCTCAGATGCAGAGAAAAAGGTGTGATAAAGAATTTAGACTTATCCTGGGCACACTCCCTCCAGACTTCCCTGATCACCATGTTTTGATAAGGCCAGAAAACCAATACTTTGATTGGAATTAAAGAATTGGCATAATCCTGCTATGATTTACAAAGTAATGCATTTTAAGATTTTTTTTTTAATTTTCTATGATCATATCTGTCAAATTTTAAACAAGTGTGTATAGGAGAACTAACACTACCATCCAAGCTAAAAGAAAAAGGAAAATATTAAATTTATAATATATGTTGTCTTCTAAACTGTATCATGCTCAAAGCTTAGCATTCCAAGGAAAAAAATAAGAGAGAGGTTTAATTGTGAGTTAAGCTAATATCATTGGTTAAATTTGCAGGATTTAGAAACTGAGTACATAGGGATGGGCATTTGACCTAGCCCAAGGTCCTAGGCCTGTTTACTGGTTCTGGGTCCTGGCTCCAGCAATTTACTCCTCATGCACATGCTAGGGTAGGTGGGGTGGGTCAGATGGGTAATTATGATGGCTGAAGAAATTGGGTTCCTGCCACCTGCCTGGGAGATTTTTATTTAATTACTGCTTTCTGTCTCTGCCTCAATCAATACTAGCCCTTGTGTGCTTTGGGGCAGTGAACCAATTGGAGCTTACTTGTGCTCTTTCTGTCATTTTGTCTCTGAAATAAATTAATTTAAATTTTTAAAGAATTCCAAAATGAATACACAGAGATTTGGCTGCATTTCAATTTGATTATTAATGCAGAGGTTTATAAATGAGCTGAAGAGGTTTTTGAAATGACCTGAAATACTCCTCATAAACAAGTAAATATTAGGACACATTTGAGTGAGTCAATAATACTGATTTAGAGACAACACCATGGATCATTTCTCAAATTTTTCCATATAAAAATTCTCTTATCACAATAGTTTAACTTGTGCGAATTCATGATTAGGAATTATGATCATGGGCAGTGCTTTTGAAGTGACTTGGCTTTATAGGTTTGTTTTTGTCATATTACATTTGAAACCAAGAATATAAAATGTATGTCTACTGAGAAGCCAAAAAAAGAAAGGTAGCAAAACAATTCTAGTTTTTCTTTCCATTAGTTTTGTTTCTTATCTGAAGGAAGCAGTATTGTTTACTTTTGTCAAATTTGGTAATTAATTAATACTTAAATTTATAGACAGAAATCCATTGGCTATTAATCAAGGAAATTATTGCAGAAGATTAAGATCATAAATCCAATATAATTAATGTAGTTTTATTTAATACACTTATAAAATTATATATTAAGACTAAAGTTAAGAGGCTGGCATTGCGGCACAGAGGGTTAATGCCCTGGCTTGAAGCGCTGACATCCCATATGGGCGCCGGTTTGAGACCTGGCTGCTCCACTTCCAATCCGGCTTCTGCTATGGCCTGGGAAAGCAGTAGAAGATGGTCCAAGTCCTTGGGTCTCTGCACCCGCATAGGAGACCTGGAAGAAGCTCCTGGCTCCTGCCTTCGGATCAGTGCAGCTCCAGCCATTGCAGCCATCTGGGGAGTGAACCAGAGGAACTCTCTCTCTCTCTCTCTCTCTCTCTCTCTCTCTCTCTGCCTCTCCTCTCTCTGTGTAACTCTGACTTTCAAATAAATAAATAAATCTTTAAAAAAAAAGACTAAAGTTAAAAATTTACATTTATCATCTGTGTGTATATTTATATATCTCTGTAAGTTTAAATATAACACAACAATATTAAAGTCTCTGCTAAAAATCTTCAGTTGTGATCCAAAATATTTCATCAGTTTGGAACCAAAAGAAGTGAATTAGAACTTGGGTTGTTTTTCTGTAAAATGTGTCAGGTATTTTGTGTCACAGTGGTACTTCATTTTTATCATTACAGTGGTCTGCTAGGCCCTCAATAATTTGAGCATGCTCCCAAATAATTTTAACCCAAAATTACTGAAAGGGTAAAGTTTCAGTTGATTATTATTTCTTTTTTTCTTTTTTTAATTTTTTATTTCATAAATGTGAATTTACAAAGTGCAACTTTTGTATTGTTGTGGCTTCCCCCACCAACCTCCCTCCCTCCCGTGGCCCTCCGCTCTCCCTCTCCCATCCCGCCCTGTTTTGAGTTTCATTTTCAATTACCTTCATATACAGAAGATCAACTTAGTATATACTAAGCAAGGATTTCAACAGGCTGCACTCACACAACCGCACAAGGTATAGGGTACTGTTTAATTAGTAGTGTTTTTAAGTTTCATAGTAAAACACATTAAGGACAGAGATCCTACGTGGGGAGCATGTACCCAGTGACTCCCGTTGTTGATTTAACAATTGGCACTCTTATTTATGACGTCAGCAATCACCCGAGACTCTTGCTATGAGCTGTCTAGGTTATGGCAGTCCCTTGAGTTCACCGGCTCTGAACTTGTTTAGTCAAGGCCGTGTCACAGTGGAGGTTCCTTCCTCCCTTCAGAGAAAGGCGCCTCTCTCCTTGATGGTCTGTTCCTTCTGCTGGGTTCTTGTTCACCAGGGTCTTTCATTTAGATTGTTTTTTTGCCACTGTGTCATGGCTTTCCATGCCTGTGAGACTCTCGTGGACCTTTTAGCCAGATCCGAATGTCCCAAGGGTTGATTCTGAGGCAGGAGTGCCGTTTTGGGTGTTTGCCATTCTATGAGTCTGCTGTGTGTCCTGCTTCCCCCACAGGATCATTCTCTCCCTTTTAATTCTATCCTTCATTATTTGCTTACACTGGTCTTATTTGTGAAATCTCTTTGACACTTACCCTATCTTTTTGATCGGTTGTGTATTTATACTTATCATTTTACCAAGTGCGCTGGCATTGGTACCTGCCTCCTTGGTATGATTGAGTTGAAATCCCCTGGCACATTTCTAGCTGTAGCATTGGAGGTAAGTCTGAGTGAGCATGTGCCAACCTATATATCTCCTCCCTCTCATATTCCCACTCCTATGTTTAACAGAGATCACTTTTCTGTTAATTTTAAATGCCTAAGAATGATTGTGCATTGATTACAGAGTTCAACCAGTGGTCTTATGTAGAACAAACAGAGCAACAACACCACCACCAACAACAAGAATACTAAAAGGAATAAAATAGTAAGTTGTTCCTCAACAGTCTAGACAAGGGCTGATCCTGTCATTGTGTCTCATAGTGTCCATTTCACTTAGCAACAACAACAATAACAAAAATACTAAAAGGAATAAAATAGTAAGTTGTTCCTCAACAGTCCAGACAAGGGCTGACCATGTCATTGTCTCTCATAGTGTCCATTTCACTTCAATGGGTTTCCTTTTAGATGTTCTTTTAGTTGCCATCGATCAGGCAGAACATATGATATTTGTCCCTTTTGGACTGGCTTATTTCACTCAGCATGATGTTTTCCAGCTTCCTCCATTTTGTTGTAAATGCCCAGAGTTCATTGTTTTTAACTGCTGTATAGTGTTCCATAGAGTACATATCCCATAATTTCTTTATCCAGTCATCCGTTGATGGACATTTAGGTTGATTCCATGTCTTAGCTATTGTGAATTGAGCTGAAACAAATATTGAGGTGCAAATGGCTCTTTTTTTCTCCCCTTTAATTCCATTTGGGTAAATTCCAAGGAGTGGGATGGCCGGGCCAGTGGTAGTGCTATGTTCAGGTTTCTGAGGACTCTCCAAACTCTCTTCCATAGTAGCTTTACCATTTTGCATTCCCACCAACAGTGGATTAGTGTCCCTTTTTTCCCCACATCCTTGCCAGCATCTGTTGTTGGTTGATTTCTGTATGTAAGCCAATCTAACCGGGGTGAGGTGAAACCTCATTGTGGTTTTGATCTGCATTTCCCTGATGGCTAGGAATCCTGAGCATTTTTTCATGTTGACTTTGTATCCTGCTACTTTTCCAAACTCTTCTATGAGTTCCAATAGTCTCTTGTAGGAGTTTATCGGGTCCCCTATATATAGTATCATGTCATCTGCAAATAGGGATAGTTTAACTTCCTCCTTTCCCATTTGTATCCCTTTAATTTCTTTTTCTTGCCTGATGGCTCTGGCTAACACTTCTAGGACTATATTGAATAGCAATGGTGAGAGTGGGCATCCCTGTCTGGTGCCAGTTTTCAATTGAAACGCATCCAACTTTTCCCCATTCAATATGATGCTGGCCATTGGTTTATCATAGACTGCCTTAATTGTGTTGAGGAATGTTCCTTCTAACCCCAATTTGCTTAGGGTTTTCATCATGACAGGGTGTTGTATTTTGTCGAATGCTTTCTCTGCATCTATTGAAATAATCATATGATTTTTGTTTCTCAATTTATTAATGTGATCTATTACATTGATTGACTTTCGAATATTGAGCCATCCTTGCATACCAGGGATAAATCCCACTTGGTCCGGGTGAATGATCTTTCTGATGTGCAGTTGGATTCGGTTTGCCAGAATTTTGTTGAGTATTTTTGCATCTATGTTCATCAGGGAGATAGGTCTGTAGTTTTCTTTCTCTGTTGTGTCTTTTCCAGGCTTAGGAATTAAGGTGATATTGGCTTCTTACAAAGAATTTGGGAGGGTTCCCTCCCTTTCAATCATTTGGAATAATTTGAGAAGAACTGGGGTTAGTTGTTCTCTAAATGTCTGGTAAAATTCGGCAGTGAAGCCATCCGGTCCTGGGCTCTTCTTTTTTGGTAGTGCGTTTATTACTGATTCAATTTCTTCCATGGTTATGGGTCTGTTTAGATTTTTTATATCTTCATGGCTCAGTTTAGGAAGGTTGTATGTGTCCAGGAATCTATCCATTTCTTCCAGGTTCCCCAATTTGTTAGCATACATCTCTTTGTAGTGATTTCTAATGATTCTTTTTATTTCTGTTGTGTCTGTTGTTACATTTCCATTACTATCTTTGATTTTACAGATTTGGGTCTTCTCTCTCTTTTTTTTTTTTGGTTAGTTGGGCCAATGGTGTGTCGATTTCATTTATTTTTACAAAGAACCAGCTCCTGGTTTTGTTGATCTTTAGTATTGTTTTTTTGGTTTCAATTCTGTTTATTTCTTCTCTAATCTTTAGTATTTCTTTCCTCCTGCTGGATTTGGGCTTGACTTATTGCTGTTTTTCTAAATCCTTGAGGTGCATGGACAGTTCATTTGTTTGGTTCCTTTCCAGATTCTTGATGTAGGCACCAATTGCTATAAACTTTCCTCTTAGTACTGCTTTTGCTGTGTCCCACAGGTTTTGATAGGTTGTGTTATCATTTTCATTTGTTTCTAGAAATCTTTTGATTTCTCTTTTAATTTCTTCGATGACCCACTGTTCATTTAGGATCATGTTGTCCATTCTCCATATATTTGCATATGGTGTAGAGATTCTTGGGTTGTTGATTTCGAGTTTCACTGCACTATGGTCTGAGAAGCTGCATGGTATAGTTTCAATTTTTTTCAATTTGTTGAGGCTCCCTTTATGGCCTAGCATATGGTCAATCCTAGAGAACGTTCCATGTACTGGGGAGAAATACGTGAACTCTGTGGCGGGGGGGTGGAAGGTTCTGAAGATATCTATTAGGTCTATTTGGTCTATAGCGTCAATTAACTCTGTTGTTTCCTTGTTGAATTTCTTTTTTTTTTTTTCTTTGCAACCAATATTGTATTTCTTTTTTTTTATATACAGAAAATCAGTTTAGTATATATAAAGATTTCAACAGTTTGCCCTCACATAGCAACAACACAAAGTGAAAAAATACTGTTGTAGTACTAGTTATAGCATTAAATAACAGTGTACATCACTCCTTGTTGAATTTCTGTCTAGTTGATTTGTCTATTGGTGAGAGTAGGGTGTTGAAGACCCCTGTTACTATTGTATTTGAATCTATATCTCCCTTTAAATCCTTTAGTAATTCTTTCAGGTAGCCAGGCACCCTGTAATTAGGTGCATATACATTTATAATAGCAATGTCTTCCTGTTGGATAGATCCTTTAATCATTATATAGTGCCCTTCTCTGTCTCTTTTAATAGTTTTTATGTTAAAGTCTATTTTGTCTGATATCAGGATGGCCACACTAGCTCTTTTTTGATTTCTGTTAGCTTGGAGTATCTTTTTCCATCCTTTCACTTTCAGATTGCGTGTGTCTTTGCTGATAAGGTGTGTCTCCTGAAGGCAGCATATAGATGGATTCTCTTTTTTGATCCAATCAGCTAGTCTATGTCTTTTGGTAGTAGAATTAAGACCATTCACATTCAGTGTGATTACTGTTAAGTACTGTCTTTTCCCATTCATGTTTCCTGAAACGAGCTGTTTATGTATTTTGAACTTTGTTTGTAGGTTACTCTACATTCGCTTTTTTTTGTAGTGAAGTTCTTGTTTTTGTATTTCTGTGTGCAGCACGTCTTTGAGCAAATGTTGTAGGGTTGGACGCGTGGATAGAAATTCTTTCAGTTTCTGTTTGTCTTGGAAGGTCTTTATTTCCCCTTCATTCATAAATGATAGCTTTGCAGGGTATAGTATTCTAGGTTGGCATTGTTTGTCTTTTAAAACTTGAAATATATCATGCCATTGTCTCCTTGCCTGTAGTGTTTGCGATGAGAAGTCTGGGGTGAGTCGGATTAACTTACCCCTGAATGTGATTTGTCGTTTTTCTCTGGCACATTTTAGGATTTGTTCTTTGTGTGTCACTGAACTGAGGGTTGCCACAATGTGTCGCGGTGAATTTCTCTTCTGATATACCCTATACGGGGTCCTGGCTATCTGTTGAATTTGGCTGCTGTTATCCAGCTGCCTTTGTTTGAAGTTTTCTGATATTATTTCATTGAAAACACCTTCCAATCCATTCTCTCTTTCCGCCCCCTCAGGGACTCCTATTATCCAAACATTACACTGTTTGATTGAATCTTGTAGGTCTCCGACCATATTTTTTAATTTTTTAATTTCTTCTTCCTGCATTTGAACTGACTGTATTATTTCTGGAAGTTTGTCTTCAAATTCTGATATTCGGTCTTCTATTTCATCTGTTCGATTTCCGAGGGATTCCACGGTGTTTTTTATATTGTCAATTGAGTTTTTCATTTCCAGTATTTCAATCTGGCTTCTCTTTAGGATCTCTAATCCTTGGGCTTGTTTTTCATTCAGCTCTCGACACTGTTTCTCATTATTTCCAAGTAATCTGATTATTAATTTTCTGAATTCTTTTTCTGGCATGGTTTCAAATTCTTCTTCTTCAGCCTCTGTTATGGTTGGTTTAGTCTGCTCCATTGGTGAGTTTATATGTTCTTCTGTATTCTTATTGTGGGTTTTTGTTTTGTTTTTTGGCATTCTGCCTGGGTGGTTTGTCAGGTTGATTTCCCTCTGCTATAGACTGTTGTGAGTCTGTACCAATATCCAGTTTTAAGCAGGCTGCTCTGCCTTCTAGAGTTTGTTTATTTATTTTTTACTTATGTGTTTTTTTGTTTATTTTATTTATTTATTTATTTATTTTGTAGCTTGTGTGGGTTGGCGTCAGGGCTTTGAGCTGCCCTCCCTTACTGCCTGCTTGCCCCTGCGCAAGGTGTCGTGTTGCTCCACTCCACCTTTGGGCTCTGCCCCCGAAGGTTAGTGTGGCGGGGAAGCAGCTCTCCTTTAAGACTCAATGTAAACAAACAAGATGGCTGCTTCCCACCCGCTGCAGCTCTGATTTGGGGGGGAGGATCCTGGATTGTTTAGTCCTTCAATTAGTCCCCCTGAATTGCGCACTCTTTCCACAGGTGCTACTCACTCTGTTCCATTTTCTATTTCCTCCCTCACTCGGTTGTGTGTGTCTCAATGTCCATCCCAGGGTGGGTTGGGGGAAGGGCGGTGGCGGCTGGTGCAGTGGTGCCCTACGAGCGCCCTGTCTCACCTCGGTTTCCAGAGCTCCCCTTTCAGTGCTGGCACGTGGACTCTGCGGCTGGGCTCCCGACTCTGTGGCTGGGCTCCCCACGGCGGCTGGGTTCTCCCGCGTCGGCTGGGCTCCCGCGACGGTCCACGGGGCTGGGCTTCCACGTGGTGGGCGACCTTGCTCTCCCCGTAGGTCCTCTGTGTCACATCCCGATTATTATTTCTTGTGTTGTACTTTTTAAATATTGCCTGGACAGAACAAAACATTGGTAACTGCTGCTTGCCTTTTAAGACTATGTCTTATGTTTACATCTTTTCTCATTTGAAAACTTTAAAAACAATTATTGATTTATTTGAATTGCAGAGTTACAGAGTGAGGGAGAGAGAAAGGGAGAGAGGAGAGGGGGAGAGGATCTTTCTTCAGCTGATTCACTCCTTAAATGGCTGCAATGGCTGGGACTGGGCCAGGCCAAAGCCAGGAGACTGGAACTCCATCTGGATCTCCTATGTGGGTAGAGGAGCCCAAGGACTTGGGCCATCCTCTGCAGCTTTCCTAAGTGTGTTGGTGAAGAGCTGGATCAGAAGTAGAGCAGCCTGGACTTGAGTTGGCACCCATATTGGATGCCAGCATTGCAGGCAGTAGCTTAATCACTGTACCACAACACTGGCCCTCTCATCTGAAAACTCTTGATCTTGACTTTCTCAAATTCAGCAAAATAAAAGTGGATGACAGCATTGATTTTCAGCCGAACTGCAAATATTCTGTCTTATCTCTACATCTCTTGGATGGCATCTTCGATTCTCAGCCAAGAAAGGGGAAGTTTTATGATCTGTTGGTTAAAGGTAAACTTCTCCTGGCAATTTCTCCAGCCCCAGAATCAGTTTCTTTACTGGTACTGCTCAACTGGCCTTACCAGATAAGTTAGCTGGGCTTGGTTACCTGGCTAAAGAGATCTAAGAATCCTTGCTGGGAAGTCCAGGATTGAGTTCTGGCCTGAGCAGAGAATCCTCACAGAGACCCTGATGGCCCTGTGTGTCTGTGTGTGAATGCTTGGAGCGTTGTGGGGGCGGTTACCTCTGTGACCTCTAATGCCCTTCTAAACTCTGGCTGTACTTCTCCTCTGCCTTGCCTCTACTTCAAAGTGTACCTGACTACATTCTGGAGTTCAGTGAGTCCTTTAAATAGCCCAACTTGCTCAGTCTCTTCACTTAGTTTAGTAATATCTTCTATGATTAACTTGTCTTTGGATATTTTTAAAGAGGGATCACTAGAAATCACAGAGATTTATTTTAAAAATAAGTAAAAACATTGATATTTGTTTCACATTCTCCACATTTTAATTAATTTGGAGCTGTTGTACAAACTCTTCTGTTTACCAAAATAATAAGGAAGGGATGGAGGAAGGAAACTGGCAAATCATAGTGAAAATTATTCCCACTTTAATCATGTATACATAAATATATTAATATAAATGCACATCAACATATATGTATGCATATATGTATTTCTCAGGTTAAAAGAAATATACCATGTCTGCATAAATGATCATAAAATAATTATCTACTAAAATATCTTTTTCTGTGACTTAAGCATTTTTATCAATTGAAAATAATCAAACTAAACTTTATGGAATAAGTGAAAGGCCCTGGAAATGCATTATTGCTATCATTGTCTCTTCAGATACCACTGTCCTTACCTTGAACACAAAAATTCTCCTTTCCTGCTTGAACAAGAAAAATCCCTTGATTATTTAACTTATTTTAGGGAACTATCTGCATTTTGTACAGATCTTTCAATATTTCTTTTCTTTTTTAAAAAAAGTTTTATTTATTTATTTGAAAACCTGAAATACAGGCAGAGAGAGGAGGAGAGAGAGTGAGATCTTCTATCTGTTGATTCATTCCACAAATGGCTGCACTGACCAGGACTGGGCCAGGCTGGAAGCCAGGAGCCAGGAGCTTCTCCCAGGTTTCTCACATGGGTGAAGGGGCCCAAATGCTTGGGCCATCTTATGCTGCTTTCCCAGGCCATTAGCAAGGAGTTAGACTGGAAGTGGAGCAGCCAGGATTAAAATCGGCATCCATATGGGATGCTGGCACTGTAGGCAAAGGCTTAACCTTCTATCCCACAGTGCCAGCCCCTGGGTATTCCCTTTCTAAAGCATGCATTCATGTCACCTGGTCTGAATTGACCAAATACCTGTCTCTAGACCTGCCTAGAGTATGATATTGATCCTTAACAATACTAGTGAGGGTATTAACTAAAAGTAAATGATGTTATATAACCTTGTGTCTCTGAGTTGCTTAAGAACAGCATACATCAGCCTGTGTTTAATATTAATAATTAGATTTATAATTTGCCCCTGGCTTTGGTGCAGCTTGTTGGGGCTAAGGTTGGTCATATGATGAAATATGTCAATGAGACAAACTCATGCTAAGACACTCTCTCCTAGAACAGGCTGCAGGCTTCCCAGTAGTGAGGGGTTCATAGACAAAATAGTGGTTCGATACCTGACAGCAAAGCATGCCCACATCCCATAATAGAGTGCCTGGGTTCAAGTCCTGGCTCCACTTGTGATTCCAACATCCTGTGAATGCACAGCCTGTGAGGTGGAAGGTGATAGTTGAAGTACTTGGGTCCTTGCTACTTACTTGGTAAACCCGGCTTGAGTTCTTGGCTCCTGGCTTTGTTCTGGCTCAGCTCCAGCTGTATGTGGGAGTGAACCAGCTGATGAAAGATCTCTCTGTCTCTGTTTCTCTCTGCCTTTCAGATAAAATGAAAGCAAAGCAATCAATATTTTTCAAAGGTAACTATTTGACTGTAAACATTTTTGAAATCCACAAGGTGTTTATGAAAAATGCATGTATGAAAAAAGTATGCATGGCCAGCTCCGTGGCTCACTAAGCTAATCTTCCGCCTGCAGCGCCGGCACCCTGGGTTATAGTCCTGGTTGGGGCACCAGTTCTGTCCTGGTTGCTCCTCTTCCAGTCCAGCTCTCTGCTGTGGCCTGGGAATGCAGTGGAGGATGGCCCAAGTGCTTGGGCCCCTGCACTCGCAGGGGAGACTGGGAGGAAGCACCTGGCTCTTGGCTTCGGATAGGCGCAGCGCCGGCTGTAGCGGCCATTAGGGGAGTGAACCAACAGAAAAGGAAGACCTTTCTCTCTGTCTCTCTCACTAACTCTGCCCGTCAAAATAAATAAATAAATGAAAATTTAAAAAATAAAAAAGTATGCATGCATTTCAAAAAACTTGCACTCAGAGAGACATAAATTTTAATTCCGTTTGTCCACAAACTTTTTAAGGTAATCTTTTTTTTAAAAAAGATTTATTTATTTTATTTGAAAGTCAGAGTTACATAGAGAGAGAAGAAGAGGCAGAGAGAGAGATCTTCCATCCACTGGTTCACTCTCTAATTGGCCATAACAGCAGAAGCAGCACCAATCCAAAGCCAGGAGCCAGGAGCTTTCCCAAGCCATAGCAGAGAGCTGGATTGAAAGTGGAGCAGCCAGGACTTGAACTGTCACCCATATGGGATTCCGGTACTGAAGGCAGTGGCTTTACCCATTACACCGCAGCACTGGCACCTAAGGTAATCTTATATTTGTTGCCTTTGAAAAATGTGCCTTATGAGTTTAAACTTTCATAGTGGCTGTACCAGTTTACATTTGGCTCCAACAGTGGATTAGGGTACCTTTTCCACACATCCTCATAAGCATTTGTTGTTTGTTGATTTCTGCATGAAAGCCATTCTAACATAAGTGAGATGAATTCTCATTGTGGTTTTTGTTTTGTATTTTCCCGACTTATAGTGATCCTGACCATTTTTTCATGTGTCTGTTTGGATTTTGTATTTTGAAAAATGTCTGTTTAAGTTTTTGCCCATTTCTTAACTAGGTTGTTTGTTTTGTTGTTGTTTAGTTTCTTGATCTCTTTGTATATTCTGGTTATAAATCCTTAATCAGTTGTATAGTTTGTAAATAATTTCTCCCATCTGTCAGTTGCCTCTTCACCTTGCTGAGTATTTTTTTAAAGATTTATTTATTTATTTATTAACTTTTATTTAATGAACATAAATTTCCAAAGTACAGCATATGGATTACAATGGCTTCCCCCACCATAACTTCCCTCCCACCTGCAACCCTCCCCTTTCCTGCTCCCTCTCCCCTTCCATTCACATCAAGATTCATTTTCAATTTTCTTTATATACAGAAGATCAGTTTAGTATATATTAAGTAAAGATCTCAATAGTTTGCACCCACATAGAAACAAAGTGAAAAATACTGTTTGAGTAATAGTTATAGCATTAAATCACAATGTACAGCACATTAAGGACAGAGATCCTACATGAGGAGTAAGTGCACAGTGACTCCTGTTGTTGATTTAACAAATTGACATTCTTGTTTATGGCTTCAGTAATCACCCTAGGCTCTTGTCATGAGTTGCCAAGGCTATGGAAGCCTTTTGAGTTCACCGACTCCGATCATATTTAGACAAGGTCATAGTCAAAGTGGAAGTTCTCTCCTCCCTTCAGAGAAAGGCACCTCCTTCTTTGATGACCCGTTCCTTCCACTGGGATCTCACGCGCAGAGATCCTTCATTTAGGTTTTTTTTTTGTTTGTTTTGTTTTGTTTTTTTTGCCAGAGTGTCTTGGCTTCCCATGCCTGAAATACTATCATGGGCTTTTTAGCCGGATCCGAATGCCTTAAGGGCTGATTCTGAGGCCAGAGTGCAGTTTAGGACATCCACCATTCTATGAGTCTGCTGTGCATCCCGCTTCCCATGTTGGATCATTCTCTCCCTTTTTTACTCTATCAGTTAGTATTATTCAGACACTAGTCTTGTTTGTGTGATCCCTTTGACTCTTAGTCCTATCATTATGATCGATTGTGAACAGAAATTGATCACTTGGACTAGTGAGATGGCATTGGTACATGCCACCTTGATGGGATTGAATTGTAATCCCCTGGCACATTTCTAACTCCACCGTTAGGGCTAAGTCCAAGTGAGCATGTGCTGAACTGTACAGCTTCCCCCTCTCTTATTGCCACTCTTATATTTAACAGGGATCATTTTCAGTTAAATTTAAACACCTAAGAATTATTGTGTGTTAATTACAGAGTTCAACTGATGGTATTAAGTAGAACAAAAAAATACTAAAAGGAATAAAGTAGTAAGTTGTTCCTCAAAAGTCAGGACAAGGGCTGATCAAGATATTGTTTCTCATAGTGTCCATTTCACTTTAACAGGTTTCCTTTTTGGTGCTCAGTTAGATGTCACCAATCAGGGAGAACACATGATGTTTGTCCCTTTGGGACTGGCTTATTTCACTCAGCATAATGTTTTCCAGATTCCTCCATCTTGTTGCAAATGACCGGATTTCACTGTTTTTTACTGCTGTATAGTATTCTATAGAGTAAATATCCCATAATTTCTTTATCCAGTCTACTGTTGATGGGCATTTGGGTTGATTCCATGTCTTAGCTATTGTGAATTGAGCTGTAATAAACATTAAGGTGCAGACCGCTCTTTTGTTTGCCAATTTAATTTCCTTTGGGTAAATTCCAAGGAGTGGGATGGCTGGGTTGAATGATAGGGCTATATTAAGGTTTCTGAGGAATCTCCAGACTGACTTCCATAGTGGCTTTACCAGTTTGCATTCCCACCAACAGTGGGTTAGTGTCCCTTTTTCCCCACAACCTCGCCAGTATCTGTTGTTGGTAGATTTCTGAATGAGCCATTCTCACCCGGGTGAGGTGAAACCTCATTGTGGTTTTGATTTGCATTTTTTGAAAGTCATAGTTATACTGAGGGAAGGAGAGGCAGAGCAAGAGAGAAAGAGAGAGGTCTTCCATCTGCTGGTTCACGCCCCAGTTGACTGCGACAGTCGGAGCTGCACTGATCTGAAGCCAGAAACCAGGATCCAGGAGCTTCTTCTGGATCCTTCCCCCATGAGGGTGCAGAAGCCTAAGGACTTGGGCCATCTTCTGCTGCTTTCCCAGGCCACAGCAGAGAGCTGGATCAGAAGTGGAGTAGCTGGGACTCCAACCAGCACCCATATGGGATGCTGGCACTGAAGGTGGCAGCTTTACCTGCTATGCCATAGCACCGGCCCCTGCTGAGTGTTTTTTTGCAGTACAGAAACTTCTCAATTTGATGTAACCTCATTTGCTCATTTTGGCTTTGATGGCCTGTGCCTCTGGGGACTTTTCCAAGAAATCTTTTCCTGTGCCAATGTCTTACAGGGTTTTCCCAGTGTTCTCTAAATAATTTGATGATATTAGGCCATAGATTTTGGTCTTTAATCCATTTTGAGTGACTTTTTCTGTAGGGTGTAAGGTAGGTGTCTTGCTTCATAATTCTGCATCCAGAGATCCAATTTCCACCATTTGTTGAAGAGACTGTCCTTGCTGCAGGAGTTGATTTTAGCTCCTTGGTCAAATATAAGTTGATTATAGAAGTGTGGGTTGATTTCTAGTGTTTCTATTCTGTTACATTGGTCTGTCCATCTCTTTTTATACCAGTACCAGGTTATTTTGATTTTAACTGCCCTGTAGTTTGTCTTAAAATATGGAATTGATACACCTCCAGCTTTGTTTTTGTTGTTTAAATTGCTCTAGCTATTCAGGGTCTCCTGTGTTTCCACATGAATGTCAGCATCATTTTTCTATATATGAGAAGAATGTCCTTGGTATTTTGATTGATATCACATTGAATCTGTAGATTGCTTCTGGTAGTATAGACATTTTGATGATATTGATTCTTCTAATCCATGAACATAGAAGACTTTTTTATGTGTCTTCTATTTTTTAAATATCTTGTAATTCTCCTCATAGAGATCTTTGACATCCTTGGTTTAATTTATTCCAACGTATTTGATTTTTATTGGTAACTCTTGTGAATGAGATTGATTTTAGAAGTCCTTTCTTAGCCATGGCATTGTGTGTATATAAAAAGGCTGCTGATTTTTGTGTGTTAATTTCATATCCTGCTACTTTACGATACTCTTCTATGAGTTCCAATAGTCTCTTGGTGGAGTCTTTTGGATCACCTATATATAGGATCATGTCACCTGCAAATAAGGATTGCTTGACTTCATCCTTCCCAGTCTGTATCCCTTTGATTTCCTTTTCTTGCCTAATGGCTCTGGCTAAAACTTCCAGGACTATATTGTATAGCAGTGGTGAGAGTGGGCATCCCTGTCTGGTTCTGGATCTCAGTGGGAATGCTTCCAACTTTTCCCCATTCAATATGATGCTGGCCATGGGTTTGTCATAAATTGCCTTGAAGGGATATTCCTTCTGTATTAGAGTTTTCATCATGAAAGGGTGTTGTATTTTATCAAATCCTTTCTCTGCATCTATTGAGATAGTAATATGATTTTTGTTCTCTATTTGTTAATTTGCTATATCACATTGATTGATTTGTGAAGGTTGAACCATCCCTACATACCAGGGATAAATCCCACTTCATTCGAGTGAATGACCTTTCTGATGTGTTGTTGGATTTGATTGGGTAGTATTTTGTTGAGGATTTTTGTGTCTGTGTTCATCAGGGAAATTGGTCTGTGATTCTCTTTCTCTGTTGCATCTTTTTCACGTTTAGGAATTGAGGTGATAATGGCTTCATAGAAAGAATTAGGGAGGATTCTTTCTCTTTCAATTGTTTTTAAAAGCTTGAGAAGAATCGGACTTTGTTCTTATTTAAATGTCTGGTAGAATTCAGCAGTGAAGCCATTTGGACCTGGGCTTTTCTTCATTGGGAGAGTCCTTTTTTTATTTTTTTGTATCTCATAAATACAACATTAAGAACATATAATTCATTACACCTTACCCACCCTCCCACCCACTCTTCTCCCCTCTTCCTCCTACCTCTCCTGTTTAGTCCAAGAAAGTAAGAAAAAAGAAAGAATGAAATTAAAAAAAAAAACTAAGAGAAATGTTCCTCAACAGTCTAGATAGGGGCTGTTCGGTTACTACTTCTCAAAAGTGTTTTTACTTTTTTCCCCCTTCCTCTTTTCCCTTACTTCCTCCCCCTTCTTTCCTTTTAGAAACTTAATTGTTTTTAAAGAACCCAAGGATTGGGCCGGCGCTATGGCTCACTTGGTTAATCCTCCACCTGTGGTGCTGGCATCCCATATGGGTGCCAGGTTCTAATCCCAGCTGTTCCTCTTCCAGTCCAGCTCTCTGCTGTGGCCCAGGAAGGCAGTGGAGGATGACTCAGGTGCTTGAGCCCCTGCACCCACATGGGAGACCAAGAAGAGAAGCACCTGGTTCCTGGCTTCGGATTGGCATAGCACCGGCCATAGCGGCCATTTGGGGAGTGAACCAATGGAAGAAAAACCTTTCTCTCTGTCTCTCTCTCACTGTTTTGATATGTTGCATTGTCATTTTCATTCATTTCCAGAAATGTTTTGCTTTCTATTTTGAGTTCTTCTATGACCCACTGTTCATTCCAGTGCATGTTATTCAGTCTCCATATGTATGTTTATGTTCTACAGTTTCTTGAGTTGTTGATTTTCAGCTTCATTCCATTGTTTTCAGAGGAAGATGGATGGAATGATTTTGATTTTTTTGAATTTGTTGAGGCTTGCTTTATAGCCTAGCATGTGGTCTATCTTAGAGAAAGTTCTATGCACTGGTGAGAAGAATGTGTATTCTGTCACTGTTGGGTGAAAAGTTCTGTAGATATTCGTTATGTCCATTTGGTCTATAGTGTCAATTAACTCTGTTGTTTCCTTGATGATTTTCTGTCTGGTTTATCTGTCCATTGCTGAAAGTGGAGTTTTGGTGTTCCCCATTAATATTGTATTGGAGTGTGTCTCCTTAAAATCCACTAACATTTCTTTCAAATAGCAGGTGTCTTGTAATTAGGTTCACATATTTTTTTAATACTCACATCTTCCTGTTGAATTGATCCCTTAATCACTACACAGTGCCCTTCTTTGTCTCTTTTAACAGTTTTTGTGTTGGTTTTTCTGATATTAGGATGGCTACACTAGATCTTTTTTTTTGTTTGTTTCTGTTAGCATGGAATATCTTCCTCCATCTTTTCACTTTCTGTCTGCATGTATCTTTGTTGGTGAAATGTGTTTCTTGTAGGCAGCAAATAGTTGGGTTTTGTTTTTTAATTCATTCAGCCAGTTTGTATCTTTTAACTGGAGAGTTGAGACCATTTACATTCAAGGTACTATTGATAAGTAATGACTTGGCCCTCACATTTTTCCATAAATATTCCTATTGTTTACTTTGGATTTCATTTGTACCTTTACTGGGAGATTTTCTGCCTTCACCTTCTTTCATAATGATGACCTTGTTTCTGTGTTTCCTTAAGCATCTTTTGTAAGGCTCAATGAGTGGTGACAAATTCTTTCATTTTCTGTTTGTTATGCCAAACAATTCAGTTTTTAAAATAAGTGAAAGACTTGAACAGGCACTTCACTAAGAGCATACACTGATGAGAAATAAATACTTGAATCATCATTTGGTACTTGGGGAATACAAATTAAAATATCAATGCTATACCACAGAAAACCTATTAAATTAGTTAAAATTAAAAATAATGATAATAGTAAGTCCTGTCAATGTTATGAAGCAGCTACAACTTGTAGACATTTTAATGGTGATTCAAAATGAGACAATCCTTCTGATAAAGTTTTGGCAGTTTCTTAGCAAGTAAACACAAACTTACCAAATGAACAAATAATCCCACTCTTACATATTTACCCTAGAGCAATGGAACTTAATGTTCATATAAAATCTCCTACACAAATGTTTACAGAAGTTTTATTCACAGTCACACCAAACTTGAAACAAACCAAATACCTTCTATGGGGCAATATAGAAACAATCTCTGATATAAATATATATTATGGAACATTACTCCGAAATAAAAGAGGAAACTTCTCATACACAGTTGCATAGATGAGTCACAAAGGCATGCTGAGTGAAAAGCCACTCTCGAAAGATTCCATGCTTATAATTCTATTGATATATTCATGTCAAACGATACAGCTAGTGATGGAGACCAGGTAGTGATTTCCAGGGCAATGAAGGGAGAGTGTGACTATAATCAGATAGAATGAAGTTCTCTGGGTCATGGAGCTTTCTGGTATCCCCGTTAGGGTATAGGTTACACAAATACATACATGTGCTAAAATTCATAAACAGCAAAAAGTCAATCATAATAAAAAACAGAGCAGCATACATTAACCAACATTTAAGCATGCAAAGCTTACACAATATGCATTTTTTAGATCCATTTACAAATGATGTTGAATTCTCTTCTACTTGAGCTCCACACTGCCCCAGCCTAGTTTAATTACTGTATCTGCTGGCTAATTATGTAGACAGCAGCAGGATCACAATCTTTAACCAGCCTTGAAGCCATCAGGATCAAAGCTCTCATTTTACACACAGCACCATCTTTTTGAGGAACACTGTAATAAATATTTGTTCATTGTTTCCCTAACGTTTACCTGTTTCCCAGCTGACCCTCATTCCAAATTTAAAAATTGCTTCTAATTATCTTAAGGCCACCAGTCTTTTATTTCCTTTCACAACACTGTGATTGATTTGGGGATAGATCCATGATCTAAGAAAGGCAGTTGAGGACAACATGACTGAATTTCTGCATTATTGTGTAACTTAGAGAATAAGTGAAACTTCCTTCTCCTTGGGTTGATGCTGCCACCATGTCACTCCAAGAACAGGCATAAATACTTTTCAGTGATAATGGGAGAGTCTGCTGACAGATAGGGGAGGCAGAGAGACAACCTGCAGTGTGGTAAACTGGTCCTGGCCGTAATTGTTCCTCTAGTGTAGTGGTTACCAAACTTTACTGGAGATAAAAATTAGAAATTTTCTCCTGGTCACGCTGCCTTTGGATCTCCAGGGAAATCCTGGAAAACTGTTCCAGTCTCCCTGAATTTAGCCCTATTGCTAAAATTTCCAAGAATTATGAACCAATAAACTTCCTTTGTAGTTAAAGAGAATTTAACATAAAAGCCTTCATTTCCCACAAAGCATCTTGACCGCTAGAGGTTAGATAGATTTGTTTCCTCTTTTTTTTTTTTTTAAAAAATATCTTTTTGTAAAGAAATAAGCATACATTTCTCAAGGGATTATGCTATTTAAATGCTCTGATGACATTCAAAAGACAATCACACTCAGGATTTCCTGGACAATCTGGAAAAACAAGATTGAGATATAGATCTGTCGATCTCTCTTTCCTCCCTCTGCCCCTCCCTCTGAGCCTCCTCTTTTGACTAAATATGCCCTAGAACACCGTTTCAGAAAGACTCTCCCTCTGATCAGAGCCACTCGTAGCAAGTTGAAAGCTCAGGCTCTGTCTTCAAGATGGACCTCAGTGCTACAAATCACCGCGTTGCTCTCAGTGATGGAAACAGCATCCCCATCATCGGACTTGGTACCTATTCAGAACCTATATCGGTAAGCTTGCTCTCTTCCCTTTGTGTGCATGTGTTTAGCAGTTGTCTAGAGCAAAATGCAATCTGTTTCTGCTTGAATCTTTTTGATTGACTTTTTGTAATAGTGGAAGCAGCCTCCAAGGAGTACTGTGCCTGAACATTGAGCCAAAGTTTAAACTAATCAGTTCAAGGGTGCCACTGGTTTGGATATATAGGAGAATGGAACCTTTCCCTTCACTGAACTTCAGCTGAATACTGATGACTAGAATGACTTAAGGCGCATGGGACTTGTGATTTTATGGTTGTTGATGCTCATAAGAATAATGTCTTTCCTCAGTGCAGCTCTACAGGCTAATTCTCAGAATAAAAAGTGGCATATGTCGAAATGCTACTGAAATTTCAGCAATCATGTATGAATGAATTTTGTAAAGCTGAGTATGATTTAACCAGGCAGAGAAACAGAGCTGAGGCGCGACATCTTGGGAGGAAAGGTAGGTATAGACACAACAAAGATGTATGATAGGTCCAGGGAAGGCCGAGTACATGGTGGTTGGCATGTGGAATTAATAGTGGAGGTCATGACAGCTGGATCTGAAAATGCAAGTCAAGCCTGGATTATCATTGACCTTGAATATCATGCTTAGGTGTTAGAACTTTGTTTTATAGAATGGAGAAACCATCTGTGTGGCAGGTATTTGACCTAGCAGTTAAGACACTAGTTAAGATGCTCATGTCCCATATCAAAATACCTTAGTTTAATACCCATTTCTGGTTGCTGTCTCCACCTTCCTGCTAAAGCAGTTCCTAGGAGGTAACCATGCTGGCCCACATAATTGAGTTCCTACCACCCACAAGAAAGATCTAGATTGAGTTCCTGGCTCTTGATTCCAGTCTTAGCCTAGTCTTGAGTATTGTGGACAGTTGGACAGTTAAACAGTAGAGGGGAGCTCCCTCTCTCTCTCTCTAAAAATGAACATTTTTTAAAAATTGAGGAGTGGAGAAACAGCATCACTGGATCTATGTTTCTAAAAGGTAACTGTGGTGACCACCTGAGAAATGGAAGTCAGGAGCAAAACTAAACCAGAGACATGATGATACATTGTATCACAATCCCACATTCCACCATAATTACCCACTTCCTTTGGGGCACAGCAAAGAAAATCACTTTCCCAACAATTACTTGTCTGTGCCCTTGACTGCTTCCTCTCCTTTCTTTGCTCATTGTCTTTGTATGATCTATTCATAATCTTGGTTTTTACTACGGACGTGTACTCCTCAATGTGTATTTCCTGTTATGTTTGTTTCATCTCCCTCATGCAGCCACAATAGAACCACCTGGGACTTATTTAATATACAGTTTCTTGGAACTCCCCTCCAAACTAGTAAATCTGGTTCTGTAGGGTATAGTCTAAGAATCTGCATTTTAACAAGTTCCTTGCAGGGGAGGGGAACATGGGGAGCAGGCATTTGGTTCAACAGTTAAGAGGCTGCTTGGCATGCCCTTATCCCCTATTGGAGTGATGGGATTCAACTCCTGGTTCTCGAACGGAGCTTCTTGGTCATGTGTACCCTGGGAGTTAGCAAGTAATGGCTCAAGGAGTTGGGGCCCTACCACCTACATGGAAGACCTAGACTGAGCTTTGACTCCTGGCTTTGGTCCGGTCTAGCACCACCAGTTATTTCAGGCATTTCTAGAGTGAACCAGCAGATGGGAGATCAACCTAGCGCGCGTGCTCGCTCACTCTGTACTCCCCCATCTTTCAAAATAAAATTAATTAGTTTAAAAAATAAAGTTCCTCAGGTACATCGTATGTACAGGCAGTTTTTCACTCTGCTTTCTTCAGGCGATTCTAACTCAGCACAACAAAACTACACTGACCATCCTCCCTTCGCAAACCTCCTAGCAAGTAACACTGCCACTAGCAATGACAGAAACCAAAAATCTGATTATGCCTTCACCCTGCTTGCTTCCTCATATCTCTCCTTCCTTTTCACACAGCTTTCAAATGATTTCTAAATCTTTGTTGATTTTTTTTCGCAAACACTTCCAATTCACACCCTACTGTGTATACACATTGTCACGTGTACATTCTTATCTTGGGTTATTCTTCCAGTTTTGTTTCTTTTCAGTTAGTTTTCTTATCCAGGCTGGGACTTATCAGAATCATTCTCAGACCTGAAGATAATTGTGTCTTGGCCACACTTAATGCATTTCAATATCCCCCTATTATTTATGGAGTGATGTCCACTCTCCTTGGCTGTACACAAAGCTTTTATGGTTTAGCCAAGACTTGTCAGTCCAGCTACATCAACTCTCCCACCTTTTCCTGTTTATAAAAACATTTCTTAAATCCCTTGAATAATTTCCATTTCTTTGAACTTTCTGCCTTCTACCTATAACACTCCTTCTCCTCATGTGCTCATTTTGTAACTTCTACTAAACCTTCAAGATTCAGTTCAAGGAATACATTCTCTGAGCAACCATCTCCCAGCTGCCACACCTTCACTGTCCTACATGGTCACATAGGACTTTGGGCAAGATTCTGTGTAGCACTGATCACATTGCATTGGAATCATTAATTCTCTGTAGTCTTCCTCACCAGCCTGCAAAATTCACCAGGAAAGGGACCATGTTTTGTTCAGCTTTATATTCCCAGGATAGGTCTAGTATGAAATGGCTATTCAACTAATTCTTGTCAAACTAATGAATGAGTTTGTAAGAGGGTAAGTGTGTGTGTATATCAGAGTATTGAAATGTAAATGGATATGATATAATAGCTAAAACTTATGAATCCTTAACATGAGCCAGAAACTCTTTTAAGAGTCTGTGGTGTTTTGTTTTTTGTTTTGTTTTGTTTTTTTTTTTTTTGATTATTTATCAATTTGAAAGTCAGAGTTACAGAAAGAGGAGAAACAGAAAGGGAGATCATCCATCTGCTGGTTCACTCTCTAAATGGTCGCAATGGCCAGAGCTGGGCCAGGCAAAGCCAGGAGCCAGGAGCTTCATCCGGGTCGCCCACATGGTTTCCAGGTACCCAAGCACTTGGGCCATCTTCCACTGCTTTCCCAGGCCATTAGCAGGAAGTTGGATTGGAAGTAGAGCAGCTGGGACATGAACTGGTGCCCATGTGTGATGCTGGCATCTCAGGTGGTGGCTTAACTTGCTGGGTCACAACGCCAGCCCCTTCAATGTTTTATATGACATTCACTTTTAATATAATCATCCTAACATAAACTACATAACCAGTTGATAGATAAGGAAACTGATAAACAGAGAGATTTAAGTTGCCCCAAGATTATATTGCTAAAGGACAGATCTGAGATTCAAATCCACATGGTTTGAGTCTAGACACTATGCTCTGAATTTCATACTCTATTGCCATTGACACACACACACACACACATAAAATTCTGTAGGGTTCAAGGTGCTGTCTCTACCAAAAATATTAAGTGCGTACTGTGTGCCTAGTAATATTAAATCTTTGGACTGGAAATATTCATAGTGATCACATGCCATTCCCACAAAAAGTTGTAACTGCCTTCAGAAGAGAAGACACACTGCTTAGAGAATTTGGCATAAGAAGAATCTATTAGAAATGAAGATCACACATATGC
This sequence comes from Lepus europaeus, assembly GCF_033115175.1. Lineage (NCBI taxonomy): Eukaryota > Metazoa > Chordata > Mammalia > Lagomorpha > Leporidae > Lepus > Lepus europaeus. Next base: position 11,016,453 of record NC_084827.1, on the reverse strand, counting down.
CAACCACATTTGTAATCAGAAATATTACCAATTGTTGTGTGATCTATTTGATTAACCAGTGTGTTCCACAAGCTCAAAAACTCCGATGTTAAGAACATATAGCAATTTTTTGGAAGATCTGAGGTAAAGAAAGTTGTAGAGCTGGGGTTATGGAGGGAGATGAGGAGTGGGGAGAACAGAGTATCTCAGAAAGAACAAACTCACATTTTTCTGCTCTGAGTCATACAACTGATCAACCCTTGAGTCACCACTCCAGTGAGGTGAGACAGAAACTTACACTCTCTGCCCAGCTTGATCACCCCAAAATAAAATCTCTAAATTAGCTATAATTTCAGAATCCGTCTTAGTCTTAGAGTAGCACTCAGATGCCAAAAGTTGATGCTCTCCATAGGTGACTGACAGTCTTTTCAAATCCATTAATTCCATAAGCAACAGATGGTGAATGCCATTAACTGGGACTTATTCACATTCTGTGTGCAGAGTCAAATCTGTCAGTGTTTGTCCTGGGAGCCTGTTCAGTTTTTTTGTTTGTTTGTTTTTGACAGATAGAGTTAGACAGTGAGAGAGAGAGACAGAGAGAAAGGTCTCCCTTCCGTTGGTTCACCCCCCAAATGGCCGCCACGGCCAGAACTACACCAGTCCAAAGCCAGGAACCAGGTGCTTCTTCCTGGTCTCCCACACAGGTGCCTGGCCCATCCTCCACTGCCTTCCCGGGCCACAGCAGAGAGCTGGCCTGGAAGAGGAACAACCGGGACCAGAACTCGGTGCCCATATGGGATGCCGGCGCCTCAGGCGGAGGACTAACCTAGTGAGCCACAGCACCAGCCCAGCCTGATCAGTTTTAATAAGGAAGTTAGAGGGTGCTTGGGTAAGATACAAGAAGGTGTGTAGGGGAAGGCAGGGATAGGGGAAGTCTGCCTATATTAGAGCATGTTGGGTGGAAACCGAGAAAGCAGATTGGAAGACCATCATGTGGCACTGGGAGAAACTGAGCAGCCAAGCTTCCCCTGTCTTAGCACCAATTTCTTTTCCTCTAGCTATGTCTAGCTTCATGCCTGAACTCAAAATTTTTTATGTAACCAACATTTAGCAGCACAAAACACTCTGTGCATGACCTAACCTCATTAATAACATCTATAACCTAATTACACAAATTTGTCCCATGACAGCTCCCCAGAAAGCTTCCACACAGGAGCTTCCAAACACATCTCCCTATTTCTCTCTTTCTCCAAATAATTGCTTTATCAGATACATCTGATGTGCAGGAGGTTTGAATCCCTTTCTTTTTGTCTGCTTTGATAGAAATTAATTCGGTTATAAAAATCAGTTTATGGCCCTGTTCTGTTCAATATTTGTAAAAAAAAAAAAAAAACAAACAAACTTCAAGTGAAACTCAGGAATGTTGTCAAGCATGCAAATGACAAAAATCCAATATCAATAGTAACCATTTTGGATAACTGTCAGCAGTTTAATTCAATAGATATTTGTTTTGTGGCTGCTGTCCACAGGGCATTCTTTAAGGTAACACAGAGACCAAACCAGAGAGCAAACCATAAGGACTTAAAATCTGGAAGGAGTGAAGGCAGAAAAAACAAATGCATGTGTCACTGAAATACAAGGGAGCGCTAAAGTGTTTTGAGGAGAAAATAGTTGGTCAAGTGTTAAAGACACAAAGACCAAATCTGGTGATGGGGTACGTGATGAGACAGCAAGCCGTGGGAAGCAGTGGCGTCTACCAGGGTGGACTGGGGTCATCACTGATCCAACACTATTCCTGAGGGACTCTGGAGAGTGCAGCCAGCTAGCATCTGGAGGGGAAGTCAGAGCCCTTATTCCTAGAGAAGAGAAAGACAAGCACTTTATAAGTATCGAGAAGGAGCCAAAAATTCTCAGGCGTTTTGCCCCTGAGCTGGGGCGGTACGCTCAGGTCCTTTCTTCAGAATGTGTCATCCTTTAGAGCAGGGGTGGGAAGCCTCTTTACTACCAAGAGCCACTTCGATATTTATTTATAATACCAATTGTAGGCCATACTGAATTATGAACTTAGGGCCGGCGCCACGGCTCACTAGGCTAATCCTCCACCTGCGGCGCCGGCACCCTGGGTTCCAGTCCCAGTTGGGGCACCGGATTCTGTCCCAGTTGCTCCTTTTCCAGTCCAGCTCTCTGCTGTGGCCCGGGAAGGCAGTGGAGGATGGTCCAGGTCCTTGGGCCCTGCACCTGCATGGGAGACCAGGAGGAGGCACCTGGCTCCTGGCTTCGGATCGGCACAACACACCAGCTGTAGTGGCCATTTGGGGGATTAACCAATGGAAAAAGGAAGACCTTTCTCTCTGTCTCTCTCTCTCCTCTCTCTCTCTCTCACTGTCTAATTCTGCCTGTCAAAAAAAAAAAAAAAAAAGAATTATGAACTTAAAGATTTGCCTGGTATAGATTAATTGAATTTGAACTCCTGTCTGTGGTTGCTTGACAGGGCCATACCAAATGATTCATCGACCTTATATGGCCCACAGGCCAGATATTCTTCATCCCTGCTTCAGCCTTCCTTCCTTTATTCCCAGTGCCTATCTAATTTCCTCTCTTCCTATCAACCCAAGGGACCCTATTTCATCCGGGAAAGGTAGAGCCTTGTGCTCACATCCAGTATCTTTGTCAGACCTGTACTTAAACTAGCAATGTGTTGAAGGCATCCCACAAACTCTTCCTGAGGGGACCCGGGGCTGGACAGGGAGCATAAATAAGTGTTCTGGTGACCCAGGTCTATTTCTCAGATTTTCTTCTGCTTTCCCTTTCAAAAAATTTTTATTTGAAATGTTTTATTCAAATATTTTATTTGAAAGGCAGAGTTACATGGGGGGGGGGAGACAAGGAGGGGACAGAGAATGAGGGGGAGAGAGAGAGAGAGACTCTTCCATCTGCTGGTTTACTCCCAAAATGGCCACATCAGCAGGGGCTGGGCAAGACCAAAGCCAGGAGCTTCATCTGTCTCCCAAAAGGGTACAGGGGCCCAAGGACTCAGGCTCTGCTGCTTTCCCCAGGAGCATTAGCAGGGAGCTGGATCAGAAGTAGAGCACTCAGGACTCCAACGAGCACCCATATGGGATGCTGGTGTTGCTGGAGGTGGTTTCACCCACTACACCAGTGTTGGCCCCTGCTTTCCCATTTTGAGAGTAGGCATGAGAGCAAGAAATGTTTTTGTTTTTCATTTTTGAATTTTTTAAAGATTCATTTATTGATGTTGAAAGTCAGAGTTGCAGAGAGAGGGAGAAACAGAGAGAGCGCGATCTTCCATCTGCTGGTTCACTCCCCAGATAGCCACAACAGCCAGTGCTGGGCCAGGCTGCAGCCAGGTGCCTAGAACTTCATCTATGTCTCCCACATGGGTGGCAGGGACCCAAGAACTTGGGCTATCTTTCTGCTGTTTTTCCCAGGCCATTATCAGGTAGCTGGATTGGAAGTGGAGCAGCTAGGGCTCAAAATGATACCCATATGGAATGTTGGCATCACAGGCAGTGGCTGTACCTACTATGCCCTAAAACCAGCCCCTATTTTTTCTTTACTACAAGCAAAGCACCAGCACACCCTCAGTAGACTTGTTGAGGACACAATAAGTAGATCTCCAGAGATCATGTACTCCGTTCTGCTGCAGCCAGTTGTCAGGCACAAATAGTGCTCCAGTTGTTCCCTGGTTGCTAAATTTTTTAAAATTTTATTTAAGCTATACAAGTTTCATGTATTGCATATATATGGATTTAGAAACATAGTGATACTTCCCCTCTTACCTCCCTCCTGGCCACACTACAAAACTTCTTTCTACTTGCTCTCACATTCCCAATCTTAATTTTTACAAAGATCTATTTTCAGTTTACTTAATTATTATATAGTTAACCCTACACTAATAAAAGACTTCAACAAATAGTATGAAGAAAACAAAAAACAAACACTATACCTCAATAAGATAAGGGCTGTAAGAAATCATTGAATCTCAAAATGTCTATTTCACTCCAATATATTACATTTCAGGTACTCTATCAGTTACCTGGGATCAGGAAAAATATATGATGTCTGTCTTTTGGGGACTGGCTTATTTCACTAAGAATAATGGTTTCTTGTTGCATCCATCTTGTTGCAAAAGACAGCATTCCTTTTTTTTCTTAACAGCTGAGTAGTACTCTGTAGTATATTCATAACACACTTTCTTTATCCAGTCAACAGTTGATGGAAATCTGCATTGGTTCCATATTTTAGCTATTGTGAATTGTACTTTAGTAAACATGGGGGGTACAGATAACTTTCCTATGCTGATTTCTTTTGGTTTGGGTAACTTCCCAGGAGTGAGATTGCTGGATCATATGGTAGGTCTATATTCAGATTTCTGAGGTGTATCCATACTGTCTTCCACAGTGGCTGCACCAGTTTACATTCCCACCAGCAGTGGATTAGGGTACCCTTTTCCCCACATCTTCACCAGCATTTGTTGTTAGTTGATTTATGTGTGAGAGCCATTATAACTGGTGTGACCTCATTGTGGTTTCAATTTGCATTTCCCTTATGGCTAGTGATCTTGAGCATTTTTTCAAGTGTCTGTTGGCCATTTGAATTTCCCCTCTGAAAAAATGTCTGTTCAAGTCCTTTGCCCATTTCTTAACTGGATTGTTTCTTTTGTTGTTGAATTTCTTGAGATCTTTATAGATTCTGGATGTCAACCCTTTATCAGTTGTGTAGTTCACAAGTATTTTCTATTATTCTGTTCATTGCCTCTTCACTTTGCTGAATGTTTCTTTTGCAGTGCAGAAACTTCTCAGCTTGATGTAATCCCATTTGTCAATTTTGGCTTTGATTGCCTGTGGTTCTGGGATCTTTTCTAAGAAGTCTTTGTCTATGCCACTGTCTTGCAGTTTCCTCAATGTTCTCTAGTAATTAGAGGGTATCAGGTTGTAGATTTAGGTCTTTGATCCATTTTGAGTGGATTTTTGTGTAAGGTATAAGTATGGGTCTAGTTTCATACTTCTGCATGTGGAGATCCAGTTTTCCTAGCACCGTTTGTTGAAGAGTGTCTTTGCTCTAGGATTGATTTTAGCTCCTTCATCAAACACAGTTGCTTGTATATGCATGGGTTGATTAGAATAGAGTTTCTATTCCTTTCCATTGGTCTACAAGCCTGTTTTTGTGCCAGTACAAGGCTGTGTTGATTATAACTGTCAGGAAGTATGTCTTGAAATCAGGTATTGTGATGATGCCTCTGGCTTTGTTTTTGTTGTGTAAGATTGCTTTAGCTATTCAGGGTCTCTTGTGTTTACATGTGAATTTTAGCATCATTTTTCTAGATCTGTGAAGAATGTCATTGGTATTTTGGTAGGGATCACGTTGAATCTATAAATTGCTTTTGGTGGTGTGGACATTTTGATGATGTTGATTCTTCCAAAACATGAACATGGAAGATTTTTTTCATTTTTAAATGTCTTCTTGAATCGGGTGCTGTGGCATAGTGGGTAAAGCCGCTGCCTGCAGTGCTGGCATCCCATATGGGTGCCAGTTTGAGTCCTGGCTTCTCTGCTTCCAATCCAACTCTCTGCAATGGCCTGGGAAAGCAGTAGAAGATGACCCAAGTCCTTGGGCCCCTGTACCCATGAAGGAGACCTGGAAAAGGTCCTGGCTCCTGGCTTAAGATCGGTGCAGCTGTGGCCATTGTGGCCATCTGGGGAGTGAACCAGCAGATGGAATACTTCTTTCTCTGACTCTACCTCTCTCTGTCTGTAACACTGCCTCTCAAATAAATAAATCTTTAAAAAATAAAAATAAAAAAGTCTCCTATTTTTTCTTTAGTGTTTTGTCATTTTCATCATAGAGATCTTTGACATTCTTGGTTAAATCTATTCCAGGGTATTTAAGTCTTTTTGGAACTATTGTGAATGGGACTGATCTTAAAAGTTCTTTGTCAGCCATGGCATTGTCTATATATACAAAGGCTATTGATTTTTCCGTGATGATTTTATATCCTGCCACTTTACCAAACTCTTTCATGCATTCCAATAGTCTCTCAATGGAGTCTTTTCTATATATAGAATCATGTCAACTGCAAATAGGGATAGTTTGATTTCCTCCTTTCCAATTTTTATACCTTTGATTTCATTTTCTTGCCTAATAGCCCTGGCTAAAACTTTCAGGACTATATTAAATATCAATGGGAGGGTGCTGGTGCTGTGGAGTAGCAGGTAAAGCCACTGCCTGCAGCACCAGCAAACCATATGACCTCCAGTTCGAGTCTCGGCTGCTCCACTTCCAATCCAGCTCTCTTCTGTGGCCTGGGAAAGCAGTGGAAGATGGCCCAAGTGCTTGGGCCCCTGCACCCTGAGTCTCCCTGCATGGGAGACCCAGAAGAAGCTCCTAGCTCCTGGGGAGTGAACCAGCAAATGGAAGGCTCTCTCTCTCCCTTCCTCCTTCCCTCCATCCCTCCATCCCCCTCTCCCTCCCTCTCTCTCTCTCTCTCTCTGCCTCTGCTTCTGTAACTCTGCCTTTCAAATAACATAAATAAATCTTTAAAAAAAATAGCAGTGGGGAGAGTGAGCATCCTTTCTGGTTGCGGATCTTAAGGGAAACGCTTCCAGCTTTTCCCTGTTCAATAGGATGCTGGGTGTAGGTTTGTCATAAATTGCCTTGATTGTGTTTGTGGAATGTTGAGGAATGTTACTAGCCTCCTCCCAGCCGGATTCAAAGTCAATGGGGACTGCAGATTGTTTCCTCCACTCTGGATCACATGCATACACAAGAGCCTCTGGCCAAATGCTGCTCTCTCTCCCTGCCACTGCCATCAGTACTGCTGAGAAGATGTCATCCTGTCTCAGCTAGTTGTTGTGTACATACACGAAATCTTTTGCAGCACCCACCCAAGCCCAAAATTGCTCCCACTCTTTCTCATCCAGGCAGTGGGCACTGTGTGGAAGTTGGGGTAAAATAATCATGTCCCCTCTACTTCCACTGGGTCCATGGGCAACTGCTAGCAACCACTAGCCCCCAGGGCTCCAGTCTGGACTCATGCCATGCTCTCCCTCTGACTATTTCACCCTGGGTTGCTGCAGACTCATCTCACCTCCATCTCCATGCTGGCACCTGCTCCGGCCCTTGGCCGCTGCAGCTGTCCACTGTGTTCATGTTCATGCTACATGTCCACACCCTCCATTCCTATTCCTCTTGTAGGCTTTCCAGTGTGGTATTCTCTCCTTAGAGTGCACTTCCCATACATACCCTTTTCTCCAGTATTTATCCCTAGCTTTGCACAGTATGTTGTTCCCTAATCTGCTATCTTGGAATCTCCCTCTACTAACATTTTTCAGGGAAGGCTGCAATTATAAACACGAAAGCAGTGGCAGCTCATTCAGGTTTTTGTAAAAGTTGAAATGGCCTGTTATTTTAAGAGCTAAAGAACAAAAGAACAAATTCAATTGGTGTTTGTATGTTTTCACTTCTAGAATAGAATGTGTCCTGGATTCTTGTTAGTACCTGTGACCCCTTCATAGTCACACCCCTGCCATGGAAGCCTTGGCTTTTGGAAATCAAATACCAAGGACTGACTGCTGGGGTGTGCTGGGCAAATCCCCTCCAGAGGAAATACATGTTGTATATCAAGCTGCAAGGATGCTTTGGTGCTGGGGGTAGAAGATAACAAAAAAATTACCAGGAGGAAAGTATAAGTTCTTGTTACACAATTCTTAACCTGCCAAACTTAAAAAGAACTAAAATGAGAACAGATGGCAGATAGAATAAGTGAAAGAGCATCTGTAATAAATGAGAAAAAAATGAGCACTAGAACTGTTTCCAAACAACACCCCAAACTGGTTGTAGGCATTGGTGTAGAACATCCAAGCTGTGTCTGCTAACCCAACGTGGAGAAAGCCAGTCACTGACTTTGAGATGGTGGAATAAAGTAGATACCTATTGCAAAGTGCAGATCAAGGAGCCAGGCAGTTATTGCTTAATTTCCAGGCTCCCTGAGGAGTTTGGAGTAAAGATTTTCATAGATTGAAATTGGGACTGAGAGGTGAATGATCAACCTGTATCTAACTTCCTGGTTGGTCAGTGGAACTTGTGACCTTCCTTTTATTGGTCAGTGTTGCTGTGCTCTTTAGGGAATTTATGGTGGTCACATGGGCACCAGTGGCCCGGGGTTTACATGAAGGCAGCAGTTACATTCTGCCCAGACCTGCAATTCACCTACACAAATCATCCCAGGACAACAATGGCCATTAAGGTTCTTATCTGATGGAGAAGTAAATGACTCCTTGAATTCAGTAATTAGAACTTTGTAAGACCAATTGGATCACTCCCTTAGGACAGTTAATTTCTTTTGATAAAGGGAAGGCAAGGACATCTTAGGCTAAGGGAGACAGACAAGAGTCTAGGTCCTGCTTTTATATAATGGGGGTTCAATTGCAGAACTAAGTTGATGACTGTGTGTTGCCTAGAAGAGAAATAACTTCTCCAGCTGACAAATCACTGAGGTAAACTATACAAAGCTTGACTACCGATTGGATCCAGGCAAAGGACAGAGGGTAGTAGGTTTAAGACCATAAATGTTATTTCAAACTCAGGTTCTTACATTTCTTGGACCTAAGGTTTCTTTTGGTTTTCTTTTTTTCTTAGTTTTTTATTTTATAAAGAGAACAAATGTCATATATTTCATATATACACTTTTAAAAACAAAATGACACCTCCTTCATTCCTACTCACCCTTTTCCTTTCTTATTTTTCTTTTAATTTTTACAATGAGATACTTTCAATTTACTTCATAATCACAAGCTTAACCTCTCAGTAAATAAAGAATTCAACAAGTAGTAAATAGAAAAATCCCTATAAAAAATCCCTATAAAAATAATCTATACTCTTAGGAGTATAGACAAGGACTGTAAACAAATAATCAAATCTTAAAATGTCAGTTTCATTCACATATATTATATTTTTGTACTCTGTATATTAGTTACCACAAATCTGGGAAAACATGATATTTATCTTTTGGGACTGGCTTATTCTACCCAGCATAATGGTCTCCAATTGCTTCAATTTTTTTTTTTTTTTTTTTTGGAAGAGAGGATTTCTTTCTTTATTACAGCTGAGTGGTATTCCATCATGTATATATACTATTATTTCTTTATCCAGTTATCAGTTGATGGACATTTGGGTTGATTCCATATCTTAGCTATTGTGAGTTGAGTTGCTAAAAACATGAGAATACAGGTAACTGTTTCAAATGCCTGCTTAATTTCCTTTGGGTAAGTTCCCAGGAGTGAAATGACTGGGTCATATGGTACATCTATTTTCAGACATGTGAGGAATTTCCATTTCCATATGGTCTTCTATAATGGTTTCACTAGTCTACATTCCTACCAACCGTATATTAGGCTACCTTTTTCCTCACCAGTATTTGTGTGTGTGTGTGTGTGTTTTTTTTTTTTTTTTTTGAATGATAGCCACTCTAACTGGAATGAGGTGAAACCTCATTGTGGTTTTTATTTTCATTTTCCTGATGCTTAGTGATTCCTGAGTGTTTTTCATACATCTTCTGGCCATTTTTATTTCATCATTTGTGAAAAAAGCTAAAATCACTCCCCTGGAAAAAGGATAGTCTCTTCAACAAATGGTGTCTGGAAAATTGGATTTCTGCAAGCAGAAGTCAAGACCCCCACCTTATACCATGTATAAAATCAACTCACAGTGGATCAGTAATTTAAACCCAAAACTGTAAACTATCAAATTACTAGAGAAAAACCTAGAGGAAGTACTGCAAGACAGTGGCATAGGCAAAAAATGTATGCATAGATTTAAATGTTTTTGCAGAAAGAATAAATTTATCTTTAATTTCATTTCCCACGAGCATTTTGAAATGCCCTTATATGATCTCTGGTACTATAGAGCATGCTGCATCAACTGACCTGAGTGGCAGGGACGTCTGTGGTAAAGCCTGGACCTTCTGCTGAGCCCTTTCCTACACTGCGCCTTCCTTGATCCTGACACGGTTCTTGTCACTAAGTACACTGGTAGAGAGAGCCCTGTGAGTGTGAGTTACACTGCTTCTAAATCCTCAGGAGCCAAACTCTGGGCTTTGTACTTCCTTCTTAATACTTTTGCAGTCTGCAACTATAGCTATGATTTTTTTCTTAAAAGAACTTGGCAGCAGTCTCTCAAAAATTCACACTTGATTGCTTTGTCTTATGCAACTTTGGCGATACCCTATCAGCAGCCTATCTAACTTTCCCTTAAGTTAGGGTTGCCAGACTTAGCAAATAAATGTGTAATATGTCCAGGTAAATTTAAATTTCAGTTAAGAAATGGATAATTTTAATAGAAGCATACCATATCCAATTTAATATTTTGGATGTAATTATACCAAAAATAATTCTTGCTCATCTGAAATGCAAATTTATCTTGGCATTGTTTCTCTTGGAAACTACCCTAAAATTTCATGTCCATAACCATGTCCATAGCTCTCTGTAGGTCCTGTTCTCTGGCTAACACTCACTCCACCGTACTTTGGAGCTTAACTACTACCACGCGGCCCTATTGTTGACAATTCCGTCATTTCTAATTGATCAATCAGCCCAGATCTGCAGTGGCATCTCCCACAGTCTGCCTTGGTCCACCGAGGACAGCTGTAACTGACCTCAATGATTTTGGTGTTTTTTTTTGTTTTTTGGGGTTTTTTTTGGCTGAAATATTCCTATATTTTGACAAAAGGAATGTCTTCTGGGCCCTGCTGCAGAACATAGACCATTGTTGGGTTTTCTGGCCTGTACAGTATATTCATTCTCACAGTATATTTGTTCTCTTCTCTGAGGGTTTTGATCCCTCTCCTAACCATCTGCCATGGCATTTGTGGAAAGCCTACTTCATTTAGTGTGGATCATTACTTTTTCCAAGGTTTCAAGAACTTTGCTGGCGGTATGTCTTTTTGGTGGTATGATATTCTTTTTTAAGGTGTTAAGTCATACATCAGAGGATAAGATTCCTGTATCAATAAGCTCTCCTTTGTCCAGCCTGATGCTCAGCTCTCTCTTGATGCAGTACCCCAAGAGCCACCCCTATGTGTACTCCCCTACTTCTCTTGTACCTGTTGTCTAGGTCTGCCATTCCCTCAGTATACCATCTTCTTCCCTTAGCAAACTCACGTTTCTTCCATAATAGATTGCCAAGATGTCTTGTGACTTCATTGTGCTTGTTGATCTGGTAGCTAGGAGAAGATGTACAAGTAGAGCCTGCCACATCATTTTCAAAGGAAACAGGGAATGCTAGCCATTAAGAGGACGGAGCAGATCCCTTAAGAAGCGCTGCATCATTTCTTCTGATCTGTCTGTCTTCCTTTCCCTAATTCTTTTCATCTCCAGTCTGCTTCCAATGTTACCTTTTATTTTTAGATTTTGTACTATATTTTTGTTTTCAGAATTGTTTCGTTGTTTAGATCTTTCCTAAATCTTTTATGGCACTTTTCACAATTTCTGGTTCCCTGAAGTTGCTTTCAAGTTTGTTTATTTTTTAATCAAAGCAAGCATACATGCTTTTTTTTTTTTTTTTTAATTTGAGAAGTTGAGAGAGAAAGCAAGGAGAGGGGAGAGAGACTTCCCATGGCTATTTCACTCCCCAAATGCTCTCCAACAGTTGGGTATTTTACTTGTCAAATATCCCCAAGAGTTGGAGCGGGGCCATATAAAAGCTAGGAACTCAGTGGCTCTCCAGTGTGGGTGACGGGGACCCAGCTGCTTGAGTCATTAGCTTCTGATTTCCAGAGATTTCATTAGCAGGAAGTTCAGTGAGCAGAGCTGGAACTCAAGCCCAGATACTTAGTTGATATGGCATGTGCCCAGTGCTCCATATTTTCCACTACTGAGTTTAAGTTAAATCCGTATGTATTTTGGATAGTAACCCCTTATTGGATATATGGCTTGTGACTATTTTCTCCCACTCCATAGGCTGTCTTTTCAGCCTGTTTCCCTCGTTGTGCAGTCTTTTTAGCCTGAAGTGGTCCCTTGTGCTTTTGGTGTCATAGCCAAGAAATCATTATGTAGTCCAATGTCATGAATCTTTTCCCTTTCTTCTAAGATTTTCAATTTTCTGTCTCAGAAATCTTTAATGCACTTTGAATTGATTCTTCTGTGTGGTGTACAAGTCCAACATCATCTTCAGGGTGATGCCAATTTTAAGTATCTGTGGCTCTGGTTGGGTTTTCAGTTGTTCCTGCCAGTTTTCACTATGGAATCTTATTTTCTTGGGTATCTTGATTCATCAAGAGTGCAGGTAAATGCTCCTAGAAAAAAAGTAATTTTTAGCCTGCCTTTTTAAAACCAACTGTTATTTGTGCTTGCTTTACCCAGGTGCCCTAGCACTTTCCAGTACTACCCAGTGACAATAATAAACTGGTCACAGATTCTGGAAGTGAGGGATAAAATTCTCCTGGGAACTAGAACATAGCCTTTGTCTTTACTTTCATTTTTTATCTCATAAACTCATTTTTGCATTCAGATTTTCCACAAAAAAAAACATCTCTGATAGATGCTTCCTGTCTTTTCAACATTTCAGTATTAAGACCAGTTTTTAAAAAGTTTTAATCTAACATTTTTTAATTTTCTTAAGTGCAAGGTGGTGCTGTCACTTTCGACAGAAGTCTTTGTCTTATTGCTCAATGAGATGACCCTTAATTTTGGAGTCAGAATTTAAAAAGCTTTTTTTGTTTATTTTTATTTATTTGAAAGACAGACTGGTAGACAGAGATCATGCACCTGCTGATTCAATTCACAAGTGCCTGCAACAACCAAGGCGGCTTGGCCCGACCAAATCTAAGATCCTATCATGGAATCTGGGTCTCCCAAATCCTAGAGCCTATACCTCAATTGTGGTCTCCCGTGTGGATGGCAGGGATCCAAGTACTTGAGCCAGCACCCGCTGCTTCCCCTGGGTACACATTAGGAAAGCTGGATTTTGAAGCTGAACTGGAACTTAAGCCTAGGCATTCTGATACGCAATTCAAACGTCCCAAGTAGCATCTTAAATGCTGTGCCACCTGACCATCCTTGTAATCAAATTTTTGTATTTTAGATATCACCTACTTAAGTATCCAAATATGGTGTCCTGTTTGATATTTCTGATTTATATTAAAATGGATTTTTCTAAATTTATTTTAGAGTTTATGAAAAATGTATTTTTGTTACTGCTATGAATTAGAAAGAAGGGCTTTTCTCATATTCACTTTTCCAACTAGTTCCTCCAGATTGTTTAGAATAATGCCCCAAATAGTCATTTGTCTCACTACTGCTTTTGCCTATTGAGAGAAACTATGTCTATGAAAAACACCAGGCACCCAGGCTTAAGAACAGGCTCCTCGATGATGCCTGAATAAGACTCACTTGCTCCTGTGCCACACTCTTCAATAACACAGCATCACCCATAGACTATGTCAGACTATGTGAGCACCAACTGCTACCTCAGCTTCTCCTTCCCTTCTCTCTCTCCCCTCTCTCCCCCTGCCCCCATTCTCTGCCCTGTGCTTCCTTTCCTAGATTAATCTTTGAAAATACAAGCATATACTTAAATACCATTGATTGGGGCTTATCCTTTTGTCTCTTGTAGCTCTCTGCATCTCAGTGAACCAGGGGAGAAGAACTCTTTTTCCCTCTTCCTTTTAAATAAAAATCAATAATAATACATCTTAAAAATTAAATCTTGGCCGGCGCCGCGGCTCACTAGGCTAATCATCCGCCTGCGGCGCTGGCACCCCGGGTTCTAGTTCCAGTTGGGGCGCTAGATTCTGTCCCGGTTGCTCCTCTTCCAGTCCAGCTCTCTGCTGTGGCCCGGGAAGGCTGTGGAGGATGGCCCAAGTCCTTGGGCCCTGCACCCATATGGGAGACTGGGGTGTGGGGAGGGGCTGGCTCCTGGCTTCGAATTGGCGCAGCTTGCCGGCTGTAGCAGCGATATGGGGGTTGAACCAACAGAAGGAAAACCTCTCTCTCTGTCTCTCTCTCACTGTCTAACTCTGCCTGTCAAAAAAAAAAAAAAAATTAAATTTGTACCTGCATATGTACAGGCTTTTTCTTGTCATTTTTCCCCAAACAGTTCAGTATAATAATCTTTTACACAGCATTTGCATTGTATCAGGAATTATAAGTAATCTAGACATAATTTAAAATGTTCAAGACACAATCAGTTATATGCAAAAACTACACCATTTTGTGTTATGCACTTGAGCTTCATGAAATTTTGCATCTTCAGGCAGTTCTGGAATCAGTTGCTCACAGATGCCAAGGGCAGCTGTACTTGAAACTGAGTGATTTATAAATAACAGAAATTTATTTTATTATAGTTCTGGAAATGGGGGAGTCCAGGATCAAGTTCCTAGCAGGTTAGGATCCTGTGTCTCTCTGCTTCCAAGATGGCACCATTAATACTGAACTCTTTAGAGGGAGGAGCACTATTTCTCACACAGCAGAGGATGAACCCCCTCCCGCAGGCCCTGCTCACAGTGGTGTCACCTGCTCAAGCTGGCTCTGTTCTCCCACTCTTACGCTTAATGCAGGTAAATAAAATGAAAATGATTTATTTACTAAATTTGATTAAAAAATATATCTTGAAATTGCTAAAGTATCGCCTACCAATCTCCACCTTTGGCTTTACTGAGGTAGGAGGGACAGACAATAGGTTGAAGAATGCATTTTGAGGAGTTGATCAGATCTGTGCACCTGTGACGCTGGCACCACAGTAACGGTAATAAACATAGCCATCAGGCCCAAAAGTCTGCTCGGCCACAGTGCGATGCCTTCTTCCTACTGCTACCCTTCCCCTGGCATTCACTGCCCTGTGTTCGTCCCTACAGAGCAGTTCCCATTTTCCAGCATTTTGTATACATGGAATCAATAGAGTATTCATTCTTGTGGGTCTGGTTTTTGAGATTTGTTGCTGTTGTGTGTATCCACAGTTCATTCTCCTTTATTACTGAGTCATGTTCTATTCTGTTTTGTTTACCTACACCTTTATAATTCAGCCTTCTCCCAAGAACTTAGCCCCACTCACCCATAATAATGCTTTCCTGAATCCTCCTGCCCTGACAAGGCTGACCAACCAATTCTGCAGCCCATAGCTGAGGCAGGCTTGGGATGACGGAGTCTCCTACTGAGGAGGGAAGGCCCCTGGAAGTCATTCCCTCCTATCACCAGACACCATCTTTTTTATTTATTTATTTATTTATTGACAGGCAGAGTGGAGAGAGAGAGACAGAGAGAAAGGTCTTCCTTTTTGCCGTTGGTTCACCCTCCAATGGCCGCTACAGCCGGCGCACTGCGCTGATCCAAAGGCAGGAGCCAGGTGCTTCTCCTGGTCTCCCATGGGGTGCAGGGCCCAAGCACTTGGGCCATCCTCCACTGTCTTCCCGGGCCATAGCAGAGAGCTGGACTGGAAGAGGAGCAACCGGGACAGAATCCAGCGCCCCAACCAGGACTAGAACCCGGTGTGCCGGCACCGCAAGGCGGAGAATTAGCCTAATGAGACGCGGCACCGGTCCAAACACCATCTTCTTCTAGTCACCAGTGAGGAACTGGGAACTGTCAAACAATGGGCACAGAACTGTTCTGACTAATGATGACTAAACTACAGGAAACACTCATTTTTCTTCTCTCCAACCCCAACCTCCTTGTCATTTCAGACCCCTAAGGGGAGCTGTGCGACATCAGTCAAGATTGCCATTGACACAGGGTACCGACACATTGACGGGGCCTACATCTACCAAAATGAGCACGAAGTGGGCGAAGCCATCAGGGAGAAGATAGCAGAAGGGAAGGTGCGGAGAGAGGATATTTTCTACTGTGGAAAGGTGAGTTCTCGCCTCCACCCCCACCCCGACCCTGTCTTCTTATGTTAATGGTGGGTCCAATACCTCCTTTCTCTGCTAAAGAGACTTGAACTTGCCGAGGGGATGAGGGTGTGCTCCCTGTCCCTCACCACTGTGCTCTTCCTCACTCTTAGCCCTGAAGGGGAGGGCAGAGCTCTTTCTTTTTTTTCTTTTTTTTTTAAGGGAAAGGGTTTATTGGAGAATACCCTACAGACCGGAGTGAAGGGGCGGCGAAGGAAAAAGAGAAGGAGACTGTAAGAGAGAGAGACAGAGAGGAGAGAGGAGAGAGGAGGGAGGAGAGAGACGAGAGGAAGAGAAGCCAAGAGCGGCCAAGAGAGCACGTGTTCAGGAACAGGCCCTTTTAAAACTTTGCCTGAGGGCGGGCAGGGAAGCAGGAGCAGCGAATCCCATTAGGATGGGGGTGGAGCCTGGCTCAGGTAGCTGGGCTGTGCAGCCACCTGGCTAAAACTGCACCAGTTTCCTAACATTCCCCCCTTTTGTTTTTTATAAAGCAGGATTTGTATGGGGTTACATTAGTCCCAAAAGTCCAGGTGGGTAGAGGGATGATGATCTGTCTTTAGAGCTACTTCCTGCTGACATGGGGTGACGAGGTACTCTGCTGGCATGGGGCGATGTCTCAGGGCATTGTCTCCTCGGTGGGGAGCCGAGTATATTCCTGTAGCAGCATTTGGTTGACCGCCTGGTTGTTGAAGGCCTTCATTTGTTCCATTATAACTTGCTGTAAACGCTTAGACACTGTAGTATAAAAGACAGGGTGAGAATAGTAACCAATGATCCTAAGAGTAGCATTAACCATTTCATAGAGGAGAGGAAATGGGGGGTCTCTGGACCCTTGTGGGGACAGTTTGATGGATATGGCTTAAAGCTGGTCCCAGCCAAGACTGGGAGAAAAGGCCACTTAGCTTTTGCAGGTAGCTGGGCTTGTCTGTAGAGAAATTCTGAACAATCATACAACATTAAGTGGGGAAGAGGACCATCAGTACACACAGGTTGGGAGTAGAGCCATTGGTGGTGGAGTAGAGGCTATGGTTACAAAGGAATGAGGCCCAAGTGGGCTAGATACAGAGGACAGAGTTGTTATTAGAGAACCTAAGAAAGGTGCTAAGCTACAAATAAGTTTTCTGATTGAGAGGCAAATAGAACCTGACAGAAGGGGCTTGATAATAATCAGGTGGGCTTTAAAGCGTTGTAAATTATGAGGCTCAGACTCATCTATCTCTTCATATAGCCTACATCCTAAGGGAGGTGTGAACCTCCTTGGGAAGGCACCCTGTTGACTTCCATTACCTAGCTGGCCTGGGAGGAGAGCTGGCCAGGTAAAGGCAAGTGGCAACTCCAACAGGAAATATACAGTTCTGCCTGCAGTGTTACTGACCCTATTTGGCCATCTCCTCAGCAGCAGTGGTCACCTTGGAAGCTGGGCTGAGTGAAGGGCTTTTCAGCTTAGAGCCAATAAGATCTGTGGCTCTGACCTGGGCATCCTTCGATTCCAGGGCAGGTCCATTTCCAGTGATCCAATTCTGCCAGGGCTCTTCATAGCTGACTTCTGCTAAAGCCCAGGCTTGCCACATTGAAAGCCACTGCAGTGGACTGGCCTGTTGGGTCTCCTTGAGAGCAGATCACTGTGCAGAGCTACATTTAATAGGCCTGCCACCTATCTCTACTTTTCTGATGCCTAGCTTTCTTTTTCTCCTGATTTTTATTAAAGCAGACCAGAGGATACAAGTCAAGGGAGTGCTCAAGTCCCATCTCTAATCTTCAGTGGCCTAAACTAGAAGTCTGTAGTCACAGGCATGTTCTGTAGTAGTTTATGTTGAGGCAGACAATGCCCATGAGGAAAACTATATTTTCACTTTAAAACTTTCTTTCCCTTTGTTTTGAAAGGGAGGTCTTTTCTGTTTACTGTTTACCTCGCTGATGACGAAGTAAATTTAGCTAAGAAATTATAATTTAAGCTCTTATTTGGCTATGCTATTACAGAAAAATGTTAGCCATCTCTTTTTTATAGGATCTAAAATTAAATTTTGAATCTTGGAGATTCCTTCATAATAGAATTAGTTTCCTACCTTGAAGAGAATAGAGAAAGAACAAGTTGGGCTCAGAATAGAGAAATAAGGGAGCAAGTCCCAGATCGCTTGCTGACAATAGCAATATCACATGAAAACTTAGAAAGCAGTTTTACCCATTAGGTAACAGCTTAAGAAAACATTTACCAGAAGGTCCAATGCCTTCCATAAATATTAAAAATACATATTTGGAAATATCTCTTAAATATCTAACATGATGTAGCTTATTTAACCAGCAAATTTAAGCACAAACATATAAAATGTTTTTAGTTTCTTTTTACCAACAAGTTTTAAACATATGATACAGAGATTTAGGTCACATGAATTAAAATATATCTTTGAATAATTTTAGCTGTTTAAATTTATGGACAACCTTTTATCTATAGGCCAATTAAAAATAAAACTCTTAATAAATTTTTCCATGTAGACATACAATATATATACACATATAACATAATAGACCAATAGAGCAGTTTTAATAGCTTTTTTTAAGAGAATCTAACTCCTGTTTGTAAATTACCAATTGATTTGAATTACCTTTTGTTTTAGTAACCTCAGCTAACCATACTTTTTTACAGTTGGTACCTTTAATATATTATTGGCTTTGTTACCGGAGAAATTGCAGGGTTCTTGTCTTTGCGCAAGAAAGAATTCAGGCGTGAGACAGAGAGTAGGGGGAGGTAAAACAGCAAGGTTTATTAGGAAGGAACATCTGTAAGGACGGATGGGCACCTCTCCAGACAGAGCCTGAGAGACTGGGGAGGAGGAAGGAGTGGAGAGATTACACCTGACCAGGCCAGGCGGGCGGCTCAGCAAAGATGCAGAGAGCTGAGCGCGCAGTCCAGTTGAGGCTGGGGGTTTTTAAGGAGATGGGTCTTGCTTCCCCACCTCTGCTCCTCTTGGAACAAAGGGCTTTTTGGATGTAAATAGAAAAACTTCTCTTGAAGGTCTGAAACAAAAGACTTTATGGATGCAAATGTTATCAGAACGAGGAAGGGAGCAGGGTGTTTGAGATGCAGATACTAGGCTGCACCTGGGAGATTGTGGAAGGCAGAAGGGGGCAGGGCAGGATGCGAGGGCCAGGCTGCCCCTGAAACATTATATGGGGATGACTTTGAGATGCAGATGCATATGCTGGACATAGATGTCTTCTCTTTAGGCCTGTTACACACACATAAGCTCATAACTGACTACCTACCTAACAGTAAGACTGGGACAAGAGAGGGACAAAAGACCAGTTGGAGACCATGGAGACCGCCAGAGACTTTGGCCAGGACTGGTTTTAAGATAAAGTCAGATAGCCGGCGCCGCGGCTCAATAGGCTAATCCTCCGCCTTGCGGCGCCGGCACACCGGGTTCTAGTCCCGGTCAGGGCACCAATCCTGTCCCGGTTGCCCCTCTTCCAGGCCAGCTCTCTGCTGTGGCCAGGGAGTGCAGTGGAGGATGGCCCAAGTTCTTGGGCCCTGCACCCCATGGGAGACCAGGATAAGCCCCTGGCTCCTGCCATCAGATCAGCGCGGTGTACTGGCCGCAGCGCAAAAAGGAAGACCTTTCTCTCTGTCTCTCTCTCTACTGTCCACTCTGCCTGTCAAAAATAAAAAAAAAAAAATTAAAAAAAAAAAAGATAAAGTCAGAATTTCTAGGTGGGAGGGGGAGATACAGTGAGAGTGGGGGTAGGAGCTAGGGAGGAAGTACAGGTGGACAGAGAATGGCTTTGAGGAATAGATAGGCAAGAGGCTTGAGATACGATGGAAGAGATTGCAGTGGAGGTGGGAGTAGAGGTTGACCCCGCCCCCTGGAATTCGATGGGAGGGGGAGGTGAGGACGAAGCCAGGGCCGGAGCTGCTGCATGGGAGATAATGGCGCGGAACTTCAGCCGCGGAGGCGTCAGGAGGCGGCTGAGCCGGTGCCTGTAGATTGGAGCGGTAAGGGGGAGGTTCATCTGCAGGATTAAAGGAGTTGTGGAAGTGGCGGGAACAGGATCGGGGCAGAAGAAAGGATTTTTTACTCAGGCTTCTGCCCCCTAGTGCGAATCTTGGAGACCAGAAGGACTTGAGTGGGACAGCAAGAAGTACACAGGGAAGGTTTAGTTCGAAAATAGGCTTGAACGTATGGAATCTCCTTCCATTTTCCCGAATGCTCACGGAAGTGATAAAGATGTTAACAGGGTCAAACTACTCCGACTTCCGATCCCTCAGGGCCAAATGCGCCACCATGGAGGGGCCGCTTTTTGAGGGCTGGGGCCAATGTGAGAGGGACCATATTACTTAAAAGGCAACCAAGAGGAGAATCAGATGGAACGCGGGAGGAAGAATGTCCCACGGCGACTCAGTAGGTCAGATCAGTGGACAGCAAGCGTCCTTGAAGTCCTGGCCACCTGACTAGGAGAGGAATGGGAGCAGAAGGCGGGGTCGTCACCCAAGCGCCCGCTAAAGCCCAGGGCCTCGCCTGTAAAGAGGCGAACAGAGATGGAGTCGTCACTCACACCCACTGTTGCCTGGACACAGTGTCTGTAAGAGGCTAAAGGCCTTAAGTAGAAGTAGGAGTGGTGGCTAGAGTCCAGTGCTACGACCTTTACGAGAGTAGTCAGGCGAGTATCCGACAGTAGACCACCGCTCAAATAGCAGTCGCCGTGAGGAATTTTCGTTCCGCGTCTTACCTCAAAATTTGGAAGGCCGGTGTGTGGATGGAGATCCCAGAGCGTTCAGTGGCTTGGAAAGAGTTCCGGAGGTGTGCTTCGGGACCGGCAAAAATCCAGGACCCCAGAGCACTGGAGGATGCTGGATTACCAATATAAGGCTATCCGAGTCATGGCACCAATGTTATATCTTAATGTTAGCCATCGCAAAGCACACCGGACACTTGAGTAAGGGAAAGGGTTTATTGGAGAATACCCTACAGACCAGAGTGAAGGGGCGACGAAGGAAAAAGAGAAGGAGACTGTAAGAAAGAGAGACAGAGAGGAGAGAGGAGGGAGGAGAGAGACGAGAGGAAGAGAAGCCAAGAGAGGCCAAGAGAGCAGGGCAGAGCTCTTTTTTCATCCATGCATCCATGATATTGACTTGAGGGAACTTAGTGTGAGAAAAGCCAAATCTGTAAAGCAGAAAACTTTGGCAGTGACAGGAAGAGTGTTGATTGTTCATATCCCGTAAGCCTTTGCAGTGCTGTCTTTAAAACAGCAACCTCCTTTAAGTTTGTGTGTACTTGCTTTTCTATAGATCACCATTTTTCAATTGAGATCTAATTCATCTACCATAAAGTTCACCGTTCTTATCAGGGGTTTTTCGTACATTGACAAACCTGTGCAAGCTTCACCTTTACCTAATTTTACAGCATTTGCATTACTCCAGAAAGATACTCCAACTCGATAAGCAGATATTTTCCATTCATTTCTCTGTCCTTGTCACTTGGAAGCCAGGAATCTGCCTTGTTATGTCTTTATAGTCTTTCTGTTCTGGACATTTCATACAAGTAGTATCTATAATACATGAACTTTCACATGTAGCTTCTTTTATGTAGTAGTATAATGTTTTTAAGATATACCCATGTTAAGGCGAAAACGTGTACATCTTTTTAAAAGCATTTATGTGCTTAAAAGGCAAAGAGAGAATGTGGGATTGGAAGCGGAGCAAACGGGACTAAAAGAGGCACTCTTATTTGAGCTGTGGGAGTCTGGTGGCCCAGAGGGTTAAGCCTGCTTCTCCTGCATAACTTAAGACCTAGTAATTCTCTAATTACACCTTTACATCTACACCAGAGAGCACTTTTGTCTTATTTAACTACTGTCACTTGTAACAATATCCAGAGTACCGCTGTTTATGATGGCTGGGAACTAGAAACAAACCAACGCCCCATCAACAGTGGAATGGGGAAATGAAACCTGCTGCTCTCCCCGGACCTCCCTGCCTCATGAAGCCAGGAGGTCATGGTGCTGGCTAGGGACCTAGGGCACCCCTGTGGTGAGAAACATAGCTCCACACACCTTTCTGCAGATGAAGGAAGAACCCAGATTCCCAGAGTGCACAAAAGGGGAACCGGGGACATAACCAGTGGCTCCCAACAGAGGGAGCCCCAACAGAGAGTGGCTGCCAGTGCTCAAAGGAATAAATTCTCAGTCCATGGATTTCCAAGAAATCAAGACAGCCTTCAAGGCTGAGCAGCGCTGGGTTGGCAGACAGATGTTATCTGTCATTCTGTTTTGACTGGTAACGAGATCCATGCAGAACTGATACAGAGAGGGCAGTGACAGGACTGATGACCACAGAGGGAATGGGACTGCTGGGCAGTCAGCGAAGCCAGTTACTCACTCACGTGAACATGTGGGGAACGTCAGGGACAGAAGCTTGGAAATCTGGGGGTGGCGTCTGTTGTGATGAAGTTGTGAAGGTGCGTGATGAAAAAGGCGAACTCTAAACCTGAAAACGTTCCTGTAGTCGTGCTTGACTGTGGCTTTGACAGCTGCCATCACAACTGTTTTTAAGCAATTTTAATCTTTCAAAGGTAGATCTCAATAGTTAAAATTAAACCTTTTATGTTCTTTTGTGTTTCACTCGCAGGAGTGCACACTGAATTGACATTTAACCACATCTTAGTTATGATGCTTGCAAAACAAAGAAGGACATCAAGTAGCCCTTCTTACACAAAAATGATATCCCTGGTATACTTTGTGCCTTCTATGAGTAAGACTTAAAATACAGATGTTTAGTGATTACTGTTACATTTTCAGATATTTTGTTAGAGTTTGAAGAACGCAAGGAGGTGGCAAGGTAAGCAGAAAAGACTTTTATTGAAGACTAAACAGCACGGCAGGGGAAAAGTCAGGTTTCAGCCTGCCAGGACAAGGGGCAGGAGGTCTGAAGGAGAGACTTGAGCCTGCTAGGCAGCGGTGGCAGCCAATTTAAGCTCCTTATTGGTAGGGCCATACATGCATGTGGAGACCAAGGTGGGCCTGAAAGGAGAGAAGTCCCCTTTGGGTCAGAGGTGTCCAGTGTGTGGTTTTATCAGCTCAGGATGTCCCTGACAAGGAGTTGTGAAACTCAGAGTCAAGCTAGAGAAATCTTAGGCAATAAAATAGCACAATGTTATCCTCAGGGCCATTGTGCTTGTGCTCAATTTTACGAGATGTGGAGTTAACCATTGGAGCCCCAACAACCTAGTAAGTCCTAACAATGAGAGCATGTTGGGGTTAGGGATACCCACTTCCTCTGTGCTTACAGGTTTTAAATTTCCAAACTGTTCAGTGACCAGATGTGAAGAGGACTCTGTCTAGTCACTTCTTGTACAACATGCCTGGTAAAAGAAACTCATGAAATGGATTCCTAGCAATGTTTTAGTATTTATCAAATAACATCATTTCCTACAGAAAGTTAAGAAAGCTTAGGCTTTTTTAAAGAAGATTTTTATTTCTTTAATTGAAAGGCAGAGTGACAGAGAAGAGAGAAAAAGAGAGACAGAGAGATCTGGTTCACTCCCTAATGGCCACAACTGGGGCTAGGCCAAGACAAAGCCAGGAGCTTCCTTCAGGTCTCCCATGTGGATGCAGGAGTCCAAGGACTTGGACCATCTTCTGTTGCTTTCTCAGGTGCAGTAGCAGGGAGCTGATCGGAAGTAGTACTGCTGGGACTTGAACTGGTGCCCATATGGGATGCCAGCACTGTAGACGGTAGCTTAACCTGCTGTGTTACAGGGCTGGTGCCAGGTGTTTTTTTGTTTGTTTGTTTTGTTTTTTGTTTGTTTTTTTTTTTTTAAATTGGATGATGTAGCACTTAGCTGTCATTCACTTTTCTTAACTATTGTAAATATTTATGCTGCTCATCATGGGGCAGCAGGTCTGATAGAGCTCCTCAGGGCCAGCCTGCTGAGTAAGGTGCTCTGCACAGGTGGGGGAGGGGAGAAAAGGAAAGCAGTGCAGCTTCCTTGCTCCAAGCCCGGAAGTTGCTCAGACCCCAGTCAGCTCTGCAGGCTGAAGTGAAAGTCAGTGGGTGGCTGGGGAATTTCTTCCTACCTAAAACTGCAAGCCGCAGGGCATGTGGCAATGACTTCCTACCTTGGCTTGGGAAGGTGGTGGCTCACAGCTGGCAGCCGGCTGTACCACATGGCTGGCAGCAGCAGTGTCTGTCTTCTCTCTTCTTGTCCCGGAGTCTTCTTTTTTTTTTTTTGCTTCACCAAAATTTTCATCAGTCAGATCCCTGTAAACATAGTCCTTCCTTTATTCTTTTTATATCCCAGAGCAGCTTATATATCCCAGAGCAGCCATCTTGGATCCATCATTTTTTTTTTAAGATTTATTTTATTTGAAAGGCAGAGTTATACATGGAGAGAGAGAGAGAAAAACAGAGAGAGAGAGACATCCATCCACTGGTTCACTCCCCAAATGGCTGAAACAGCCAGGGCTGAGCCAGACCAAAGCCAGAAACCAGGAGCCAGGAGATTCCTCCTGGTCTCCCAATTGAGTGCAGGTGCCCAACCATTTGAGTCATCTTTCATTGCTTTCTCAGGCACATCAACAGGGAGCTGGATCAAAAGTGGAGCAGCTGGGTCTTGTACAGGCATCCATATAGGATGCCGGCGCTGCAGGCAGTGGCTTAAGCTGCTATGCCACAATGCTGACCCCAGAAGCTTAGGTTTCTTTTACTACAACTTGTACATAGTAGTAGGACAGGGTATATTCCTTACTTCCAAGATTTCTGTTGGGAGAATTGGAGGTTCAAAGGCTGACAGAACTTTCAACTTTATTTGGACATCATCTGAATGTAAGGGACAAGGATCAGATCTCATGACAGGAATTTTGTGTGTTCTTCATTGTGTGTTATTCATCATGAAACTAACATTAACAAAGTTCCAACAGTGTAACAATGAAAATTATTCTGTTCACATTTCGCTTAACGTTGCAAAGTTTTTGTTACGTTATTAGACTAAGTGCATGTTTAGGGTAAATTAGAAGAACGAATCTAATGGTTGAAGTTCTTACTTCTAGTTTATTTTCTTGAGTATTTTTTCCTTGGCTATTCGTTTAAGAAACAATGAAAATCATTGCACTTTGGTCAGAAAACTAATAAATGTATCTTATGGAAAACAACAGTTTTCACTTAGAATGGTAACAGCAACATCAAAAGGGCCACATTGATAACAAAAACTATTTTCCACTGCTCTCTCCACATTGAGTTTCTCTTCACTGTGCTTTTACAGGATTAGTCTGGGTATCCCGTGGCACCATACATTTTACACATCTAAGGCTCACCTATTTCAGGATGAAAACCAAGCCTTAATCTTCATTATGTCACACTATGGTAATAAAGCAGATTCCATATAGAAACTGACAGAATTGCCTGGAGTCTGAGAAGAAGTGAATGAAAACAAAAGAGCAGGAAAAGGAACTTAAATGTATGCAATAATTTAACATTTCACCATGCTTCTGTACCCCTGTTCCAAGGTGAAGGATTCCTCGAAACTACACATAACCATATTCTTTGCAAATTTGTAACATGTATTTTGTCATAGTGGCAGGAAAATGAGGTGACAGGCTAGGTCAGGATATCTGCTAGATTCATGTTCCCTAGCTTCATAGGAGGAAAAATGAACATGCTAAGGGCCAACCAGGAAATTATCATGGGTCAGGGGAAGACTTTGTCCTTGAGTTGTGCATTCTGTGGTCAAGTAGATCTTGAGATCTCTTGTACTATATTCGGGTAGTTTTACTAGGATACCAAGAATCTTTATTAACTCCTTTGATATTCAAGTGATGCTGCAGCATAAGCATACTTTTGTGAAATGAGTGAATAAGATGTAGATGAATGCTTTACAAAGAAAAAGAGCTGCAATAGTGTATATAAATAAGCTAATTCTCTCCCTTTGATTCTTTCAGCTGTGGGCTACACACCAAGACCCAGTGATGGTGCAGCCAACCCTGGAGAGGACACTGAATATCCTCAAGCTGGATTATGTGGACCTTTACATCATTGAAATACCCATGGCCTTCAAAGTAAGTTCAGATGCTTACAAATAGGTCTCTGTAATCCAGTGACCCTGAGCCAACAGCTGCAGGCAAGAGGCTTGTTAGCATCCCTGAATGTGACTCAGTTTTGTTAGTATAGTTCAGAGCCTGAAAAATGCCACAAAAGATTATGTTAGCAGACTTAGGTCTGGACCCCAAGTTTCTTGATTCTACATTCAGTGTTGTTTCTTTTCTAAAAAATTTTAATTAAGTTATGCAAGTTTCATGTAATTCATATACACAGATTTGGGAATAAAGTGACACTCCCCACCCAACCATCACTCCCGCTCATGTTCCAACCCTTCCTCCTCAATCCTCACATATTCCCACTCTTAATTTTTACAAAGATCTATTTTCAGTTTACTTAATCATTGTACAGTTAACCCTACACTAAGTAAAAGAGTTCAACAAATATATGAAAAAAAGACGTACTGTTCCTCAAAGGAAGAGACAAGAACTGTAAACAATCATTGAATCTCAAAATGTCTATTTCACTCCAACATATTACATTTCAGGTGCTGTATTACCTTAGATCAAGGAAAATATGTGATATCTGTCTTTTTGGGACTGGCTTATTTCACTAAGTAAAATGGTTTCCAGTTGTGTTCATCTTGTTGCAAAAGATAGTATTTAATTTTTTTACAGCTGAGTAGTACTCCGTAGTGTATCCATAACATAATTTCTTTATCCAATCAACAATTGCTAGAAATCTGGGTTGATTCCATATCTTAGCTATTGTGAATTTTGCTGCAATGAGCATGGGGGTACAGATAACTTTCCTATGATGATTTCTTTTGGTTTTAGTAAATTCCCAGGAGAGGGATTGCTGGATCATATGGTAGGTCTACATTCAGATTTCTGAGATGTATCCATACTGTCTTCTACAGTGGCTAGAAAAGTTTACATTCCCATCCACAGTGGACCAGGGTACATTTTCCCCCACATCCTTGCCACCATTTGTCATTTGTTGATTTCTATATGACAGTCATTCTAACTGGAGTGAGGTGAAACCACATTGTTGTTTTGATTTGCCTTCCCCTGATGGCTAGTGCTCCTTAGCATCCATTTTCTCAAGTGGCTGTTGGCCATCTGAATTTCCCCTCTTGAAAAATGTCTTTTGAAGTTCTTTGCCCATTTCTTACCTAGACTGTTTTCTTTTGTTAACTTTCTTGAGCTCTTTATAGATTCTGGATGTTAACCCTTTATCAATTGTGTAGTTTGCAAATATTTTCTCCCATTCTATCAGCTGCCTCTTTGTTGAATGTTGCTTTTGCAGTGCAGAAGCTTCTCAGCTTGATGTAATACTGTTTGTCAATTTTGGCTTTGATTGCCTGTGGTTTTGGGATCTTTTCCAAGAAGTCTTTGCCTGTGCCAATGTCTTGCAGTTTCCCCAAAGTTTTAAGGTAATTTGATGGTAACAGGTCATAGATTTAGGTCTTTGATCCATTTTGAGTGTATTTTTGTGTATGGTGTAAAATAGGGTCTAGTTTCTACATCTGCATGTGAAGATCCAGTTTCCCCAGGACCATTTGTTGAAGAGACTGGCCTTGATCCAGCCATTGATTTTAGCTCCTTTGATTTCCTCCTTTCCAGTTTGTATCCCTTTGATTTCTTTTTCTTGCCTAATGGTTCTGGCTAAAATTCCCAGGACTGTATTAAATAGCAGTGGTGACAGTGTAAATCCTTGTCAGGTTATGAATCTTAGGGGGAATTCTTCCAGCTTTTCTGCATCCAGTAGGTTGCTGCTGGTGGGTTTCTCTTAAGTTGCCTTGATTGTGTTGAGCAATGTTCCTTGATTGTATTGAGGAATGTTCCTTCTATACCCAATTTGCCTAGAGTTTTCATCATGAAAGGGTTTGTATTTTATTGAATGCTTTCCCTGCATCTATTGAGATAACCACATGGTTTTTTGTTTTTGTTCTTCAATTTGTTAATCTGATGTATCACATTGATTGATTTGCAAATGTTAAACCATCCCTGCATGACAGAGACAAATCCTATTTGGTCCAGGTGGATGATCTTTCTGATGTGTTGTTGGATTTGATTAACTAATATTTTGTTGAGGATTTTTGCATCTATGTTCATCAGCTTTATTCATCTATAGTTCTCTTTCTGTGTTGTAGCTTTTTCTGGCTTAGGAATTACAGTGATACAGGCTTCATAAAAGGATTTTTGGAGGGTTCCGTCCCTTGTAATTGTTTTCAATATCTTGAGAGAATTGGGATTATTTCTTCTTTAAATGTCTGGTAGAGTTCAGCTGTGAAGCAATCCTGTCCTAGGTTTATCCTTGTTGGGAGGGTGATTCAATTTCCACCCCAGTTATTGGTCTATTTAGGTTTTCTAAGTCTTCATGAGTTAATTTTGGAAGGTTGTATGTGTCCAGGAATCTATCCATGTCTTCTACATTTCCCAATTTCTTGGCATACAGCTCTTTGTAGTGATTCATGATGATTCTTTTTATTTCAGTGGTATCTGTTGTTACCTTTCCTTTTTCATCTCTTCTTTTATTGATTTGGGTCTTCTCCCTTTTTTTTTGATTATTGGACCAATGGTGCATCAAATTTCTTCATTTTTTCAAGAATAAGCTCAACTCACTAATCTTTTGTACTTTTTTGTTGCAATTTTATTTATTTCTTTTCTAATTTTAATTCTTCATTGCTTCCTACTGATTTTAGGTTTTGTTGTTATTTTTCTATGTCCTTTAGATGCCTTGTTAACTCATTTATTTGATACATCTCCAATTTCTTCATGTAGTCACCAATTTCTACAAACTTCCCTCTTAAGACTGCTTTTGCTGTACCTCATATGTTCTGATATGTTATATTGTCATCTTCATTTGTTTCTAGAAATTTTTTGATTTCTCTTTTTGATTTATTCTGTGACCCACTGTTTGTTAAGAAACTTGTCGTTCAGTCTCCATGTGTTTGCATGTTATCTAGAGGTTATTGAGTTATTCATTTCCAGCTTCATTCCATTGTGGCCTGAGAAGATGCGTGCTATGATTTTTATTTTTTTAAATTTTCTGAGACTTACTTTATGGCTTAGCATGTGGTCTATACTAGAGGAAGTTCCATGCACTGATGAGAAGAATGTGTATTCTGCCACTGTGGGTTGAAAAGTTCTATAGATATCAGTTAGGTCCATTTGGTCCCTGGTGTTGATTAGATCTGTGGCTTCTTTGTTGATTTTCTGTCTAGTTGATCTGTCCACTGATAAAAGTGGGGAATTAAAGTCTCCTGTTACTGTTGTATTAAAGTCTATGTCTCCCTTTAGATCCCCTAACATTTCTTTTAAATAGCCAGGTACCCTCTAATTGGATGTATAGGCATTTATTAAAGTCACATCTTCCTGATATGATCCCTTAATCATTACATAGTGCCCTTCTTCATCTCTTTTAACAGTTTTTATGTTAAAATCTATTTTGTCTGATATTAGGATGGCAAGACCAGCTCTTTTTTGCTTTCTGTGGCATGGAATATCTTTTTCAATCCTTTCACTTTCAGTCTGCATATTTCTTTGTTGGTGAGATGTGTTTCTTGTAGGCTGCAAATAGATGGGTTTTGTTTTTTAATCCACTCAGCCAATCTGTATTTTTTAACTGGAGAGTTGAGGCCATTTATATTCAAGGTGACTATTGATAAGTAACGACTTGACCCTACCATTTTTCCATAAATATTCCTATTGTTTACTTTGGATTTCTTTTGTAGTTTACTGGGGGATTTTCTGCCTTCACATTGTTTCATAATGATGGCTATCTTTCTGTGTTTCTGTGTATACCACCTCCTTAAACTTCTTTTGTAAGGCTGGATAAGTGGCAACGAATTCTTTCAATTTCTGTTTGTTATGGAAGTTTTTTATTTCACCTTTATTCATAACTGAGAGCTTTGGGACCACTGCCTGCAGTGCCAGCATCCCATATGGGCGCCAGTTCAGGTCCTGGCTGCTCCACTTCCAATCCAGCTCTCTGCTATGGCCTGGGACAGCAGTGGAAGATGGCCCAAGTGTTTGGGCCCCAGCACCCACGTGGAAGACCCAGGTGGAGTTCCAGACTCCTAGCCTCAGTCTGACCCAATAATGGCCATTGCAGCCATTTGAGAAGTGAACCAGCAGATGGAAGATTCTCTCTCTCTCTCTCTCTCTCTCCATCTCCTCTCTCTCTTTGCCTCTGCCTCTATGTAACTCTGACTTTCAAGTAAATAAATAAAATGTTTAAAAATTAAAAATAAATAAAAATACATGAGAATTTTGCAAGGAACAGTATTCTGGTTTGACAAATTTTTTTAAGACTTGTACTATACCTTGCCATTCCCTTCTAGTCTGTAGGGCTTCTGATAAGTCAGCTGTGAGTAAATTGGATACCCTCTGAAGTAATCTGGCATTTCTCTAGTGTACATTTTAGAGTCTTTTCTTTATATTCTACTTTCGAAAGTTTGACAAGAGTGTGCTTTGGCGACGATCTTTTCTGATCACATCAATTGGGAGTTCTATCTGCTTCCTCCACTTGGACTTTCCTTTCTGTCTCCATATTGGGGGAAGTCTTCTTTAATTATTTCACTCAACAGGCCTTCCAGTCCATTTTCTTTTTCTATGCCTTCAGGAACTTCGAAGACCTGTATGTTGAATCGTTTGATAGTATCCTACATATCTCCAACACTATTTTCTTTTAAATATTATTTATTTATTTATTTATTTGACAGGTAGAGTTATAGACAGTGAGAGAGAGACAGAGAGAAAGGTCTTCCTTCCGTTGGTTCACCCCTAAAATGGCCACCACGGCTGGTGCTGCACCGATCCGTAGCCAGGAATCAGGTGCTTCCTCCCAGTCTCCCATGCGGCTGCAGAGGCCCAAGCATTTGGGCCATCCTCCACTGCCTTCCCGGGCCACAGCAGAGAGCTGGACTGGAAGAGGAGCAGCCAGGACAGAATCCGGCACTCATATGGGTTGCCAGTGCCACAGGCGGTAGATTAACCAAGTGAGCCATGGCGCCAGCCCCTCCAACACTATTCAAGTTTTCTATTTTCTTGGGTTTTTGTTTTTGTTCTGACTGTAAAATATTCAAAGATTTGTCTTTTAGTTCGGATATTCTTTATTCTGCCTAACCAAGTCTGCTATTAAGGTTTTCCACCACATTTTTTTTTTATGTACTGAATTCATCATTTCTAATATTTCATTTTGGTTTCTTTTTAAAACCTCAATTTCATGGGAAAAATTTTTGATCATGTCATGTGTGTTTTTCTTTAGTTCATGGATTTGCTTCTGATTGCATTTGAGTATCCTGATTGATTTTTTTAAATTCTGTTTCCAGCATTTCCTCTCTCCATCTTAACATTCTAATATTGAATTGTTGTTGTGATCCTTTGTGGGAGTCATGTTGTCTTCCTTATTCTTGTTTCTTGAATTTCTGTGTTTGTTTTTAGGCATTTGTGGGGTTGATTTCTGTTTTTTTCCTCTGATGGCTTTTATCTTTCAGCTATACCTCTGTGGCTTACTGGAATGTCTACACTTTCAGTGAATACCAAGAGTTGTGTGAAGGGTGTGGCCAGGGAGCTCTGGTCAGTGCTGCAGGGTAGGGCGAGCATCCAGGGTAACACCCAAGTTGGGTGTGGTAGATCGCAGTGCCTGGGTGTTAAACCCCAGTGTGTTACGTGCCACCATATGAACCGCACAGATTACCAGCATGGTACTCACTGTGAGCAGTTCCTGCTGCAATGACCTGCTCTGAGCAACCAGGAACTCCAAGCATGTGGAGCCGCACCCAGTGATTGCTCTGAGACCCAACTACACCCTGCACCTCTTCCCCATAGTTTCAGCACATAAGGCTCCTACAGTTGCTGGGTACAGAGATTTCTCTCTGCCCTGCCAACCTGTCCAGTCAACAGAGAGGCAGATGCTCCCCGAGACAACTCCACCTAGGCGTGCTTGATCCTGGGAAGCTGCAGGTGCATCATTATCCTATGTGGTTGTCCAGCCACCTCCCAGCCAGGCTCAAAGTCAGCGGGGACTGCAGATCGTTCCCTCCACTAGAATCTCTGGAACACACACGTGCACAAGAGCCACTGGCCAAACATCACTCTCTCCCCACCATTGCTGCCAGTACTGTGGAGAAGAGGACATCCTGTCTCAGCCAGTTGCTTTGCACACACAGAGTCTTCTGCAGCTCCTGCCCAAACCCAGAATGGTGCCCGGCCTTTCTCAGCCAGGCAACGGGTGCAGTTGTGGGGAAGTTGGGACGAGATAAATGTGCTCCCTCTGCTTCCACTGGGTCCGTGGGCAACTGCAAGCAACCGCTAGTCCCCAGGCTGCAGTCCGGTCCCATGGCACGCTCTCCCTCTGGCTGTATTGTCTTGGGTTGCTGCAGTCTGGTCGTACCTCCATCTCCAAGCTGCCACCTGCCCTGGCTCTTAGCTGCTGCAGTTGTTCACGTTCCTGCTCGACGGCAGCATCCTCCACACAGGTCCACGGCACTCCTGTTCCTCTTGTAGGATTTCCACGGCAGTTTTCTCTCTGATTTCCCCTTGAGAGTGCACTTCATACATTTTTTTAAACTGGTATCCCTACTTTAGTGCAGCATGTCATTCCCTAATCCACAATCTTTGAAGCTCCTCCCTCAGTGCAGTTTCTATTACAGCATGTTTCTACCACTATAACTGAAATTACTTTTATCAAACCAGCAAGTTGTCCCTAACTGTACTCCACATCATAGTTGTCTGATAGGCAGACACAACTTTCTCCCCACTCAGTCATGAAAATCATCCTGCATAACATAAGGGAAAGTAATATAGATGACTAACAATATATCCACCTTGTACCATCTCCCAAAGGAGACAGATTTGCCAGTTTTTGGATCCAGCTGCAAAGCTAGTGTGTCTAAGTGATCTCTGTTCTAGTTCAAATGCAATCCTTCCTTGAATTTTCTCAATCTATAACACAGCATTAATTTAGAACCCAAAGACACACCCAATATACACAGCTAAAGAGCAGTACCTGCTTTAAAATTTCATTGAGGGAAGGAGAGATTGATAAACAAAATTGGTCCCTTGTCTATGAGTTCAATCAAATTTTCTTGTCAGGACAAACAAGAACCCTCTGTCATTGCAGAGGCCAAAATTCTTCCAATTAACCAATCTGGCTGCTCAATTCTATCCTCTAGGAGTCAACAGAAGGCTGGCTCTCCTCTGTAGCCACATCCAAGACAGACTTTGGGGAAGATGTTTCTTTTGTATCCTATTTCATAGAAATATAGGTTTGAAGACTTCACAATGGCCTTAATAACCACAGGCTTTTGTTAGATAGTGGTTTCACAGATAAGACAACATCCCTTAAAATCTTGACATGCTTTCAGTAAATTCACATTCAGTCTGCTTCATGAATGATAAAAACTAAAAATCTTACATGGTCCCATTTTTACATCTATTCCTTGGCCTATGGATTTTTGTCTCTTGTACCTGCTGGGTTTGCCCATCTACACAGGCCTCAGCTTAGTGGCATCCCTTTTGGTCTCTGATTTGAAATAATACAAAACAAGCAGGCACAGGTAATGTTCTCCTTGCACCTATGTTGCATCCCCTTGGATGGTGTACCTATGTCAGGCAGAGCATCTGTGGCCTATAATCTTGCCTTCAGCTGGAACTTGAGAACTATTATTCACCTAATATGCAATCACAAATCAACTTCAGTGTGTACTGACTACTTAGGCAGGTTCACTGTGCAATGGTTATTTAAATATCCTACTTCATCTTGGGCTGTAATTTCTACCACTTGCTTGAATTCAGAGAGATAGATGCTCACTTAAGTTAAGTGAAGCAACTTAATAAGTACAGGCAGGCAGCAAGGGACAACAGAAGCCCAGGATTCATGCA
This sequence comes from Lepus europaeus, assembly GCF_033115175.1. Classification (NCBI taxonomy): domain Eukaryota; kingdom Metazoa; phylum Chordata; class Mammalia; order Lagomorpha; family Leporidae; genus Lepus; species Lepus europaeus. Next base: position 10,982,654 of record NC_084827.1, on the reverse strand, counting down.
AGCAACTTCGTAGGCTCAGGAAAGCTGCCCAAGGTGAATGGAGTCTCATCTGTGCATATACATTGGGTGAAGATGAGGATTCCAAGGAAACCCATTATGGATTTTAGTTTGTTGGTTTGTTTATCCCTAGGGTATACAGGGTATAGAGGGTATATCCCTAGGGTATAGATAGAACATCCTCTTTGGGGAGGGACAAGAAAAGACGTGGGGCTATTCCAAATATTTCTGTTTATCTTAAAATGTTGCATCCCCAGTACACTCTGCAATCACTCTTGAAAACTTTAGGTAAGAAAGGAAGAAGAGCCACCCAGGGACTTGTCCAGCACCAATCTTTCATTTCCCTCCAGGCTGTTTACCATCCTGCCTTGGATGACACTGATTTTTCTAACTCTACAAAGCTCAGATCTCACTTTTTACTTTCTTACAGTGCATCCCAAAGCAGACAGAACCCATTTTAGCAAAGCATCATCTGATCTCTCATCTAAGTCCAGTAGCAATAAATACATTTATCTTTCTTACAATATCTGACTAAAGGCTACAAAATTGGTCAACTAACCCAGTGTTTTTCTACTAATATGCTAAAGCCACAGCCTTAGCAAGCCCATTGTCTGAGTCTTAGGACACAACAGGGAAATAATTTATGTCATGTTATTGCATAGCAGAAATAGCCACATCTCGGCTCGAGACAGGAGCATCCTCACTGATCACAATCCTTAGCTACTTCTGCATTTTTAGGTACATTATTTGCAATACTTGAAGACATATGAATTAGTCATAACTCATAAATGACAGAGGTCAAACTGAAATTGACTTTAATTAAACAGGGGCATGAAGAAATCTGAGGAGTGTCTAATTCAGGTACAGCTTGATCCCAAAGTGCAAACAATGTCTGTATTTCTGGCCCTTTCTCTGTTTCAATCTTCTGGTTGGCTTCTCAGAACTTCTTGTTTGTGGATTGCAAAATGACTGTCAACACACCAAGCTTACATTCTTAGTACAAATGAGAATTCACAGAAAGGGAGAACATACAGGTCAGGGCCAGGCCAAAGCCAGGAGCCAAGAACTCTGCTCTGGTCTCCCACAGTGTAGCAGCTACCCAAGTACTTGGCCATCCTCTGATGCCTTCTCATTTGTATTAGCAGGTTTGCTGGGTTGGAATCAGAGTAGCCACAACTCCAATATGGATGCCAGCATCACAATTAGTGGCTCAGCCCTCCAAACTTTAACAGCAGCCCCCTCGATTTCCATTATTTAGTTCCCAGATGTGCTGCAACAACTCTTCCAGGGTGAAGAGGGGATGGAATGCAGTGAATAAAGAAAAAAGACAAGAGATTATGGAAAAATGAGGGGCCAGAGGAAGCTTCTCCCTGAGCAGAGAGGAACATCTCTTTTCTCTCCTGGCAGCTTTTATTCCCTCCAGAACATTCAGTCTTGCTGCATCAACAAAAGTCTATTTGTTCACATCAGCACAATTTTGCTTACTGGCAGTATACACCAGGCTACATCTCCCAAGGAAGAGGAGAACATCTTGTGTGATAAACAGACCCTTGTCCATTATCCTGGAACAAGACTTCCAAGGCCTTCATGATGTGGGCCTTCCCACAATCTAAGGTACAAGAGAACAGTTCCCATCATCCTCGGCCTTCCAAGGGATGCAGCCATGGTGTTCCTGTCTCTCTTCTGAAGAGATTGCCAAGATGACACCCACATGGTCCCCGGCAAAGATATAAATAAAATAATTACACTGTTCTGTTTTGCAGCCTGGAGATGAAATCTATCCCAGAGATGAGAATGGCAAGTGGTTATACCACGAGACAAATCTATGTGCCACATGGGAGGTAAGTTCAAGTGGGCTTTTATTTTAGAACAATTTTTTTTTTAACTTTTGACAGGCAGAGTGGACAGTGAGAGAGAAAGAGAGACAGAGAGAAAGGTCTTCCTTTGCCATTGGTTCACCCTCTAATGGCCACCGCGGCCGGCACGCTGTGGCCGGCGCACCGCGCTGATCCGAAGGCAGGAGCCAGGTGCTTCTCCTGGTCTCCCATGGGGTGCAGGGCCCAAGCACTTGGGCCATCCTCCACTGCACTCCCGCGCCATAGCAGAGAGCTGGCCTGAAAGAGGGGCAACCGGGACAGAATCCGTCGCCCCGACCGGGACTAGAACCCGGTGTGCTGGCGCCGCTAGGTGGAGGATTAGCCTGTTGAGCCACGGCGCTGGCTTAGAACAATTTATTTTAAACAGTGATCTGGTTGATGTTGTCAAATTTATACTAACAGAGCATGTGTTTCAAACAATATGTACAGATGCATGAAATCTCTCCTTCTTGGAGCTGAATAATTCTTTTGTTTTACTGGAAGACAAGAATTACAAGGAAGAGGAGGAGGAGGGTGTGAAATGCAAAAGAAAATGTAGAAATATGTTTTAAGATCAATTTTTAAATTGAATTTTAAAGAGCCAATAACCAGATTTCTAAAAGAAAACCTTTAAAACAAGAGGATGTATGAATGACTTGGGATAATTCTGGATCCAATTTTGAGCCAACTGCTGACTCCTCTCCAAGATCACAGAGTGGAAACTGTGGGAAAACAGGAGAAACTTATGGATTCACAGTGGGGAAGGAATTTTGGAAGTTTGTGAGGTAGTTTTACAGCTTTGACCTGGAATAGGAGGCAACCCGAGGAGCAGTAAAGGACATTTGTCATAAGTATGGGAGAGGAGCTACCGAAGCTCTTTCTCCACTTTCTTCTCCCCTGCCATAGCCCAGGGGCAAGTACTGCCTGCTCCAAACACAGGTACAAACTGAGGCCTCATGGTGAGAAGTCTTCAGAAATCAGATCAGAGCAGCAGTGGCCCAGCAACTCGGGAAGCTAAGAAAAACACAAGTCACTAACTGGCCTTAGTCATTTGTTTCCCAGTCACTCCCATTCCACACTCCAGAGCCTGGGCAGTCACACTGTGATGAGCATATCCATCTACCTCCCCCTGTGGGTAATGGTTGGGAACTTGACCCATCTGTGTAAAGAAGCTTCGGGTGGATTTTCAGGTGCTGGGCTCTACACCCAGGAGACCAAGTGCTCACTTCTGACCTCAGCGTTGCTGATAGGTTTGCCTGGGAGGAACTGCCTCATAAGGTGGCAGTATCCCCAGGAGAAGATAGTCCACAGTCAAACATGACAGGGCAGCTTTAGGACTGCAGATTTGAACTCAGTGTTACTAACAATCACAGAAAATGTAAATTTGTCTAAGTACCCCAAATAAAAGGCAGAGGTTGTCAGAATCGATAAAAACCATATTTCACTACATATTATATATTATTAGCTCATCTTAAATAAAAAGAATCAAACAACATAAAAGGAAAATGTTTTCCTAAAAGGAGGGAAAAATGTATTAACCTAACAGTGATCTAAACAAAGCTAGGGTGACTATTTTAATATCAACAAAGATATCAGGGCATATAGAGCAAATCTCAAGGAATTTTAAATTTTTCTAATTATGCAAAGTATTCTGTCTGATACAATTGGAATATAATTTGAAATCAGTAATAAAAAGATGTTTTAAAAATCACCAAATATTTAAATACCAAGAAGTATACATGTAACTCATAAGATAAAAAAGAAATGTATTTTATATGTAATCTATATATTGTCAACACACTTTGAAGGTCAATTTTAGCAGAAAAATATTAAATATTTAGAGGTTGATAAAATCTGTATGAGCTATACAGTAAAAGCATATTACTGAGATAAGCCAAAGATCCAAATGAATGGATAGATATACCATGTCCCTTAATCTGGTTAACAAATTCAGTCCTGATAAATTTCTCTATAGAATGAATGTAATCCTAGTCAAAATCCCAATGAAAATGGAAAATCTAATTCTAAATACAGAAATGCACATGGCTTATAATGGTCAAAGCAAATTTGAAAAAGAGAAAGCTTGGAACACCTATACTAGTTTTGAGAACTGTTGCACAACTATAGCAATCATGATATGCCATGGCAGTATATAGATGGACATCTAGATCAATGGAATAGAACAGAGAGGTCAAATATGTGGTCATAAATATTTGTGGTCAGTTGAATTTTAGCAGAAGTGCCAAGGTAATGTAGAGGGGAGGGAGAATCTTTCCAAGCTCACACCAGGTTGTAAGAACTGATTGTACAGTTTTCTTTATAATTCACACTCAGTGATATCATATTATTAGCTGAGTGTGAGTGGTTGTACTATAGACATTTTGGCACAGAAAGACCCACACTGAAATCCCTAGTAATGATAAGCTAAGTTAGAAGAGCAAAAATCTGGCCTGCGCTGTGGCTCACTTGGCTAATCCTCCGCCTGCGGTGCCAGCACCCCGGGTTCTAGTCCTGGTTGCAGCACCGGATTCTGTCCTGGTTGCTCCTCTTCCAGTCCAGCTCTCTGCTGTGGCCCGGGAAGGCAGTGGAAGATGGCCCAAATGCTTGGGCCCGGCACCCGCATGGAAGACCAGGAAGGAGCGCCCTGGCTTCTGGCTTCAGATCAGCACAGCGTGCTGGCCGTAGCAGCCGTTAGGGGGTGAACCAATGGAAGGAAGACCTTTCTGTCTGTCTCTCTCACTGTCTAACTCTGCCTGTCCAAAAAAAAAAAAAAAAAGAAAGAAAGAAAGAAAGAAAAGAAGAGCAAATTTCTAAGAGTTGCTCCAAAATATGTGTAAAGTAAAAGTGATCAAATTGAACTAATAAAGTCTTTATTATCTATAAAAATATTTAATGTCAAATAACAAGAGGAAAGTTACCCATAATAAAGTATACTTAGATTCTATGTAGCATTAACATCACAGATTTTAGGGGTAGATCAAGGTTGTGTGAACATGCTAAATTCCTACCCATATTAATCAATATATACTGAAGTATATATAGTGTATGTAAATGTATATATATATATATATTATTCTATATTCACACACAAACCTTTTGAAAATAACAAAAAAGTTTAAAAAGAACATTAAAAAACTAGGATACAGCTCTAGCCATTGCAGCCATTTGGGGATTGAATCAGTGAATGGAAGATCTCTCTCTCTGTCTCTGCCTCAGCCTCTCTCTAACTCTGCCTTTCAAATAAATAAATCTTTTTAGAAAAATTGGAATAAACTGAAATGGAAATGAAGATGATCGAAACAGGGCTATAAGTATTTAGCCGAGCGGTTAAGATGCCCGTGGCTCACATCGTATTACCTGGGCTCAACTGCCAGCTCTAGCTTCCAGTTTCAGTTTCCACCAATGCTGAACATAGGAGCCCCTGGTAATGGCTCAGGTAATTGGGTTCTTACCACCCAAGTAGGAAACCTGGGTAGCATTCCTGGGTCCTGACTCTGGTCACAGCCTAGCCCTGGTTCTTTCAGGCATCTAGGGAGTAAACCAGTGGCAGAACTCACTCATAATTTGTCCGTCTCTCTGCCATTCAAGTAAGACAACTTATTTTTATTATTCATGTTTATATAACTATATGACTATATATTTTCCCTTTGAAATAAAGGAAAACATTGATAAACCCAGCATTATAAAGATAGATATCTGACATTTTCTCACTTATAAAGAAGTCAAGCAAAGCTAGAGTTAATGTTGTATATTATGTATATCTGTGCATATTGTATATACAAACATACTTGTGTTAAGAGAGAACAGACAGAAAAAGACAGTTTTGTATCCAAATAGAACAGTATATGTTTTTCACACACACCGAAACATTTATAAAAGCTGATCAATTACTGTGCTATAAATAAAGCTTAACAAATTTCAAGAAATAGGATTTTATTGATGTACTGAAATATATTGCAAAAATATAAGGGGACAATATGAGATGCAGTATTTCACAAATTCATTCCATCATGAAATGCTGCCTCTCCCACCTGCCCCCCATTTTCTTAACAGAATGCTATTGCGACATGAGATCTTTCCTTTTTGTTGAATTCAATTGCCCTTATAAACGTTTATTCTTTTCTGTTTTTCACTTTATTTGAAAGTGCATCACAAAGAGCAGCTTGATCGCTGTGCCAAATGCCCACCACTAAATATTTAATTTGGCTTCCTGTGAGGCCTCTTTCTTGACCTGTTGTCTCTTTCAGGCTTTGGAAGCTTGCAAAGATGCTGGCCTGGTGAAATCCCTCGGGGTGTCCAACTTTAACCGCAGGCAGCTGGAGCTCCTCCTGAACAAACCAGGACTGAAGCACAAGCCCGTCTGCAACCAGGTACAGCTTCAGTTTCCACCGCGGTGGAGGGGACCCAGGACAGCGTTTACTAAGAGAGCGAGGCCTGGACCAGGAGTCGGGAGGTCTTGTGGCTCCATAGCAACCTCATCACAGGACCCTGGGAACACCTTTTGACTTCTCTCAATTTATGTCACCTAACAAAAAAGTTTTGAAAGTTCAAATCACACACACACACAAAAAACAAAACAAAAATTTTTTTGGAGAAGAAAACTTAATGAGAGGAAATGAGACCTGCCAAATATTGCAATATAACATAGAATGTTTAAAATAGTGCAAAGCTGGTCTAGGAAATGATATACAAGTAAATGGAGATCAACAAGCACCTTAGAAACAGACTCCAATGTAATAAAAACTTAATATAAAATAAAGTAACACAAACTGATGGCAAAGAGATTTTTTTTAGTAACTAGTATGAGAAAAATGAGTATATTTAGAAACAAATGTAGATAGTTGCCTCATATCACACTTGGAAGTTTATGTCCCTTCTGATCAGTAGTTAAAGAAGACAGAGAAAATCACTCAGAATAGAAAAAACGAGTGTTAGCTTCTGGAGTGATAAAAACCATAGAAAAATCACAAAAACAATAGTATAGTTTAATAGTATAAACATCTAGAAAGAATTAAAGAGCAAAGAAAAGTAAATAATAACATTTTCAGAAATTTAATAGAAAAGGGGTTTCACATTCTTATGAATTAAAAGCCTAATTAAAATCAGTGGAAATAATCAATAAAAAACATTAATACTCAACAAAACAATGTACAAAGGAAATGAAGAGAAATTCATGAAAGACAGAACTCACAAAACTGTCCAATGTGAGGGTACTTCAGAAGTTCATGGAAAACGCCCATTATGAAAAAAGCATGCATGGATTTCATGATTTTTTTTGCAGAAAAATAAACCTATCTTTAATCCTATTTTTCCACCTAATTTTTGAAGGGCCTTCATATATGAAAAATACTCAGCCCACTGTTTATTAGAGAAATGTAAATTTAAGTGTGATTCTGCATTACATATTAAATTAGCAAAGTTTTTGTTTTATATTTCTTATAATGCTGCCTATAAGCAAGTGATGTTGTGCCAGTGAATGCAAATTGACTCAGTCTGACTGGAAAGCAATGTGGCGATACCTATCAACAGTCTTAACAAAGCTCACAGGCTTTCGTTTTTAGGAATCTATTGTAATGAAATTATCTCAGGTCACCCACATGGATTTAGGTGTGTGTTTATCACAGCATTGTTTATAAAGGGGAAAAACAGAAATATTTGAAAAATTACAGGAATGTTAAACATATAAAAACAGCAGATATTCCTGAATCATTTTGGAAAAAAAGAAAAACGAACATGCTATTAAGGAGAAAGACCTAGATCCAAAATGTAAAATATAGTATGGGGTGAATATGTTATTATTAAAGTAGATTTGGAAGATGGTGTTGTGGTTAAGTGGATTAAGCCACCACCTGTGATGCTGGCATTCCCTATAGGTGCCATTTCAATCCAGCTCCCTGCTAATACACCTGGGAAAGCAGCAAAAGATGGCCCAAGTACTTGGGCCCCTGCACCCATGTGGGAGACCCAAATGAAGCTCCAGGCTCCTGACTTCATCCCAGTTCAGAACTAGCTGTTGTGGCCATTTGGGGCAGTGAACCAGCAGATGAAAGATCTCTCTCTTTATTTTTCTTTCTCTTTTTTTTTTTTAAGATTTATTTTACAGACAGCGCCGCGGCTCACTAGGCTAATCCTCCGCCTGTGGCGCTTGCACCTTGGGTTCTAGTCCCAGTTGGGGCACTGGATTCTGTCCCAGTTGCTCCTCTTCCAGTCCAGCTCTCTGCTGTGGCCCGGAAGTGCAGTGGAGGATGGCCCAAGTGCTTGGACCCTGCACCCGCATGGGAGACCAGGAGGAAGCACCTGGCTCCTGGCTTCGGATCAGCGCAGCACACCGGCCATAGTAGCCATTTGGGGGGTGAACCAACGGAAGGAAGACTTTTTTCTCTGTCTCCCTCTCACTGTCTAACTCTGCCTGTAAAGAAAAAAAAAAAAAGATTTATTTTAAAAATCAGAGTTAGAAAGGGACAGAGAGAGAGGTCTTCCATCCTGCTGAAGGTAGAAGCCAGGAGATTCTTCTGGGACTCCCACGTGGGTGCAGGGACCACAGCACTTGGGCCATCCTATGCTGCTTTCCCAGGTGCATTAGCAGGAACTGGATAGGAAGTGGAGCAGCCAGCACTCAAACCTGCACCCATATGGGATGCCAGTGCTGCAGGCAGCAGCTTAACCTGCTATGCTACAGCACCAGCCCTCTCTTTTTTTTCTCACTCTCTCTCTCTGTAACTCTGCCTTTTAAAGAAATAATAAAATTAATATTTTTTAAATAATGGATTTTTTTAAAAAGTAGATTTTACTGACGAACTTTTAAAAACATTATGTAAAATGCATTTGATTACAAGAAGCTAATTTTGTGCTGCCTCTGTTTTCCATTGCAACCATGTAGGTTGAATGCCATCCGTATTTCACCCAGCCAAAACTCCTGAAATTTTGCCAACAACATGACATTGTTATTGTCGCATATAGCCCCTTGGGGACCGCTAGGAATCCAGACTGGTAAGTAATGCTGCATGTCTCTTCAGGAAGTATGTCCTTAAGTGTAGAGAATGAAACTAATGTCAATTATTTTATTGGAATAATTCCATTTGGCCATGTGATCTTAATCTATTATGTCCCATTGTCCTAAACAGTCTACCTGTAAAGAGTTATTGATTGAGCGGCCGGCGCCGTGGCTTAACAGGCTAATCCTCTGCCTTGCGGCGCCGGCACACCGGGTTCTAGTCCTGGTTGGGGCACCAGATTCTATCCCGGTTGCCCCTCTTCCAGGCCAGCTCTCTGCTGTGGCCCGGGAGTGCAGTGGAGGATGGCCCAAGTGCTTGGGCCCTGCACCCTATGGGAGACCAGGATAAGCCCCTGGCTCCTGGCTTCGGATCGACGCAGCACGCTGGCCGTAATAGCCATTTGGGGGGTGAACGAACAGAAGGAAGACCTTTCTCTCTGTCTCTCTCTCACTAACTCTGCCTGTCAAAAAAAAAAAAAATTGATTATCTAACATCTATGGTATTATAAGTGCCTGGTATATTGAAAAGGCCCAATAAATATTCATTCAGTTGTTATTTGGCAGAGTTTTTATAGTCACATTATGAAATACTTGAATTTTTCTGTTCTTTGTATTGAATGTTGACACTTTTTAAAGATTTATTTGTTTATTTGAGAGATAAAGTAACAGACAGAGGGAGAGACAAAGAGAGGTCTCCATCTGCTGGTTCACTTCCCAAATGGACAAAACAGCCGGAGCTGTGCTGATCCGAACCAGGACCCAAGAGCTTCTTCTGGGTCTCCCAAGTGGGTACAGTGGCCCAAGCACTTGAGCCATCTTCCACTGCTTTCCCAAGCCATATACTGCATGAGCTGTATGGGAAGAGGAGCAGCCAAGACACTAACTGGTGTCCACTTGGGATGCCAGTGCCACAGGCAGAGGCTTAGCCTACTACACCACAGTGTTGCTCCCCAATGTTGACACTTCTACTGTGATGTGTTCCACTAACTTAAGTAGAAATGTATGCATTCCAAGACAATTCTGATTGTGACTGTTCACACTTCAGTCTTTTTGCCTTTCCCTATGTGTCTTTAGCTGTCTCTCTAAGACTCCTCAGAACACTATTATTACTTCCCCTCTGAAAGGGGCATCTTCATAAACTTTATTCCTTGATCTTCGCATACAAAGAGTAACTCTTCATTCAAGGGATTCTGTACACTTAGAGAAACTGATTACAAGTGACCTGCAGTGTCCTGGTGGGTCACCAGATAAAGCAGAGACAGGAGACAGAGGAGGAGGGGGTTTGGTTAACACTTGGTTGTCATCTCTCTGCCTACATGTGATTTATGTCTTGATTTTTTGAAAGGGTGAATATATCTTCCCCGCCTTTGTTAAAGGACACACTGCTGAACTCACTGGGGAAAAAGTACAAGAAGACTGCAGCCCAAATTGTTTTGCGTTTCAACGTTCAGCGAGGGGTGGTTGTCATTCCTAAAAGCTTTAATCCTGAAAGGATCAAAGAGAACTTCCAGGTAAGAGAACTGCTTTTGGAAATGTGAAAATATGGGTACACTGGTTGCCTTTGCTTTCAGAGCATGTTCTGTTTGGCTCACTAAGCAATTTGTAATGCTGTGTTGCTTTATTTCATACCACTACCCATACCTTTTTTATTTCATAAATGTGAATTTACAAAGTGCAACTTTTGTATTGTTGTGGCTTCCCCCACCAACCTCCCTCCCTCCCGTGGCCCTCCCCTCTCCCTCTCCCTCTCCCATCCCGCCCTTTATATTCATTTTCAATTACCTTCATATACTGAAGATCAACTTAGTATATACTAAGCAAGGATTTCAGCAGGCTGCACTCACACAACCGCACAAGGTATAGGGTACTGTTCAATTAGTAGTGTTTTTAAGTTTCATAGTAAAACACATTAAGGACAGAGATCCTACGTGGGGAGCATGTACCCAGTGACTCTCGTTGTTGATCTAACAATTGGCACTCTTATTTATGACGTCAGCAATCACCCGAGACTCTTGCTGTGAGCTGTCTAGGCTATGGAAGCCCCTTGAGTTCACTGGCTCTGAACTTGTTTAGCCAAGGCCGTGTCACAGTGGAGGTTCCTTCCTCCCTTCAGAGAAAGGCGCCTCTCTCCTTGATGGCCTGTTCCTTCTGCTGGGTTCTTGTTCACCAGGATCTTTCATGTAGATTGTTTTTTGCCACCATGTCATGGCTTTCCATGCCTGTGAGACTCTCGTGGACCTTTTAGCCAGATCCGAATGTCCCAAGGGTTGATTCTGAGGCAGGAGTGCTGTTTTGGGCGTTTGCCATTCTACGAGTCTGCTGTGTGTCCTGCTTCCCATACAGGATCATACTCTCCCTTTTAATTCTATCCTTCATTATTTGCTTACACTGGTCTTAATTTGAAATCTCTTCGACACATACCCTATCTTTTTGATCAGTTGTGTATTTATACTTATCATTTTACCAAGTGCGCTGGCATTAGTACCTGCCTCCTTGGTATGATTGAGTTGAAATCTCCTGGCACATTTCTAGCTGTAGCATTGGAGGTAAGTCTGAGTGAGCATGTGCCGACTTATATATCTCCTCCCTCTCTTATTCCCACTCCTATGTTTAACAGAGATCACTTTTCTGTTAATTTTAAATGCCTAAGAATGATTGTGCATTGATTACAGAGTTCAACCAGTGGTCTTATGTAGAACAAACAGAGCAACAACAACAACAACAAGAATACTAAAAGGAATAAAATAGTAAGTTGTTCCTCAACAGTCCAGACAAGGGCTGATCATGTCATTGTCTCTCATAGTGTCCATTTCACTTCAGTGGGTTTCCTTTTAGATGCTCTTTTAGTTGCCATCGATCAGGGAGAACGTATGATATTTGTCGCTTTTGGACTGGCTTATTTCACTCAGCATGATGTTTTCCAGCTTCCTCCATTTTGTTGTAAATGCCCAGATTTCATTGTTTTTTACTGCTGTATAGTGTTCCATAGAGTACATATACCATAGTTTCTTTGTCCAGTCATCCATTGATGGACATTTAGGTTGATTCCATGTCTTAGCTATTGTGAATAGAGCTGAAACAAATATTGAGGTGCAAATGGCTCTTTTTTTCTCCCCTTTAATTCCATTTGGGTAAATTCCAAGGAGTGGGATGGCTGGGTCCTGTGGTAGTGCTATATTCAGGTTTCTGAGGACTCTCCAAACTCTCTTCCATAGTGGCTTTACCATTTTGCATTCCCACCAACAGTGGGTTAGTGTCCCTTTTTTCCCGCATCCTCGCCAGCATCTGTTGTTGGTTGATTTCTGTATGTAAGCCAATCTTACTGGAATGAGCTGAAACCTCATTGTGGTTTTGATTTGCATTTCCCTGATGGCTAGGGATCCTGAACATTTTTTCATGTGTCTGTTGGCCATTTGGATTTCCTCTTTTGAAAAATGTCTGTTAAGGTCCTTGGCCCATCATTTTATTGGGTTTTGTTTGTTTTGATTCTGTGGTGTTTCTTGATCATTTTATCGATTCTAGTTGTTAATCCTTTATCTGTTGTGTAGTTTGCGAATAACATCTCCCATTCTGTTGGTTGTCTCTTTACTTTCCTGACTGTTTTCTTTGCTGTAAAGAAACTCTTCAATTTGAGGTAATCCCATTTGTTTATTTTATCTCTGATTACCCGTGCCTCTTGGGTCTTCTACAGGAATTCTTCACCTGTTCCAATATATTGAAGGGTTTCCCCTATGCTCTCGATTAGTTTCATGGTGTTGCGGTGCATCTCTAGTTCTTTGATCCATGTTGAGTGGATTTTTGTATAAGGTGTAAGATAGGGGTCTTGCTTCATACTTCGACATGTGCACATCCAGTTTTCCCAGCACCATTTGTTGAAGAGGCTGTCCTTGTTCCAGGGGTTGGTTTTAGGTCCTTTGTCGAATATGAGTTGGTTATAGATGTTTGGATTGATCTCCGGTGTTTCTATTCTGTTCCATTGGTCTATCCATCTGTTTTTGTACCAGTACCAGGCTGTTTTGATTATAACTGCCCTGTAGTATGTCTTGAAATCTGGAATTGTGATGCCTCTGGCTTTGTTTTTATTGTAAAGGATTGCTTTAGCTATTCTCGGTCTCCTGTTGCTCCATATGAATTTCAGCATCGTTTTTTCTAGGTCTTTGAAGAATGACTTTGGTATTTTGATTGGTATTGCATTGACTTGTAAATTGCTTTTGGGAGAATGGACATTATGATGATATTGATCCTTCCAATCCATGAGCATGGCAGGTTTTTCCATTTTTTTGTGTCATCTTCTATTTCTTTCTTTAGTGTTTTGTAATTTTCATCATAGATGTCTTTGACATCCTTGGTTAAATTTATTCCAACGTATTTTATTGTTTTTGTGGCTATTGTGAATGGGATTGATCTTAGAAGTTCTTCCTCAGCCCTGGCATTATCTGTGTATACAAGGCTGTTGATTTCTGAGTGTTGACTTTGTATCCTGCTACTTTTCCAAACTCTTCTATGAGTTCCAATAGTCTCTTATAGGAGTTTATCGGGTCCCCTATGTATAGTATCATGTCATCTGCAAATAGGGATAGTTTAACTTCCTCCTTTCCCATTTGTATCCCTTAATTTCTTTTTCTTGCCTGATGGCCCTGGCTAACACTTCTAGGACTATATTGAATAGCAATGGTGAGAGTGGGCATCCCTGTCTGGTGCCAGTTTTCAATGGAAACGCCTCCAACTTTTCCCCATTCAATATGATGCTGGCCATTGGTTTATCATAGACTGCCTTAATTGTGTTGAGGAATGTTCCTTCGAACCCCAATTTGCTTAGGGTTTTCATCATGACAGAGTGTTGTATTTTGTCTAATGCTTTCTCTGCATCTATTGAGATAATCATATGATTTTTGTTTCTCAATTTATTAATGTGATCTATTACATTGATTGACTTTCGAATATTGAACCATCCTTGCATACCAGGGATAAATCCCACTTGGTCCGGGTGAATGATCTTTCTGATGTGCAGTTGGATTCGGTTTGCCAGAATTTTGTTGAGTAGTTTTGCATCTATGTTCATCAGGGAGATAGGTCTGTAGTTTTCTTTCTCTGTTGTGTCTTTTCCAGGCTTAGGAATTAAGGTGATATTGGCTTCATGGAAAGAATTTGGGAGGGTTCCCTCCCTTTCAATTGTTTTGAATAATTTGAGAAGAACTGGGGTTAGTTGTTCTCTAAATGTCTGGTAGAATTCGGCAGTGAAGCCATCCGGTCCTGGGCTCTTCTTTTTTGGTAGTGCGTTTATTACTGATTCAATTTCTTCCATGGTTATGGGTCTGTTTAGATTTTTTATATCTTCATGGCTCAGTTTAGGAAGGTTGTATGTGTCCAGGAATCTATCCATTTCTTCCAGGTTCCCCAATTTGTTAGCATACATCTCTTTGTAGTTGTTTCTAATGATTCTTTTTATTTCTGTTGTGTCTGTTGTTACATTTCCATTACTATCTTTGATTTTACAGATTTGGGTCTTCTCTCTTTTTTTTTTTTTTTTTGGTTAGTTGGGCCAATGGTGTGTCGATTTCATTTATTTTTACAAAGAACCAGCTCCTGGTTTTGTTGATCTTTAGTATTGTTTTTTTTGGTTTCAATTCTGTTTATTTCTTCTCTAATCTTTAGTATTTCTTTCCTCCTGCTGGATTTGGGATTGACTTATTGCTGTTTTTCTAAATCCTTGAGGTGCACGGACAGTTCATTTGTTTGGTTCCTTTCCAGATTCTTGATGTAGGCACCAATTGCTATAAACTTTCCTCTTAGTACTGCTTTTGCTGTGTTCCACAGGTTTTGATAGGTTGTGTTATCATTTTCATTTGTTTCTAGAAATCTTTTGATTTCTCTTTTAATTTCTTCGATGACCCACTGTTCGTTTAGGATCATGTTGTCCATTCTCCATATGTTTGCATATGGTGTAGAGATTCTTGGGTTGTTGATTTCGAGTTTCACTGCGCTATGGTCTGAGAAGCTACATGGTATAGTTTCAATTTTTTTGAATTTGTTGAGGCTCCCTTTATGGCCTAGCATATGGTCAATCCTAGAGAACATTCCATGTACTGGGGAGAAATACATGAACTCTGTGGCAGTGGGGTGGAAGTTTCTGAAGATATCTATTAGGTCTATTTGGTCTATAGCGTCAATTAACTCTGTTGTTTCTTTGTTGAATTTCTGTCTAGTTGATCTGTCCATTGGTGAGAGTGGGGTGTTGAAGTTCCCTGTTACTATTGTATTTGAATCTATATCTCCCTCTAAGTCCTTTAGTAATTCTTTCAAGTAGCCAGGTGCCCTGTAATTAGGTGCGTATACATTTGTAATAGTAATGTCTTCCTGTTGGATAGATCCTTTAATCATTATATAGTGCCCTTCTCTGTCTCTTTTAATAGTTTTTATGTTAAAGTCTATTTTGTCTGATATCAGGATGGCCACACCAGCTCTTTTTTGATTTCCGTTAGCTTGAAGTATCTTTTTCCATCCTTTCACTTTCAGTTTCCGTGCATCTTTGTTGATAAGGTGTGTCTCCTGAAGGCAGCATATAGATGGATTCTCTTTTTTGATCCAATCAGCTAGTCTATGTCTTTTGGTGGTAGAATTAAGACCATTCACATTCAGTGTGATTACTGTTAAGTACTGTCTTTTCCCTTTCATGTTTCCCGAAATGAGCTGTTCGTGTATTTTGAACTTTGTTTGTAGGTTACTCTATATTCGCTTTTTTTTTGTAGTGAAGTTCTTGTTTTTGTATTTCTGTGTGCAGCACGTCCTTGAGCAAATGTTGTAGGGTTGGACGCGTGGATAGAAATTCTTTCAGTTTCTGTTTGTCTTGGAAGATCTTTATTTCCCCTTCATTCATAAATGATAGCTTTGCAGGGTATAGTATTCTAGGTTGGCATTGTTTGTCTTTTAAAACTTGAAATATATCATGCCATTGTCTCCTTGCCTGTAGTGTTTGTGATGAGAAATCTGGGGTGAGTCGGATTAACTTACCCCTGAATGTGATTTGTCATTTTTCTCTGGCACATTTTAGGATTTGTTCTTTGTGTGTCACTGAGCTGAGTGTTGCCACAATGTGTCGCGGTGAACTTCTCTTCTGGTCTACCCTATACGTAGTCCTGGTTATCTGCTGTATTTGGGTGTTGTTATCCAGCTGCCTCTGTTTGAAGTTTTCTGATATTATTTCATTGAAAACACCTTCCAATCCATTCTCTCTTTCCGCCCCTTCAGGGACTCTCTATTATCCAAACATTACACCGTTTGATTGAATCTTGTAGGTCTCCAACCGTATTTTTTAATTTTTTAATTTCTTCTTCCTGCGTTTGAACTGACTGTATTATTTCTGGAAGTTTGTCTTTGAATTCTGATATTTGGTCTTCTATTTCATCTGTTCGATTTCCAAGGGATTCCACGTGTTTTTTATGTGGTCAATTGAGTTTTTCATTTCCAGTATTTCATTCTGGCTTCTCTTTAGGATCTCTAATCCTTGGGCTTGTTTTTCGTTCAGCTATCGACACTGTTTCTCATTATTTCTAAGTAATCTGATTATTAATTTTCTGAATTCTTTTTCTGGCATGGTTTCAAATTCTTCTTCAGCCTCTGTTATGGTTGGTTTAGTCTGCTCCATTGGCGAGTTTATATGTTCTTCTATATTCTTATTGTGGGTTTTTGTTTTGTTTTTTGGCATTCTGTCTGGGTGGTTTTTCGGGTTGATATCCCTCTGCTATAGACTGCTGTGAGTCTGTACCAATATCCAGTGTAAGCAGGCTACTCTGCCTTCTAGAGTTTGTTTATTTGTTTTTTGTGTTTTATTTAATTATTTATTATTTATTTTGTAGCTTGCGTGGGTTGGTGTCAGGGCCTTAAGATGCCAATCTCCAGCCCTTAGGGGCCGGTTTCCTTGTTCCTATGTTCGCCCTTACGTGTCTGTGCCTGGGGTTCGTTGGTCAGCCACTCTCTCTCACTGCACCTCAGGCGGGAGGAGTGTCAAGTAGCTCCAGACCACCTTTGGACTCCGCCCCTGCTGCTTCCCCCTTTGGAGCAGAGGCCAGCCTCCTTTAAGCCTGAATGTAAACAAACAGGATGGCTGCACTCTGCCTGCTGCAGCTCTGATTGTGGGTTGGGCGGCTCCTAAGGATCTTGGCGTTTTTGATCCCTCAGTTTGCCCCTTGGGTCCTGCTCTCTTCCCGCGGGGGGTTTCCGATTTTTTTTTTTCTGGTAACTTGAGTTGACTGGTGTCAGGGCTTTGAGCTGCCCTCCCTTACTGCCTGCTCGCCCCTGTGCAAGGTGTCGTGTTGCTCCACTCCACCTTTGGGCTCCGCCCCCGAAGGTTAGTGTGGTGGGGAAACAGCTCTCCTTTAAGCCCGAATGTAAACAAACAGGATGGCTGCTTCCCGCCCGCTGCAGCTCCGATTTGGGGTGGGGGGGGGATCCTGGATTGTTTAGTCCCTCAGTTAGTCCCCCTGAATCGCGCACTCTTTCCGCAGGTGCTACTCACTCTGTTCCATTTTCTATTTCCTCCCCCACTTGGTCATGCGTGTCTCAGTGTCCGTCCCACGGTGGGCCGGGGTAGGGTGGCAGCAGCTGGTGCAGCGGTGCCTGAGGAGTGGCAGCTCCCGACAAGCAGCGGCTCGGTGGGGCTGGGCTTCCCCGCGGTGGGCGACCTCGCTCTCCCCGTAGGTCCTCCGTGTCACATCCACTAGATCCGGGAGAGTTTCCTCTGCAATTTTTCCCTGAGCCTTTTCCTGAGGCTACAGTAACTCCACTGTTATTAAACTATCTTTTCCCAGACTATCGGTGCACACCCTCACTATTCCGCCATCTTGGCTCCTCCCCGCGGATTGCTTTGCTGCTTGTTATTCATCTCCCTTCAATCTTCTTCCCCCCTCTCTGTTGACTCTGGACACTCCCTACTCATTTCTGCACAACAAAAATGTGTAAGGTTTGACATTCATTATAAACTATATCCTTTCTCAATGACTCTAGTAAAATTTGGAAACAAATTTGAAAATTATTACAAAAGATCACGTAGACTTTATGAATGTTAATTGTCTTTATTTCTACTACATGTAATTTGTGACCAGCATTGTTTCTTCCAGGTGAGAAAAGAAGCAAATAGACTACAGAGTAATTAGCTTATTCTGTTACCACTAGAGTAAATTCTAGATATTTTACAAATAAAAAAGTAACGGTTCGTGGAGGGAGGCACAAAGATGGTGGAATAGAGAGGGAGCTTACTGCTCTAGTCTAGGGGAATATAGTTAAAAATTAGTGGAAGCCAGTGCCGTGGCTCAATAGGCTAATCCTCCGCCTTGCACACCGGGTTCTAGTCCCAGTTGGGGTGCCGGATTCTGTCCCAGTTGCACCTCTTCCAGGCTAGCTCTCTGCTGTGGCCCAGGAGTGCAGTGGAGGATGGCCCAAGTGCTTGGTCCCTGCACCCCATGGGAGACCAGGAGAAGCACCTGGCTCCTGCCTTTGGATCAGCGCAGTGCGCTGGCCACAGCACGCCGGCCTTGGCGGCCATTGGAGGGTGAACCAATGGCAAAAAGGAAGACCTTTCTCTCTGTCTCTCTCTCTCACTGTCCACTCTGCCTGTAAAAAAAAAAAATTAAAATTAAAATAATAAAATAAAATAAAAATTAGTGGAGAGAGTGCAATTTCAGGGAAGAGTTGGAGAGAAAACAGCAGAGGAAACTCCTTGCAAGTTAGAGGAACGCTGTGTACCTAATGTGGAGGATATGGATGGACACAACTCAGGACCACAGCAGCTAAGAACCTTAGCACCAGCTTTGGAGAATGAGGTGAGACCAGACTGCAGCAGCCCAAACCACTGGTGATAAAGCCAAAGGAAGAAAATGGCATGAGTCTGGCTTGGAGCCCTGTGGAGGACAGTATACCTGTCAATCTAGAGGAAAAAGGGGGGGCACATTTCTCTCTCTCCCTGACTGCCTGGTACTGGTTTCCTGTAACTAGCCAAGAGAGGGCAGGCGCCACTTTGGACATACGTAACAGCTGTGCCAGCTGTTACATACATATGAATGTTGTAGTAAAACTCTCCACAGTAAAAGTTAAAGAAAAATCCTAAAATATGCATGAGAGAAACACCAGATTACTTTCAGAGATCTCCAATTAGATTCACAGCTGACTTATCACACCCAGCAAGCAGCTGAAAGGAGACACCTGAGTCAGGCTGGAAGACTTGAGAGAGGGCTGGGTGCTCGGGACTGTGGCAGCCTGTGTTCTGGGACTGTGAAAACCCTGTGGCTGCTTGTGAAGGCACAGGGTGTGGCTGGGTCTTTGGACAGTCACTGTGGGTGGCTCCACACACCGGAGGCTCCTTGATTCCTGATGCAGGTCATTGCTGTAGGATCCATGCTCACACCAAGGACTGCACGGAGCTTTTGTGTGGTTCTTGTGGCAGCACAGATGAATATTGTACTTACTGGGACCAGCACACAGGCATTGTTCTCCTTGGAGGAGTGGAGGTAAGCGTGAGACCATGCCAACAGAGCTAAACCTCCACTCTGAAAAAAGAAAATGTACTGCACCCAATTTGGGAGACACCTTGGATACCCCCTCACTCCGGAGTACTGAACAGAGCTCTCTGGCCACACCCAGCACATGACTCAGGGTGTTCACTAAAAGAGCAGACAATCCACTAATCCACAGAGGCATAGTCCAAAGATAAAAGCCATCACAATGGAAAAATAATAAACTAGCAAGTATCTCCACAAATGCCTGAAAATAAATGCAACAACTCAAGAAACAATAAGGAAGACAACATGACACCTCCAAAGGAACACAACAGCACTTCAATACTAGAATGTGAAGATGAAGAGATTAAAGAAATGTCAGAAACAGAATTCAAAAAATTGATTTTAAGATTTCTTAGAAGTAATCATAAGCAAATCCATGAACAAAAAAAATTCAACCAACATGAAAGAAAATTTTTCTCATGAAATTGAGATTTAAAAGAGAAATCAAAATGGCATTTTGGAAATGAAGAATTCAATAGAGCAAATTAAAAAATGTGGTAGAAAGCCTTAACAACAGAATTTGTGAGGCAGAAGAAAGAATCTCTGGAAATTTTACAGTCAGACCAAAAAAAAAAAAAAAAAAAAAAGAATAAATTAGAAAACTAAAAAACAGTGTCAGAAATCTATGCGATACTATCAAACACTCAACATACAGGTCTTCGCAGTTCCTGAATGCATAGAAAGAGAGAATGGATTAGAAGGCTTTTTTTTGGTGAAATAATTACAGTAAACTTCCCTAATTTGGAAAAACAAAGGGATGCCCAAGTACAAGAAACACATAGAGGCCAGCACCACAGCTCACTAGGCTAATCCTCCGCCTGCGGCGCCGGTACCCTGGGTTCTAGTCCCGGTTGGGGTGCCAGATTCTGTCCTGGTTGCCCCTCTTCCAGTCCAGCTCTCTGCTGTGGCCCGGGAAGGCAGTGGAGGATGGCCCAAGTGCTTGGGCCCTGCACTTGCATGGGAGACCAGGAGAAGCACCTGGCTCCTGGCTTCGGATCAGCGTGGTGCACTGGCTGCAGCGGCCATTGAGGGGTGAACCAACGGAAGGAAGACCTTTCTCTCTGTCTCTCTCTCTCACTATCCACTCTGCCTGTCAAAAAAAAAAAAAAAAAAGAAGAAGAAGAAGAAGAAAAGAAACACATAGAATTCCTAATAGACATGACCAGAAAATCTCTTCACCACAACACATTGTAGTTAAACTCTCTACAGTAAAACATAAAGAAAAGATTCTAAAATATGCATGAGAGAAACATCAGATTACTCTCAGAGGATCTCCAATTAGACTCACAGATGACTTCTCATCAGAAACCCTACAGGCTAGAAGAGAATGGCATGATATATTCCAAAGCTTAAGAGAAAAGAAACTGTCAGCCTAGAATACTGTATCCTGCAGAACTCTCATTTATGAATGAAGCTGAAATAAAGACCTTCCATAAGAAACAGAAATTGAAAGAAGTTGTCACCACTCATCCAGCCTTACAAAATATGCTTAAGGATGGTGCTACACACAGAAACATGGTTATCACTGTGAAAGAAGGTGACAGCAGAAAATCTCCCAATAAAAGTCCAAAGGAAATCCAAAGTATACAATAGGAATATTTATGGAAAAATGGCTGGGCCAAGTCGTTACTTTTCAATAGTCATCTTGAATGTAAATGGCCTCAATTCTCCAATTAAAAGATACAGACTGATTGGATGGATTAAAAAACAAGACCCATCTATTTGCTGCCCACAAAAAACACATCTCACCAACAAAGATACATGCAGACTAAAAATGAAAGGATGGAAAAAGATATTCCATGCTAACAGGAACCAAAAAAGAGCTGGTGTAGCCATCTTAATATCAGACAAAATAGACATAAACTGTTAAAAGAGACAAGGAGGCCTGCGCCATGGCTTAACAGGCTAATCCTCCACCTTGCAGCGCCTGCACACCGGGTTCCAGTCCCGGTCAGGGTGCCGGATTCTATCCCAGTTGCCTCTCTTCCAGGCCAGCTCTCTGCTATGGCCCAGGAAGGCAGTGGAGGATGGCTCAAGTCCTTGGGCCCTGCACCTGCATGGGAGACCAGGAGAAGCACCTGGCTCCTGGCTTCAGATCAGCACGATGCACCGGCTGCAGCGGCCATTGGAGGGTGAACCAACGGGCAAAAAGGAAGACCTTTCTTTCTATCTCTCTCCCTCACTATCCACTCTGCCTGTCAAAAAAAAAAAAAGAGAGAGAGAGAGAGAGAGACAAGGAAAGGCACTATGCAATGACTAAGGGATCAATCAACAGGAAGGTGTGACTATAATAAATGTATGCACACCTAATTACAGGACAACTGGCTATTTAAAAGAAATGATAATGGATCTAAAGGGAGACATAGACTCCCATACAATAGTAATGGGGGACTTTAGTTCTCAGTTAAAAAAAAAAAAGAATTGGGAATAGGAGAGGATAGAAGAAGTAGTTTGGGAGTAGGGGGTGGGAGAGTGGGAACAGTGGGAAGAATCACTACCACTGTGTTCCTAAAGTTGTATTTATGAAATGCATGAAGTTCAGATGCCTTAAATAAAGTGTTTCTGGTGAAAAAGAGCCACAAAGGCAATAAACAAATAAGAATTAAAAATAAGAAAAAGCTACAGACAGCTAAGTCACTTGGCTGGCTCCTAAGAAAAAGCTACCCCTGGCACAGAAAAGAAAAAAAGTACCATGCAAAATTAGCCAGTTATTCATTAGTTAAAAATTTAAATTTCAAAGTATGTTATTTGTTCACCCCACTCATAATTAAAGAGAAATAAATATGAAATTGTGTTTGTTCCCTCATATAGAAAAACAATGAAAATGTTTGATAATATTTGAGAAAACAGGCACTTTCCTATACTATTGTTGGACACATTAATTGGTATAAGTTTAGAGTAGTAGGGGATCATTTTTCCAGTCCCTTCAATATTCAAATGCACTTACCCATTGGCCCAGCAGTTTTAATCTGTAAATGTATTTGCACACATATGCATACATACAGGTTTGTTTGTTTCAGCTTCATAATTCTTTACAAACTGGAAGCAGACTTCAATAGGATTTTGTAATAGAAAATCTGAGATATTTGTACATGGAAATGCTGTATAGATAATTAAAAACATGACATGGGAAGATATACATGAAATTTAGGTAACTGTATTTTCAGAGATTGTCTGATATCCCATGACAGAATGCAAATCAAACTCAAGCAATGAAAAAGTGACATAAATCCTTGGCTCACAGAAACGTACAGTCCATGGGTAGATTGGACATAGCTGGATATAGGTACTCAGATGCTTTATAAAGGGACTTTATTCACTCCCTCCTTCCCTCTCCCTGTCTCTTTCTGTCTTCTGGACAAAAACATCCCTAATAGCTCCATGCTGGTCAGGTGCTCACACTCTGTAAATGATCACAGATAGACTTTTTTTTTTTTTTTCTGCACCTAGTGGATCTGTTTGTCACATACCGATCCTCCTCAGCACAGGAATAGGGGTAGAAGGACAGGGAACATATCAGGGTATTCTACTCACTAGACAGAGTGACCCACAAGGGGTCTACTGGGGATTACCAGAGACAGAGCATTGATCTATCACTGATAGAAGTCTATCTGTAGGGCGGCGCCACGGCTCACTTGGCTAATCCTCCGCCTGCAGCACTGGCACCCCGGGTTCTAGTCCTGGTCGGGGCGCCGGATTCTGTCCCGGTTGCCCCTCTTCCAGGCCAGCTCTCTGCTGTGGCCAGGGAGTGCAGTGGAGGATGGCCCAAGTCCTTGGGCCCTGCACCCATGTGGGAGACCAGGAGGAAGCACCTGGCTCCTGCCTTCGGATCAGCGTGGTGTGCTGGCCGCAGCGCGCCAGCCGCAGCAGCCATTGGGGGGTGAACCAACGGAAAAAGGAAGACCTTTCTCTCTGTCTATCTCTCTCTCACTGTCCACTCTGCCTATCAAAAAAAAAAAAAAAGACATACAGATTTAAAAGGAAAATGGTAGTGCAAATCACAGCCAGTTCTCACTCATCAGGCTATAGGCTATCTGTAACCATCAGTTTTCTTGAATATGAAAACAAACAGCAACACAATAGAAGATTATGCTCTCTTAGAGCTTTTGGAAATGTGTTAAAGCAATAGTAAATATTAACAAAACATAAAGGGCAAGGATAAAATTAAATATTTTGACTATAAAAACAGTAAAAATTATATAATAAAAAGTTAAGCTAAACTGTAAGCTTAGAAAAATAGAAACTAAAAATGAAGAAAACTATTAAGAAAGAGCTAGAATATTTCAAAAGTTAAAACAACAAAGCAAAAGCATCAAATTATACCACCCCTGTCCATCTATGTTCTCTCATAGACCTCTGTTTGTGGAAGAGTTTATCTCTTGGCTCACTCTGCCTTTCTTCACCATTGATCTTCTGATAATTCCTAGTGAACTCAGTATCCACACAGATAGTTAGTTCTCTTTGCCTGACAATTCCTTGCTCACATATTGATCTAGTACTATATATTTCATCCACTAATTCCCATGATTATCCCATGGAAATTGCAATCACTAACACCTAATAATTCCTCCATGACCTCTATGTGTCACCTAGAATTTGTACTCGCTCTCTGGGTCTTTGCCTTGCCCTTGGCGATCTGGTGCAGTTCTGTGGAAGGAAGGGGTGTGCCTCACCCCCAGTGAAACAAGGGATACATGTTGCTCAGGAGAAGGTTTCACAGTGATAACCTAGTGGAGAAGGAAGGGCTGGAGTAGGGGACGGAGGTGGAGGGAAGCAAGACCAATTCTACACCTGTCGGGGTGTGGGGAACCGCAGGCTGGCCACCTGTGAGAACCTCCTCATCTGCATAGTTTGCAGCAATCGGTCGACCACAAGGCCTACGAAAACAACCAGGTGAAACAGATGAAACAGAATGGACTGTGCGTAAACAACTAGGAAGAACCAGGTGAAACAGATGAACTTTCAACCTGAGACTATACGCGCCCTTTCATCTGATTGGACGATATCAGCATAAAGGGACATTGGGATCTGGGCGGGCTGGCGTGGCCGCCACTGCTGGTAGCCGCCGCCGGGGCCCATCCTCTCCTTTTCTCCTCTCCCCGCTTTCCTTCTGCCCCCACAAGTAAAAGTTCCTTGAGAACCGAGAAAGGGTGAAAGTTCCTTGAGAACCGATGAACAGTGACCGTGTCGTGACTACGTTGGACCCTTGCTGGCGAGGGTCCGACAAATGGTGCCGTGACTCAGATAGTCTGACCGGTCACTGGAAGCAGGAAGGAAAAAATTAGAATGTGTGGGAAAGCATGGGAATCTAGGCGGTAAAAAGTCTAGGGTTGGTACCGGGAAAAAAAATTAGAACGTGTGGAAAACACGGGAATCTAGGCAGTAAAGTCTAGGGTTGGTACCATGGAAAAAAGGAATTCCTCAACAACCAAGTTGTCTTTTAAAAAAAAAAGTGGGGACGCCCTTGAAAGCGGCCGCTGTAAAGTGATGAGTTAGAACAGGAACAATGGCGTAGGGTCGGAAGACAATTGAGGGCAGCAGAGAAATCGCCTGAAGTCCTTAGGCTATGGCAACTGATCAACCAAGCTCTCTGTAATGACTTGGAAATAGCAACCCTCTTAGATGAAGGGGCTGACTTACTAGAGGAAACGCAGAGAGAATCTCAATCTGGGAGCCTGGACGGAGACAGAGGACGGAGACCGAGAGGACCAGCATGGGTCGGGACAGAGAGATAGGGAGGATGAGAGACCCCTTCTTTCTGCACCCCCCTATTCGAACCAAGACTCCTCCCCCCTCAGGAGGACTCCTCCACGAGAGAGATAAAAGGCGGGGGCTTCTCCCCGGAACCTCCTTGAGAAAAACGGGCAGGAGGAGGCACTCCCCCTAAGTGGGAAGAATATCATCATATAAATCAGGCTTTCCCGGTGATAGTGGACGTGCAGGGCAACCAGGGATGGACCCCCCCCCCCGGACCATAAATGGTTATAACAATCAGTACAACTATATGGACCGCATGCTAACTTTACTAAAGCAGTCCTAGATAACATAGGCACCAATGACTAGTCTCAGAGGATTGGAGGAACCTAGCTAAGGCAGTGCTTGGTGGGAGAGACTTCCTCCTCTGGTCCGCGGCTTACAGAGAGCTCGCAAGGGCTCAGGCCCATGCTAACGCTAGGAACGGTCAGCCAGCCTGGAACGAGGATATGCTAAATGGGGAAGGAGCTTTTAATGACGAACAGGCCCAGGCTAGTTGCCCTAATGAGGTTTTGATGCAAGTGAGAGAATAGCACGGAGGGCATGGAAGGTCATTCCAAGGAACGGGGAAATCAGACACAGCTTATTCAAGATTACACAAGGCCCGACAGAGCCCCATGCTGATTTTGTGAACAGATTAATGGAGGCTGCTGGCAATATCTTTGAGACCATGGATGAGGCTATGCCTTTAGTCCGAAGGTTAGCCTATGAACAAGCAAACAAAACCTGCCATGAGGCTCTAAGACCCTGGCAGCACAAGGACATTCCCACCTTTCTAAAAATCTGTAGGGATGTCATGGATGAAGTAGCCTCGGGAGAGCATGCAACAGTTGCCAGGGCCAAAATTATACGCAATAACGGGCGAGGATGAAAATGTTTCAAGTGTGGAAAAGGGAGCATTTTGCAGCTCACTATGACTCTTGGAGAGTGCCCACTATGGACTCTTATTATCAAAGGAAAGGCAATCAAGGGGCTGTTAGATACAGGCGCAAATGTTAGTATTCTCTCCAAACAAGACTGGCCTCCTTCATGGCCCCTCCAGGAAGGAGATAACACCTTGGTAGGATTAGGCACCGATGTTGCCCCATCCCGAAGCTCACAAGTGCTAGACTGAAAAGATCAAGAAGGTACCACAGGCAAAGTACAACCTTACGTGTGTGCTATCCCTGTAACTTTATGGGAGGGGGATGTCTTAGAACAACTTCATTTGCAGGCCTGTTGGCAGCTGTGAGAGAAGACATCCTAGAAAGAGCGTTTACCATGCTAACTTCATGCTTGCAGACGGCGGGGTTACAAATTGCACCAGAAAAGATTCAAAAGGGCACCGTGGTCCAGTACCTAGGACTAAGGTTAACACCAACTACTGTGGCTCCTTTAGATTTTGTCATAGCCACTGCAGGACTTAGGATGGTGAATGACTTCCAAAAATTATGTGGTAACTTAAACTGGATACGGCCTTGTTGTAAACTAACCACTGATGAAATGCGACCATTGTTCAACATTTTGGAAGGCGATTCACAGCTCGCCTCGCCTCGTACAGCTGCAGTCTTACAGAAGGTTGAAGAACGCCTTAAAATCACGCAGATGCAAAGACGCCAGAGCAGTTTGCACGTGTAGGTGGACACATTCTCTGGAATTGTGTCAACCACGGCTCTAAAAACAAAGAAGGAACTCAACAGGTTATTCAACACTGTCTACAGTCCTTTGCCGCTTGGGGGTGCCCAAAATTATCGAAACAGCTAACGGGCTAGCGTACACTTCGGCCTGTTTTGCTACATTCTTAAAAGAACTCGGCATAAAGCACGTTACAGGTGTGCTCTACAATCCCCAAGGGCAGGCAATAATTGAACAGACTCACCTGTACTTAAAAACTAATAAACAAAAGGGGGAATAGGAGAATATGCGGTAACTAATTGCAATGCATTGGCTCTATATACTACTATATACTACGTTTTTTGAATAGGAAAAGTGTGGCAAAACTCCTGAGTTCATGGTGTTTAGTGATGTACTTGCAGTATTGTTTGAAGAATTGTTTTGTCTTAAGGAAAAAAGATGTTGCACGTGATCTGTACTGCAGCAAATCAGCAAAGTGACCTGAGTTGGATATATTTGAAGGTATTTTGAAAGTTATGTTCAAGGCTAACACCTAAGCTTTGTGTAATGTAAATAAGAATGTTTTTGTATCAGTTTTTTCCTTTGTAAATGGCATTAACATTGTTACTTGAGGTCTTGCTTAATCACTCTTGTTGTCCTGAGGACTTGAATTTCAAATTTCCTTACACTTTTCATACAAAAATCATAAACATCTGTAGAGGTCCGACAGGCTATGCTTGCTATGTATCGCTCTGACCCTCAGCAACAGATATGGCTTAGCATGATGAAGCGGTAGCCAGAGACGGGTAATCACTGGCAAGTGCCCCTAGCAACCTAAGAAGCAGGTGGCGCGTCTCTGGGAACCTAAGACAGGCACAACTACGCGCCATAAATAACAAAAAAGGGGGAGCTGTGGGGAACCGCAGGCTGGCCACCTGCATAGTTTGCAGCAATCGGTCGACTACAAGGCCTACGAAAACAATCAGGTGAAACAGATGAAACAGAATGGACTCTGCATAAACAACTAGGAAGAACCAGGTGAAACAGATGAACTTTCTTTTTTTTTAATTAAACTTTTATTTAATGAATATAAATTTCCAAAGTACAGCTTATGGGTTACAATGGCTTCCCCCCTCCCATAACTTCCCTCCTGCCCGCAACCCTCCCCTTTCCCGCTCCCTTTCCCCTTCCATTCATGTAAAGATTCATTTTCAATTCTCTTTGTATACAGAAGATCTGTTTAGATTACATTAGGTAAAGATTTCAACATTTTGCCCATATAGCAACATAAAGTGAAAAAACTACCATTGGATTACTAATTATAGCATTAAGTAGCAAGAAACAGATGAACTTTCAACCTGAGACTATACGCGCCCTTTCATCTGATTGGACAATATCAGCATAAAGGGACATTGGGATCTGGGCGGGCCGGCGTGGCCCCTTCTCTTCTTTTCTCCTCTCCCCGCTTTCCTTCTGCCCCCACAAGTAAAAGTTCCTTGAGAACCAATGAACAGTGACCGTGTCGTGACTACGTTGGACCCTTGCTGGCAAGGGTCCGACATCGGGGGAACAGCTGCTTTGGGCGGGCACTTTCAGGGAGGAAGAATCCCTGCAGGCCCAGGCCGGTCATTGACAGCTCACACCAGCTCGCCTCCCACTCTGGCAGCAGGGTAGTCAGTGATAGCCGAGCCTGGTAGCCTTGGCTGGATGAGTCACAGACCAAAAGTTCCATCTGCTCTGAGGTCGCTGGAAGGTGTTGAAGTTTCTCTTCTCCATCTTGAATTTTTTTTAACCTTCTTTTCCTTCCCTCCATCAAATTCTTCATCCCAGGCATCAGCCGTGCTCTGGGTCAGGGCCAGCCTGCTGTCTTCAGCAGCATCCCTGCTGACCGCAGGCACTTCCCCATCCCATGTCAAAACTTTTTTCCCATAAGCTCTGTCTGATGAACATTTGAGCAACTCCTGAACCACATCGGATTTTTGCTTTCTGTTCTAGCAACGTTCCCCTCTTCTTGAAATATTTACTGGGAGGGGAAACTGTAAGAGAGTTAGGCTTTGAGAGGAAGATCAGCAGTTCAGCTTAGTAATATGAGGTTCTCATTCACTCATGATAATTTGTGCCATGAATATAAGATAAAAACATTGAAAACTGGTCCACATAAAACAAGGACAAACACCACTTGCTATTCTTACAGTTAATATTGCAGCACCAGGTTAAATCCCAGCACCTCCACTTATGGCTCAGTTTCTTGCCAATGCACCCAGGAAGGCAGTAGAAGATGACCCAAGTACTTGAGTCTCTGCAACCAGTGTGAGAGTCCAGGATCCTGGCCTTGCCTTAGCCCAACCAGAAGACTGAAGAGCTGTTTGTCTCTGTCTCTGCCTCTTTCTTGGTTCCTCTGCCTTTCAAATAAATAATCATTTAAAAACCCCAAGGAAAAACAATGTATAGAAATAATGTAGAGAGAGGAATTAGTAAATTATCTGAAAATTGAAACCAAAACTTATGAAAAGAATTATATTTCCTTTATTCTCAACAAAACTTGTTACATTTGCATATGAGCATTAACAGAAAAAACAAAGTGAATCAGTGTTGATTTTCTAAAATTATTTGAAAAATTATACAACATGTCCTTCGTTTCACAGCTTTTTTAAAAATATTTTGCCTCTAGATTTTCTTTAATTTTTTAAAAGATTTATTTATTTATTTGAATGTTAGAGCTACACAAAGAGAAGGAGAGGCGGGGGGGGGTCTTCCATCCACTAGCTCACTCCCCAATTGGCCTCAATGGCCAGAGCTGCGCCTATCCGAAGCCAGGAGCCAGGAGCTTCTTCCGGATCTCCCACAAGAGTGCAAGGACAAGCACTAGGGCCATCTTCCCCTGCTTTCCCAGGCTATAGCAGAGAGCTGGATCGGAAGTGGAGCAGCCAGGATCTGAATCGGCACCCATTTAGGATGCCAGCACTGCAGGCAGCAGCTTTACCCACTGTTCCACAGCACAGGCCCCTCACAAGGAGTTTTGCAGAAGGATAATGAACAGAATAATTCTCATTAAAGTTGGAAAGTGTCATCTAAAAGAGATTTCTAATCCTCTGATTTTTTTTTTCAAATCATATCATTTAGCTGTGTCTAACAAAGTAGATTTTAACTATGCTTGATTCTTACTTGAAAACTATTGTGCCTGTAATTAAAACAAGTTTCCAGCATCATTGTCACTGACTCCATGAAGTCCTGCATCCTCGTAGGATTTGCAGCTTCACGTTGCCATTTGGTTCCACTGCCCATCTGGCTGGATTCAAAGGGTAGCATGCATGTTAAGCAAAAGGAAAGTTTAAAGATTCATTTTGTGAGTGATTGGCTCATTCATGACTATGCTTATGTTATGAATTTTTGTTCTATACATAATATCATAAATGCAAGTACTTGGACAATAAAACAAATAAAAGGATTCCCTGAAAATAGCACTTGAAAGCAATCCATGGAGAAGTGATTGAACAAATCATGTTACACCTCATTGTGAATACCATGGTCAAATGGATAAAGTAAGCTCATGTATTTCATGGAAAACATCATGAGTTAGTAGGTAAACACTATGGATTAATGAGGATGAGTTAAAAGTACTACCTCTTCCTCTTAATGTGTTTAATATGGGGGGGGGGATACCTGTGAAGGGAAGTAAGCCTGGGAACTTCCTTTTTTAAAAAAAAGTGTACTCCTTTGGTACACAGGATATTTTAAAACATACAGAGGAAGACCCAGATGAAACAATACACAGGGCGAGGTCTCGAAGGGTCCCGAGCTGCAGGAGGTTTCGTCCCTGTGAAGTTGGGATGGGACCCTCATGCACGCCCAGCTGGAAGCTCAGGGTTCTCACCATTCATTCCATGCGTGTCTGCGTGCTTCTGTTGGGTCTGTTTCTTTACACAGACCACATGGCTATGCACTACTCAGATAATTAAACTTTACACATCATCAAATATATTAAAAGTTAAAGGTTAGAAAGATAAAAGTATACAGTAAGAGAAGGCAAATTATCAGCAGATAAGGCAAATGCTAAAAATATAAATAAGTGGAAATATAATCTTAAAATGTTTAAAAAGGACAATTATAAAAGTAGAGTATGGGGCCCAGCACCGTGGCTCACTAGGTTAATCCTCTGCATGCGGCGCTGGCATTCCATATGGGTGCTGGGTTCTAGTCCTGGCTGCTCCTCTTCCAGTCCAGCTCTCTGCTGTGGCCCATGAAGGCAGTGGAGGATGGCCCAAGTGCTTGGGCGCCTGTACCCGCATGGGAGACCAGGAAAAAGCACCTGGCTCCTGGCTTCGGATTG
This sequence comes from Lepus europaeus, assembly GCF_033115175.1. Taxonomy (NCBI): domain Eukaryota; kingdom Metazoa; phylum Chordata; class Mammalia; order Lagomorpha; family Leporidae; genus Lepus; species Lepus europaeus. The sequence continues at coordinate 10,951,577 of NC_084827.1, read as the reverse complement.
GCGCAGTGCCGGCCATGGCGGCCATTTGGGGGGTGAACCAATGGAAGGAAGACCTTTCTCTCTGTCTCTCTCTCTCACTGTCTGTAACTCTACCTGTCAAATAAATAAAATCTTTTTTTTTTTTAAAGTAGAGTATGTACAAAGTATTTGAGTATATTTTTTAAAAAGAAAATGGAGTTAAAAAGGCAGCCAAGACACTGAAAATGATGAGAGAAAGGATTTCAAGATGAAGCAAAGAAAATTAAAAGTTAAAACTAAGCAAATTTAGAAACTGGGAAATATTTCTTTTAAAGTATAAGAAGGCAGTGGTCAAGATTCAAAAACTCAGCATCTTACACAGAAATAAGAATTCTTCACATTGGAATCTCAAGAGAGTTCCTGAACATCTGCTGTTCGACAGAGCATTTGGGATGTCTTACAAAATGTTCTCAGCAGGATAACCTCAGAGATGAAGGGATGAACAGGATGTCCAGCCCTACTTCCCCTGGGGGCTCCAACAGCAGCCCCAGCCTTCTCAGGCACCTGCAGAGATGCTCCTATACCTGAGGAGGGCGCCCTCTGCTGGCCATACTCTCTCACCCAAGCTTAACCTTTCCCCTTCAAAAATGTTCTTTTGTTCTGATTGTTTCAGATCTTTGACTTTTCTCTCACTGAAGAAGAAATGAAGGACATTGAAGCTTTGAATAAAAATGTTCGATATGTGGAATTGTTCATGTAAGTTTTGGGGGACTGTTAATCAGAAATTTCCCAGTGGGCTGCTACACACCCTGACCCAGGTGTTCACAGAAAACACTGGCTCAAGGATAGTGGGTTGCATGTTCTGAATATTAAACACGCCTGGGTGGGATATGTACATGTGGGGAGAAGAGTATGGGCAACGGAGGGACTGAGTGGGACTGGAGAATGATCCATGAAATTGTCAGTGACTTGGGTAACCCGCACAGCTGTGTGACTTTTGGAATGAATTTTTCCTTCTGGGGTTGTTTTGGCAGGTGGCGTGACCATCCGGAATACCCATTCCATGACGAATACTGACTTCAGGGAATGTCTGCACAGATTGTTCTTTCCCCTTAGTGCCCAGACCCTGGGATGAGTGGTTCCCACAGAGGTGGGCTGTATAATCCTCAGACCAAGTGTTAATCGAATCACACTTTTCCCTGATATAAGTGACTTTGATTTAGCTAGATTGAAGAAAATATGTTCAAATCAGATTAAATAATTCTTTGGATATTATCAGGTAATATTTTATTGATCAATGTCCTCTAAGTCACAGACTAAAAAACATCATGCTTTAAAAAAGATTTCAAAAGCAACATACAAAGACAATAACTCATAAATCTGAATACTGCCATCAGGACTTAGTTCTTCAGCAGTTAACAGGACAACAAAGAGGGAGGAGAGCTGGCTGGTGCTGGCAGTAGCCTGGTAATGCAGCAGCGACAGTTAAGATCAATGTTTGCCCTAACAACAATGATTGATTTCCTGCACCTTGAGTACACACAGAGGGATAAGTGCAGAAAAGTCTTAGAGTTAGAGCACCATAAATATACCAGTAGCCAGCAAAGCACTCAGGATATTGTTGCTGTTGCTGTGTTGCTATTTTTGTTTCCATCCAATTTGTGTGTTTGTAGCTTTTATCCAACTTGAAGGATGGATTATTACTGGTTCCCTCTTGCATCCCTTCCAGGGCCTGAGATCTCACACAACAAGTGACCCACACTGGCTCTTTCTTATCATCCTCCATGAAGTGTCTTAAGACAAAAAAATTCACACAAAGAAACTCTATATCATGAAATTAGTCCAAAATTGCTGTTTTAAAAGAAAATATCTTAAGGCTTTTAAAAGAAGATAATTTGTAAAATTATTGTACTTAGGACTAAGAGCATTATTTAGATTGCTATGTGAATTTTGAGAAAGTAGCAAGTTGAAAAGAACATTGGTAATTTTACTATACATAAACTTCTGAAAAGTGAGTAAAAGTATTAGAATTCAGCAATAGAGACCCAGCTATTTACAATTCACCTAGAGAGATATGTATTTTATTTGTAATAAGTACTCACAGTTTTCAGCAATTATATTTTTTCAAGGTCAATTGTTTATCACCTTCAGTGCCTGAAGACATATATTTTGAGAATTTACTACTGTAAATGTTTTTATGTATACTCTTTGTTTTGGCTGATGCCAATATAAACACATACAATGCTGGCTTAGGAAAATATTTTTTTTTTCTGCCACATGAATTTCCATTCATTCTCTAAGACAGGGGGATTTGATTCAGTGGAAGGGCTTTTGGTTGAGCCTGCACTGTCGCTTTACTATTGGGAGGAAAGGAAAAGGGGTACCACAATGCAAGACAGGAAGCCGAGTCCTGACCCTGCTGTCCGAGCCCTACAAATGCCCCCAGAGGTCTCGCCTGGAGACAGAATAGAGACAACACCTATCACTGTTCTTGAAAGGATGGCATTGGAAGTGCCCCACCATCAAGGAAGAAATCCTTCTAAAGATGGTGAAATAGACATGTACCCCTTCTGTCTCGCCCCTGAAGTTTCTCACTTGCTATAGGAAAATTGTGTCCCCACAAAGTTCCTATGTTGAAGTCCTAGCACCCAGACCCCAGAATGTGGCCTTCTTTGAACATAGGGTTATTGCATATATAATTAATTAGATGAGGTCGTACAGACAAAACCAGGGGAAATTCACCCTGTGGAGATGAGGCAGACTGGGTAACATCTCCATAAGCAAAGGAACACCAAAGACAGTGACCACTACCAGGAACCCGGCAGGAGGCGTGGTGCACATGCTCCGTACAGACCTCAGAAGGAACCCCCACCCCTGTGCTGACACCTGACTGCAGACTCCCAGCCCTGCTGATCGTGAAACAACGGATTTCTGTGGGTTGAGCCCCCCATTGGGTGCACTTTGCTATGGAGGCCTGCAGAGTAACACCATTCTTCAGTAGAGATTTCCAGTCCCCCCCAGCTGACATCTGCAGTAAAAACTGGCTAAGCCCAAGGATTGATAACCAGTAGTCATGACCTTCCTGGGGACTTTTGCAAAGTGATGTTTGCTTTTAGAAAAGTCAGTCTTTCTAGTGTATGGCCTTTGATCAGCTATGGACTGAGTAAGAGCCAGGACTTCCTGCCGCAGCCTGCACAATGGTTCTTGGCCTGCCTACCCTAACTGTTGCCACGAGGGCCTTCCCTGGGCAGTGCCGCTCACAGACCGTCCACAGCACTGGGGTGCCGGGAGAGTGGCAAGGCAACTATGCCATGTCCTCAGCCTTCAACACTTCGTCGTGCGCACATTTTGAGGCCACAGTTATGAGGACTCATGAAGGCTGAACAACTTGAATTTCCCAGACTTGCCTTCTCTCTCTGGAACTCATAACTTTCAGGCTTCCGCTGCTGACTTCCCCCATTTCTGACCAGTGCAGGTTAATAATGGAATCTGGGTATCTATCTTGTGGAGCCCTGGTCCTTAACTATGAACCTCCCTCAACTCTGAACTGTAGTCTTGATGCTTCTGCCTCCACATACCAGATCTCCAAGTCCTGTTTCATTTCTTTCAAGAGAATAGGCTAAGAGAGTGACACCTCACTAGGAGCTCACCCCCTCACAAGGGGCATCTGGTGGAAGCCTTTCTCACTGGGTAACATCTCCTCTGGTAGAGCCATTCAGTGTGGGGGGATTCCCACCATTCTGTGGTCTCGTCAGGGTCCCAGCTCGAGGTCAGGCTGCCCTCCTGCATTTCCTACCACTGACTGAGCTTGGGGCAGACCTCTCCTTTTGCAAGGTGCGTGATGACGTGACTCAGCAGTTAGAAGTTGCTCCAGGTTTCTCAGACTCTCTTACCAAGGCCACATTATCTTCCTTGTTTGCCATGCACCTCCTCCTTAAACCAAACCTTTTGTTGTTGTTGTTCAAGATTTAACTGAAGGCCAAAGGAAGCATCTATCACAGATCTTCTACCCCTGTCCTAAAACTGAGTATTGTCCAGCTAATGGTCTAAGTTGCAAAATGCAAGCATATAACCTGTTGTTTTCAATGATAGGCAGTGTATCCCACATTGTGCTTTAGCCACATTAACTCCATCATTTCTGAATTTCAGGTATTTCCACTTGCGCTGCCTCACTTCCAGCTAGCTGTTTTTGCAACAGGATTTTTTTTTAGTTGACAATAGTGAAATTCTAACTCATTCTAATTAATCAGAAAAAGTGAGTTCAAAATTCCCAAGAATTGGCACGAAAGAAATAAAACACATGGATAAGGTGGCTCTAATCAGCTAGAGCAAGAGCTCAAACAACCTGCTCACAACTTGCATGTTTCTTATTATTCAGACATGTTGTCTCCCAACAGATAACAAGCCAGTACTTAACAACCTTGAGCTCTCCTATGGACAGCTTATGAGAGTCGTTTATAAGAGTACTGCGGGGGAAATAAGTCCTGGCAAGAGCTCTTTTTGACCAGCACATATCATACTTGAAGCAAGCACAGTGTCCTGTGACAGCCACACTGTCAGGGCCTGGGATATAAACTAATCCCTGTGGCTTAGAAAAGAAAAAGAGGAGGGACATGGAGACTGAGAGAGTAAAGAGATCACAGGAGGATGGGAGGAGGTGGGAAGAGAGGAACATGGAGGAGAAATGAAGGGACCTACCTCCTGCAGCCCCAACTGAACTCTAAGGAATAGATTGCCCTAAGAAGCAGGAAAGTACTCCAAGCAGACAAAATAAGATGTCCACACAGGTAATTTCAGTGAGTTGGAGCAGAAGGTAGTTTTTAAAAATGATTTATTTATTTGAGAGGTAGAGTTAGAGAGAGAGAGAGAGAGAGGTCTTCTATCCGCTGGTTCAGTCCCCAAATGACTGCAATGGCCAGGGATGCACTGATCCAAAGCCAGGAGCCAGGAGTTTCTTCCGGATCTCCCACATGTGTGCAGAGGCCCAAGCACTTGGGCCATCTTATGCTGCTTTCCAAGGAGTATTAACAGGGAGCTGGATCAGAAATGGAGAAGCCAGGACTCAAACCATCGTCTATATGGGATGCCGCCATAGGCAGAGGCTTAACCTGCTACACCACATCACCAATCCCATAGCAAAAGGTTTTAGTTTTTGCTCCATTACTTCAGATTTCAAAAAAAAAAAAAATCATGGAGATCTGTACCAGCACTGAAATTCAGGATTGACTACCTGTTAGAGAGTGTAAATGATAAAGTATCAATGCATAATTTTCAAAACCCTAAAATGAGGGTGGACATCTGGACACTACGTAGTATCACTTTGACCACTGATGGGACTGTGGAATGAGTGACTAAGATCAGCCTAATGGGATCTATATGACGAAGTCCCAATAAGAATGGTCACCTCAAAGCGGCAATGAGTTTCTCTGGCTGACATATTATGCATGTGGTGTCACACTTCATTGCTAGGAGAAGCACACTTTGCCCGTGCAACTCTACTGAGAGAGAACATCTGGAATTTTGTGGCTGGTCCTACTCCTGGACTCTTCTCTGTGCTCCTTGTACCCTGGCTCACTTTCATCTGCATCCTTTCACAATAATGAACCATAACCATGCCTATAACAGCTTTTCTGAGTTCTGTGACTCCTACTAGCAATTGAAATTCAGGGTGGTCTTGGACTGCTTAGCATAAGCAGTTATGGCTCCCTGGAGAACCAGATAGTCCTCGAGGAAGTTGCAAGACAATGTCCATCACAGCATTGACAGTGTACACAACAGTTCCTTTCACCCATCAAATGTTAGGGTTCTTTTTTTTTCATCTTTATTTATTCCTATTTTCTATTTGAAAGACAGAAACAGAGATAGAGACCAAGAGACAGAGTGAGATATTCCAAACACTGGTTACTCTCCACATCTCTGCGATAGATAGGGGTGGATTAGGCAGAAGCCAGGAAGCAGGAATGGTTACCTGGATCTCCCAGGTGGGTGGCAGGGACCCTAGTATTTGAGCCATCATCAGCTGCCTCCCCGTATATGCATTAGCAAGAAACTAGGTTGAAAGAATTGGAACTAGAACTACAGTTACTCTGATTGGTATGTGCGCATCCCAAGTGACTTCTAAACCACTGAGCCAATAGCTTTTCCCAGATTTTAAATAAGTTTTTAAAGACATATTTGATTATTTGAAAGGCAGAGTTACAGAGAAAGAAGGTGAGACAGAGTGATCTTCCATCTGCTGGTTCACTCCCCAAATGGCTGCACCAGACATAGCTGGGCCAGGTTGAACCCAGGAGCCTGGAACTCCATGGGGGTCTCCCAAATGAATGCCAGAGCCCCCGGCACTTCCACTGCTTTCTCGGGCACATTAGTAGGGAGCTGGGTCAGAAGTAGAGCAGCTGGGACATGAAATAGATATTTTTTAAAAATTTTAAAGATGTATCTATTTTTATTTGAAAGGTGGAGTTACCGAGAGGGAGAAGCAGAGGCAGAAAGGGAGGGAGGGTGGGAGGGAAGGAGAGAAAAAAGAGTGAGAGAGAGAGAGAGAGAAATGAATCTTCCATCTGCTGGTTCACTCCCCAAATGGCCATGACAGCTGGAGCTGGGCCAATACAAAGCCAGGAACCAGGAGCTTCTTCTGGGTCTCCTACATGGGTATAGGCGCCCAAGGACTTGGGCCATCTTCCACTGCTTTCCCAGGCACATTAGCAAGCAGCTTCATTGGAAGTGAAGCAGCTGGGACTTGAACAAGTGCCCATATAGGATGCTGGAACTGCAAGTGGATGCTTAAACTACTGTACCATAGCACCGGCCCCAGATATTTAAAATTTTTTGCCTTTTCCCTGAAAACTAACAATTTAGATGTCAACTGTTTAATTACTACATTTATTTAAGTAGCAATTTAAGACCAGAAACTTATAGAAATCCATTTCCCTCGATATAGCTATACGTTCTTTTTTCACTTATTTGAATACATCACTAAACTTACCTATATCTATATTTTTCATTTTTATTTGTTCTTATTGGATATTTCCTCTATTTTAGAAATCTCTGCCTACCATTACTCATCCCAGAATCTGTATCTAGTGTTTTTGTGGGTTTTTCAAGCTTTTTTAGATATAATGAGCAAATGAAAATATTACATTTTCAAGTTACATGATGGGATGTTTTGATATACATATTCATTGTGAAATGATTTACACAATCAAGTTATATCATCACCTCATATAATTCTCTTTCTCTTTTGTATGTGTAGTAAGAATACTTCTACTTAAGATTTATAATCTTAGCAAATCAAAATTATATAATACAGTAATATTAACCATACTCACCAAGCTATACATTTTACCATCAGAATTACTCATCTTTAACTGCAACTTTGTACTCTTTGACCTTCTATCTCTCAGCCCACCTCCTACTCTCCCACAACCCCTAGTAACTGCCCTTCACTCTGTTTCTATGCATTCAATTGTTTTTAATCCCACATTTAAGTGAGACCACGTAATATTTGTCTTTTGGGGTCTAACTTTTTTCACTTAGTTCAATAGACTCCAGGTTCATCCATGCTGTTAGACACAGAAGGATTTCCTTCTTTGTTAATGCTAAATCATATTCCATTCTGTATGCTCATATATACCATAATTTCTTTATGTTCCTATCCATTGACAAAAATGTTGCCATATTTTGGCTAGTGTGAATAGTACTGTGGTGAGCAAGAGAAAGCAGATTTCTCTCTCTCTCTCTCTCTCTCTCTGTGTGTGTGTGTGTGTGTGTGTTACTCTGCTTTCAAGTAGATGAAAGGTAAACATTTTAAAGTAAGTTTATAACAATAATTGGCGGTGCCGGCACTGTGGCGTAGCAGGTAAAGCCGCTGCCTGCAGTGCTGGCATATCATATGGGTGCCGGTTCGAGACCCAGCTGCTCCACTTCTGATCCAGCTCTCTGCTATGGCCTGGGAAAGCAGTGGAAGATGGCCCAGGTGTTTGGGCCCCTGCACCCACGTGGGAGACCCGGAGGAAGCTCCTGGTTCCTGGCTCCTGGCTTCAGATCAGCGCAGCTCCAGTTGTTGGGGCCATCTGGGGAGTGAATCAGCAGATGGAAGACTTCTCTCTCTCCCTCTCTCTGCCTCTCCTTTCTCTGTGTAACTGTGACTTTCAAGTAAAATAAATAAATCTTAAAAAAAAGATACTCTTTAAAAAAAACAATAATTGGCTACATTACAAAAGAAGGATGCAAAATAAGTAACCATGGATAAACTAATTGGTTTCCTGCTAACCAAGTGGGACCTGGATGGTGTTCTTAAATCCTGGCTTTGGTCTGAACCCAGTCCTGACTGTTGTGAGCATTTAGGGAGTGAACCATTGGCTATAAGCTATCTTTGTCTGTCTCTGTCTCTCTGCCTTTCAACTTAAAAGCAAAATTAGCTAACTAAGAACAACAGAGAGAATGCTGAAATAAATGAAACCAGAAATGAAAGATGAGCTAATACTGCTGATACCAAAGTAATACAAAGGATCATTGTAAATTATATGAATAATTACAGACAAACTGGATGATCTAAAATAAAAGAGCCGGCACTATGGCTCACTAGGCTAATCCTCCGCCTGCAGCGCCAGCACACCGGTCCAGTCCCGTTTAGGATGCCAGATTCTGTCCCAGTTGCCCCTCTTCCAGTCCAGCTCTCTGCTGTGGCCAGGGAGTGCAGTGAAGGATGGCCCAAGTGCTTGGGCCCTGCACCCCATGGGAGACCAGGAGAAGCACCTGGCTCCTGCCTTCGGATCAGCGCAGTGCGCCAGCCGCAGCGCGCTGGCCGCGGCGGCCATTGGAGGGTGAACCAACGGCAAAGGAAGACCTTTCTCTCTGTCTTTCTCTCTCACTGTCCACTCTGCCTGTCCAAAAAAATAAAATAAAATAAAATAAAATAAAACATACATTTTTAGAAACATATGACCTAACAAGATTGAATCATTAACAAGCAGAAAATAGGAACTGAGCAGTAAAGAGATCAAAAGTAATTAAAAATCTCCCATCAAAGATTAACCCAGGACCTCATGTTTTCCTTGCTGAATCTACAAATATTTAAAGAGGATTAATGCCAATTCTTATAAAAATCTTCAAAAAAAAAAGAGAACTTTCAAAATTGTTTTGGCAAGCCCAAAATTACCATCATAGCAAAGCCAGATAAGAGTACTACAAGAAAAGAAAATTACAGACCAATATCCCTAATGAACATAGGTCCCAAAAACCTCAATAAAATACTAGAAAACCAAATTCAACTGAATGTAAAAAGGATATCCATCACGATCAATGTGGACCTATCTCTGAGATGCAAGGATGGCTCAACATATGCAAATCAATCACTGTTACAAAATTTATTAACAAAATGAAAGATAAAAATCATATAATTACCTCAATAGATGCATAAAAACCACTTGACAAAATTCAATACCCTTTTAATGATAAAAACTCTCCACAAGTTAGGCATAGAGAAATGTACCTCAACACAACACAAACTCCTGGGGCCATATGTCACCAGCCTAGAGCTAACATGGTACTCAACAGTGAAAAGGTGGTGACCCTCCTTTAAGATCAAGAACAAGATAAGGATGCCCACCAAAATGCTATTGTTTTTCCTACTCTCACACAACACTTCTGACACCTAATGGGTGGACTGTCCAAACAGTCCTCTAGCAGCTACAACTAGGTTTTCCCTGATTTACCCCAATCCAATTCTGACATTGTCTACCTGGAGAAAGAGCCACACTGCACAGATTAGGAGCTCAGTCTCATCAGACTTCGTCCGCTGCAGATGGCAGGCCCAGGTTGTGGCTTGTGCTTCTGACCAATTGGCAGTAAATCAAAGTTCTTCTGATTCCCTCCTGAGGTTCAAAATACAGGGGCTGACGGAACTCAAGGAAGCAGTTACTTACATGTATCTTTTTCTTACCAAGGGCATTTTAAGGACACAAATGATGCTCACCCTGGGAGGCAGCAGGTGGGTCCTTGTCAACTCAAGCAGTTGAGTCCTTGCCACCCACAGTGGAGATGTGGATTGAGTTGGGAATTCTTGGTCTAGCTTTAGCCAGTGGGTTTTGGAGAGTGAATCAACAGATGAAAGATATATATATATATATATCTGTCTGCCTATCTCTATGTATCTGTCTCTGTGAATATCAAACAAAATGAAAATAAACAAAATTTGAATACTCAGGAAGGCTTCCAAAGATGGTAGCATAGGGAGCGAGCTTACTGCTCTAGTCTAGGAGAAGATAGTTTAAAAAGTGGACTGAGTACAGTCTCAAGGAATAGTTAGGGAGATTATGGCAGAGGAAACTCTACGCAAATTAGAGGGACACAGTGGACCTACGTGGAGGGCATGGATGCCCACAACTCAAGACCCCAGCAGCCAAAAGCTTCTGCAGCAGCATTGGAGAGGGAGGTAAGACCAGTCTGCAGCAGCCCAAGCCACTGGTGATAAAGCTGCAGGAAGAGCCTAGAGGAAATCCGGCTTGGAGCCCCATGGGGAATAGTGTGCCTGCCAAACTAGAGGAGGAAAAAAAACGATGGGCCTTTCCTCTCTCCTTGATCACCCTGCAATGGTATCCTGTAACAAGCTGATAGAGCAGGCGCCATTTTGGACATACTTAACAGCTGTGCCAACTTGTGTCCACACTCAGCAACCAGCCAAGTAGAAGACTCCTGACTCTGGTGGGGAGAACTAACAGGGAGCTGGGTGCTCATGACTGTGGGAGCCTTGTGTGCCAGGACTGTGAAAAATCAGGCTGTGTGGGTGGCTTACAGTGTGGCTGGGATATTGGGCAGTCACTGTGGGAGACTGCACACACTCAGGGCTCCCTGGATTCCTGGTGAGGGACATTGCTGGGGAATCTGAGCTAAGAGTGAAGACTGCACAGATCTTTTGTGTGGCCCTTGTGGCAGAGCTGATGAATACTATACCCACTGGGGCTAGCGCTCAGGCACTGGTCTCCTTTGAGGAGAGGAGCTCAGCTGAGTAGAATAAATCTCCCCTATGATAAAAAGACAGAGATTTACCATGCCAAACCTGAATGTGTCACCTTAGACACACTCTTCACCCTGGAGAACAGAACAGAGCTCCCTGGCCACACACACTGCACACCTCTAGATGTTCAGTGAAAGCAGACACCCCACTTATCTACAGAGGTATGGTACAAAGATAAAAGCTCCCACAGAGAAAAGAAAAAGAAACCAATGAGTATCTCCACAAATGCACCAATTCAAGAAACAAGAATAAGGAAGACATGATGCCCCAGAAGAACACCACACTTCAATACTAGATTGTGATGATGAAATTGAAGAAATGCCAGAAATGGAATTCAAAAAATTGATCATAATATTACATAGAAGAAATCGGAAGCAAATGCACAAACTACTGAAATTTGTACATGACATGAAAGAAAATTTATCCTACAAAATTGAGATCTTAAAGAAAAATCAAAACTAAAGAATTCAATAAAAAAATGCAGTGGAAAGCATTAGCAACAGAATCATTGAAGCAGAAGAAAGCATATCCAACTTAAAAAAAAGCATGGGGCAGCACTGTGGTGTAGCAAGTAAAGCCGCTGCCTAAAGTGCTGGTATTGCATATGGGTGCCAGTTCAAATCCCGGCTGCTTTCTGATCCATCTCTCTGCTATGGCCTGGGAAGGCAGTGGAAGATGGCCCAAGTCCTTGGGCTCCTGCACCCACATGGGAGACCTGGAGGAAGCTCCTGGCTCCTGGCTTCAGATTGGTGCAGTTCCAGCCATTGCAGCCAACTGGGGAGTGAACCAGTGGATGGAGGACCTCTCTCTCTCCCTCTGTCATTCTCTGCCTCTCCTCTCTGTTTAAATCTGACTTTTAATAAATAAATAAATCTTTAAGGAAAAAAAGGCAAACCACAGGAAATTATACAGTCAGACCAAAAAGAGAAAAGGAAATTAGAAAACTAAAAAATACTACTGGGGAATCTACAGAATACTATCAAATGACCAAAAATACGGGTTCTAGCAATTCCTGAAGGTATGAAGAGAGAAAGGATTATAAGGTCACTTTAGTGAAATAATAACAGAAAACTTCCCTAATTCAGAGAACTAAAGAGACATCCAAGTACAGGAAGCACAGAGAACTCCTAATAGACATGACCAGGAAAGATCTTCACCACAACACACTGTAATCAAACTCACCACAGTAAAAAAATAAAACAAAGAAAAGTTTCTAAAATGTGCATAAAAGAAATGCCAGATTACTTTCAGAGGATCTCCAATTATACTCACAGTTGACTTCCCATCGGAAACTCTATAGAAAAGGAGAGAATGGCTGAATTCTACCAGACTTTCAAAGAACTAACTCCAATTCTATGATGCCAGCATCACCTTAATTCTTAAACCTAAAAAAGATGCACGAGAGAAAGAAAATTACAGACCAATTTCATGATGAACATAGACACAAAAATCCTCAGCAAATTCTAGCCAATAGAATACAACAACACATCAGAAAGATCATCCACCCAGACCAAGTGGGATTTATCCCTGGTGTGCAGGGATGGTTCAGCCTTCACAAATCAATCAATGTGGTACACCACATTAACAGACTGCAGAAGAAAAACCATATGATTATCTCAATAGATGCAGAGAAAGCATTCGATAAAATACAACACCCTTTCATGATGAAAACTCTAAGCAAATTGGGTTTAGAAGGAACATTCCTCAACACAGTCAAGGCAATTCATAACAAACACACAGCCAACATCCTATTGAATGGGGAAAGTTGGAAGCATTCCCATTGAGATCCGGTACCAGACAGGAATGCCCACTCTCACCATTGCTATTCAATATAGTCCAGGAAGTTTTAGCCAGAGCCATTAGGCAAGAAAAAGAAGTTAAAGGGATACAAATTGGGAAGGAAAAAGTCAAAATATCCATATTTGCAGACAACATGATTCTTTAGATAGGGGATCCAAAGAACTCCACTAAGAGACTATTGGAACTCATAGCAGAGTTTGGTATAGTAGCAGGATATAAAATCACTATACAAAAATCAACAGCCTTTATAATCATAGACAATGCCATGGCTGAGAAGGAACTTCTAAGATCAATCCCATTCACAATAACTACAAAAAAAAATGCCTTGGAATAAACTTAACCAAGAATGTCAAAGATCTCCACAACGAGAATTACAAAACATTAAAGAAAGAAATAGAAAAAGACACACAAAAAATGGAAAAAATCCTCAATGTTCATGGATTGGAAGAATCAATATCATCAAAATGTCCATTCTTCCAAAAGCAACTTACAGATTCAATGATATACCAATCAAAATACCAAAAACATTCTTCTCAGATCTAGAAAAAATGATACTGAAGTTTATATGGAGGCACAGGAGACCTCAGATAGCTAAAGCAATCTTATCCAACAAAAACAAAGCTGGAGACATCACAATACCAGCTTTCAAGACATACTACAGGGCAGTTATAATTAAAACATCTTGGTAGTGGTACAAAAACAGATGGATAGACCAATGGAACAGAACAGAAACACCAGAAATCAAACATCTATAACTAATTTATATTTGATCAAGGAACTAAAACCAATCCCTGGAGCAAGGACAGTCTTCTCAACAAGTGGTACTCTGAAAACTGGATTTCCACATTCAGAAGTATGAAGAAAGGCCCCTACCTTACACCTTACACAAAAATCCACTCAACATGGATTAAAGATCTAAATCTATGACCTGACACCATTAAATTATTAGAGAACATCAGAGAAACCCTGCAAGATATTGCACAGGCAAGAAATTCTTGGAAAAGACCCCAGAGGCACAGGCAGCCAAAGCCAAAATTAACAACTGGGATTACATCAAATTGAGAAGTTTCTGTATGGCAAAAGAAACAGTCAGGAAAGTGAAGAGGCAACCGACAGAATGGGAGAAATTATTTGCAAACTATGCAACTGATAAAGGATTTTTTTTTTGACAGGCAGACTGGATAGTGAGAGAGATACAGAGAGAAAGGTCTTTCTTTTTGCCGTTGGTTCACCCTCCAATGGCCGTCACAGCCAGTGCGCTACGACTGATGCATCGCACTGATCCAAAGCCAGGAGCCAGGTGCTTCTTCCTGGTCTCTGATGCAGGTGCAGGGCCCAGTGATAAAGGATTAATAACCAGAATATACAAAGAGATCAGGAAACTCAACAACAAGAAAACAAAAAACCCACTTAAGAGATGGGCCAAGGACTTAAACAGGATTTTTCAAGAGAGGAAATCCAAATGGCCAACAGGCACATGAAAAAAATCTTCAGGATCACTAGCCATCAAGGAAATGCAGATCAAAACCACAATGAGGTTTCACCTCACCCTTGTTAAAATGGCTTTCATACAAAAATCAACAGACAACAAATACTGGTGGGGATGTGGGGGAAAAGGTACCCTAATCCACTGTTGGTGGGAATGCAAACTGGTAAAGCCTTTATGGAAGACAGTATGGAGATACCTCAGAAATCTGAATACAGACCTACCATATCACCCAGCCATCCCACTCCTAGGAATTTACCCAGGCGAAATTAAATTGGCATATAAAAGTGCTATCTATACCTCCATGTTTATTGCAGCTCAATTCACAATAGCTAAGACATGGAATCAACCTAAATGCCCATCAACAGAAGACTGGATAAAGAAATTATGGGATATGTACTCTACAGAATACTATACAGCAGTAAAAAAAAAAATGAAATCTGTTCATTTGCAATAAAATGGAGGAATCTGGAAAACATCATGCTGAGTGAAATAAGCCAGTCCCAAAGGGACAGATACAATATCTTCTCCCTGATCTGTGACAACCAACTGAGCACCTAAAAGGAAACCTGTAGAAGTGAAATTGACACTTCTAGAAGCAATGAATTGAGCGCCCTTGTTTTTATTGTCGAGGAACAGTTTTGGTTTTTTTTTTCATAGTATTTGTTGAACTGTTTACTTAACATAGAGTTAATCATATGTGTATAAAGTCAATTAAGGATGGATCTCATTAAAAAATAAGAGTGGGAATAAGAGATGGAAGAGGGAATTTGTAACTGTAAAGCTGTATAGTTCTGCATACATTCCTACAGACTTACTTCTAAGGGTACAGTTTTTTTCTTTTTTTCATTTTTTTTACTTTTATTTAAAAATATAAATTTCCAGAGCACAGCTTTTGGATTACAGTGGCTTTTTCGCCCCATAATCTCCCTCCCATCTGCAACCATCCCATCTCCCGCTCCCTCTCCCATCTCTAATGGTACAGTTTAAAAACTTGTTTTGGGACCCCAAATCCCATTACGCTGGATGGAAAAAAATGCCATCTTAATATTGAAAGTGATCATATTAAGTGTTAAAGTGATCATATAACTAGGATCAAGTGTCTGGTAATAATAGATAGGTAGAATTAAAAAGGAGAGAATATTCCAACAAGGGAAGCAGTCCACACAGCTGATACATAGAATGCTGATTGCATTAAGTCACACTCTGAGCTCAGAATCAGCCCTTAAAGCATCCTGGTCTGCCTGAAAAGCCCGTGAGAGCATTTCAGGCATAGAAATCCAAGACACTGTGGCAAAAAAAAAGTTCTACATGAAGGATCTCTGTGAGATCCCAGCAGAAAGAAGTGGTCATCAAAGAAGGATATACTTTCTCTGAAGGGAGGGAAGATCTTCCACTTTGCTATGGCCTTGCCTAAATACTGACAGATTTTGTGGGCTCAAAAGGCTTCCATAGCTCAGGCAGCTCATGTCAAGAGCCTCGGGTGATCACTGATACCATACATAAGAGTGTTAATTATTCAGTTAACAGGAGTCACTGTGCACTAACTTCCCATGCAGGTCCTCTGTCCTTAATGAGTTGTATTTTGAGAGTTAATTGTAAAACTTGTTCTCAAACAGTTTGTGTGTTTGTGTGTGTGCAAATTGTTAAAATCTTTACTTAGTATAGAGTTGATCTTCTGTGTACAAAGTTAATTGAAAATGAATCTTAATGGAGAATGGGACTGGGAAGGGGCAGGGTAGGAGGAGGAGGGATGGGGGTGTGGGTGGGAGGGTGGGTATGATGGGAAGAACAACTATATTCCTAAAGTTGTACTTAAGAAATTTTTGTTCATTAATAAAAGGTTTCTTTGGGGAAAAAAAGAAATAAAATAAAATTTAAGACACAAAATTGAAGAGTGGTGTGCCAGGAATAAGAGACAGAGACCAAATGTATATTTCTGATTATATCACAACATCACACTTTTTCCTTTGTATTAATTTATTTGAAAGGCATTGTGACAGAGATTGAGGGAGAGACAGAAAGAGAGATGTCTTCTAATTCACTCCCCAAATTCTGAAAACGGGTTGGACTGCTAGGCAGAAACCAACTGCCAGGAACTCCATCCAGGTATCACATGGGGGTGCAGGATCTCAAATACTTGGGCCATCTTCTGTTGCCTCCCAGGTGTGGTAGGAGGAAGCTGAATCGGATGTAGACGAGCAGGGACACAAGCTGGCACTGAGTAAGAGAAGAAGGTGACTTAACCTGCTGTGGCACGCACCCTCCACATACACACTCGTCTTCCCTCTCCTTAAGAAGGTGCTGGAAAGTCTTAGTCACAACGGTTGGATAAAAAAAAAAAAGTAAGTTACCTAAATCAGAAAGCAATAAGTTAAATCGTCTCTACTTGCTAATGACATGATCTTATTTATGGAAAACCCCAAAGATTGCACTAAAAAACTCTGAGACCTAATAAACTCAGTAAAGTTTCAGGCTAAAAAATTAACATAAAAAGTCACTTGTGTTTCAATACACCAACAAGGAAGCAATCACATTAACAATAGACTCAAAAGAAATCAAATACTTAGCAGGAATAAATTTAATCAAGAAGCGAATGATATGAAAATTATAAAATATTAATGAAAGAAATTGAAGAAGAGGAATAAATGTTTTCATGAATTAGAAGAGGCAATATTAATCAATATGTCCATATTTATCCAAAGTGATACACAAATTCAATGAAATCCCTATCAAAATTCCAATTGAAAATTTTCACAGAAATACACTAAAATGTGTATAGAAAGTCATAGTTACAGAGATCAGGGAGAGACAGAGAGAAAGAGATCTTTCATCCACTGGTTCGCTCTGTAGATGGTGGCAATGGCCAGTGCTGGGCCAGGCCAAAACCAGGAGCTGGGAGCTTCATCCAGGTTTCCCATGTGAGTGGCAGGGGCCCAAAACTTGGTCTGTTTTCCACAGATTTTCATTAGCAAGGAACTGGATCAGAAGTGGAGCAGCCAGAATATGAACCAGTGCCCATATAGGATGCTGGTGATATTACCCATGCTCCTCTTCTGATCCAGCTTTTTTTTTTTTTTTTTTTTTTTGACAGGCAGAGTGGACAGTGAGAGAGAGAGACAGAGAGAAAGGTCTTCCTTTACCATTGGTTCACCCTCCAATGGCTGCTGCGGCCAGTGTGCTGCGGCCGGTGCACCGCGCTGCTGATCCAGCTTTCTGCTACAGCCTGGGAAAGCGGCAGAGGACATGGCCCAAGTGCTTGGACCCCTGCACCTGCGTGGGAGACCCAGAAGAAGCTCCTGGCTCCTGGCTTTGGATCAGCCCAGCCCTGGCCATTTTGGCCATCTGGGGAGTGAACCAGCGAATGGAATGGAAGACTTCTCTCTGTGTCTATAACTCTGCCTCTCAAATAAATAAATAAAATCTTTTTTTTTTACTTTTATTTAATGAATATAAATTTCCAAAGTACAGCTTATGGATTACAATGGCTTCCCCCCCCCATAACTTCCCTCCCGCCCGCAACCCTCCTCTTTCCTGCTCCCTCTCCCCTTCCATTCACATCAAGATTCACTTTCAATTCTCTTTATATACAGAAGATCAGTTCAGTATATATTAAGCAAAGATTTCAACAGTTTGCCCCCATATAGCAACACAAAGTGAAAAATACTGTTGGAGTACTAGTTATAGCATTAAATATCAGTGTACAGCACATTAAAGACAGAGATCCTACATGA
Source organism: Lepus europaeus (assembly GCF_033115175.1). Classification (NCBI taxonomy): domain Eukaryota; kingdom Metazoa; phylum Chordata; class Mammalia; order Lagomorpha; family Leporidae; genus Lepus; species Lepus europaeus. The sequence goes on along the minus strand of NC_084827.1, from coordinate 10,933,582 downwards.
TATTTTTAAAAAATTAATTTTCTATGCAATTTCCAATTTAACACCAGGTTTTTTTTTATTTTCAATTATCTTTATATACAGAAGATCAATTCAGTATATACTAAGTAAAGATTTCATCAGTTTGCACCCACACAGAAACACAAAGTGAAAAATACTGTTTCAGTACTAGTTATAGCATCACTTCACATTAGACAACACATTAAGGACAGATCCCACATGAGACGTAAGTACACAGTGACTCCTGTTGTTGACTTAACAATTTGACACTCGTTTATGGCGTCAGGAATCCCCCTAGGCTTTAGTCATGAGTTGCCAAGGCTATGGAAGCCTTTAGGGTTCGCCGACTTCGATCTTATTCCAATAGGGTCATAGTCAAAGTGGAAGTCCTCTCCTCCCTTCATATATATATATATATGAAGCTTCTTTACTGAAAATGTTAATAAAATGCAAATGAGAGGATATGGATTGAGGAGGAGCAGGTGAGAACCTCCTGGAGTGCCGAGGTGTTCTGTCTCCTGACCTGGGTGCTGGTGGTGGTGGTGTGTATGCACAAAAATATCCCTGAGCTGCACCCTGGAGATTAGTGTGCTAAATGCACTTTCCTGCCTCTCTCCCTGTGTGTGTGTGTGTGTGTGTATGTGTATACATACTCTCTCTCTCTCTCTCTCTCTATATATATATATATATATATATATATATATATATATATAATTTAATATATAAACAGCAAGTTTAATATGCAAGAAAAATGTTTCTTGTCAAGAGAGGTATAGGGCTGGTGCTGTGGTATGGTATAGTGGGTAAAGCTGCTGCCTGCAGTGCCAGCAGCCCATATGGGTGCCAGGTTGAGTCCTGGCTGTTCCACTTCTGATCCAGCTTTCTGCCATGGCTGGGAAAGCAGTAGAAGATGTCCCAAGTCCTTGGACCCCTGCACCCAGTGGGAGACCTGGAGGAAGCTTCTGGCTCCTGGCTTCGGGTCAGCACAGCTCCAGCTGTTGTGGCCAACTGGGGAGTGAACCAGTGGATGGAAGACTCTCTCTCTCTGCCTCTCCTCTCTCTGTGTAACTCTTTTAAATAAATAAATCTTTTAAAAAGAGAGAGAGAGAACTAGAGGTATAGTCCAGTATTATTCACTTTGTATCAATCACCTTTTCCTGTGACTATCAGGGTGACTTGGAGATTACAATGTACCTTCACAGTTCAAATTTGTAGAGTAGGTAAGTATCATTTCTCCGCCCTTTGGCTAAGATCAAGTGTAGAGTAGGTAAATAACTTAGATGACTTGAAGGTGTTGTATGATTCATTAACAGGACAAAACTTTGTTTACTCAAAGGTATTTTTAAGAAAACTTATATGGGGTTGGGGGAAGTGTTTGGTGCAGTGGTGTCCTTTGGACCCCCACATCACACATCAGAGTGCCGGTTTGATTCCCTGCTGTTCTGCTTCTGACCCAGCTTCCTGTCGATATGCGCCCTGGGAGTCAGCAGATAATGACTCAAGTACTCGAGGCTCTGCCGGTTACACAGGTGACCGCACTGAATTCTCAGCTTCTGGCTTCAGCCTGACCCAGTGCTGGCTGTTGGAACCAGAAAATGGAAGTTCTGTCTGTCTATGTCTCGCTCTCTTTTTCAAATAAAAAATGAAAATAAATAAGTGAAAAGCAAAGGAAACAGAAAATCGAACATTCGATGGGTGAGAGGAACTGTCTTGTGCACTGTCAGTGCTCTTATGGACATTGTCTAGCAACTTCCTCAAGGACTGTCTGGTTCGCCTTAACTATTTATGCTACAGGGCCCGAAGACCAGCATAAATTTCAATGATTTGTCAGGAGGAGTCACAGAGCTCAGAGAAGCTGTTATTCTCATGGTTATCGTTCATTACTGTGAAAGGATGCAGACGAAAGTGAGCAAAGGTAAAGGAACACAGAGCAGTGTCCAGGAGAAGGACCAGGCAGAGCTGCAGATGTTCTACCCCAGCAGAGTTGTGTAGACAGAGTGTGCTTCTAGCAACGATGTGTGGCGCCACACTGCTGGTGCTCCGAGCAGGGAGACTCCCTGCAGCTTCTAGGTGAACATGTTTATTGAGACTTTGTCACATAAATCCCACAAGGCTGATCTTGGTCACTCATTCCCAAAGCCCTCAGTGGTCAAAGTGATACCATGAAGGTGAAGGCCTCCCCACCATAAATCACATCATTAGCATAAGCTATCTTATGTGGCCCTAGGTCCCAGCTTAACAGAAAGAAAAAGCATTCTTCTCAGGAATGGCATTCCCAGGGTTTCAAAGTCATCTCCCAAGAGAAGTCAGGGGCCAGACCTTCCTTGGGAATGTGCAGGATTTTTGAACCTGCCGGATCCACTGTGTGAAACATCGGAAAGGATACTCCACAATTCTGATATATAATAAGAAAATTTAGTTTTGAACTGCAAAAGGAATTGTTTCAGAAAACTGGGAATAATAAAAATGATTCTTGTGCAATCAAAAGGCTAATGGTTTGTCTAGTAGAGATATGTTTTATTATGTCTGGAAATAAAAGATAAACTCAAGGCTGATATAGTTACTGACCTTTGGAAGATACTATTTTGGTATCTAGTGAAGAAAGCCACTTCACTTCTGCACGTCTTTGCTTCCAGTTCTGCAAGGAATTTGAATTCAGTTTTTGCTTAAACTAGTTTGAGTTGGGTTTCTCTTACTAACAACTAAAATATCCTGATACAATAGTTCCTAAAAGTGGGGCATGGCAAGTGGCAAATCCTGGAATTCAAAAGTGACTGAGTTAAACATGGCTGAACCACAATGTGGGATACAGCTCTCACTGGAGTCAGCACAGCTATGCTGTCATTGAAAAACAACACGTTACATGCTTGTATTTGGCAACTTAGGCCATAACTAAGATCTAAGTTTTATGGATGGAAGAGAAGATCTGTGGTAGATGCTTCTTTTGGCTTTCCGTTAAATCCTGACAAAAAGAAATAAGCACGAGCTGGAGGTGCAGAAACATAAATGGGCAAGGAATGACTCAAGGAAAAAACTGCAGAGGAAATGCTTCCGGATCTAGTGGATGTGACACAGAGGACCTAGAGGGAGCCCACCACATGGAAGCCCAGCCGCGGGAGCCGAGCCGCAGAATCTTGCCAGCATGGGGACTGGAGGTAAGACAAAAACCTCAGAAACCCAAGACATTGGTGGGGAAAGGCAGAGGCCTATCTCTCCACTCACCTAAAAAAAGTGGAGCAAAACAAAGAGCAGGCACCATTTTACATATGTAAAGCGGCAACAAGTACACAAACTCAGTAACTTTGGGACTGGTCGAAACTTGAGAACACATTGAAGGCTGCATAAACTCTTTGTGTGGTCCCAGGGGTAGATCAAACGAATACTCACAGAGGCCAGATTTCAACTACCCTCAATTCCACTCAGCTGTGCAGAATTACTTCCTAACTGAGTCAAAAAAAAAAAAAAAAGAGAGAGAGAGAGAGAGAGATCCAGCAAGGAGCAAGGGGGGGAACAATCTGGGTGAGTCACTTTTTGCACAGCCTTAAACCTGAAGAATCAAGCAGAGCTCTCTGGCCACACCCATCACAGCCTCCAAGGATCCATCAAAGCAGACAACCCACTTAGAGGCATAGTATAATGAGAAAAAAACACCACCACAACAACAAAAAAACATAAATTATCTCCAACATGCCAAACAACAAATGTAGAAGCCGAGGTAACAAGAGCAAGGAAGACACCATGATGCCCCCAAATGAACAAGACACCCCAATGCAAGATTATGAAGATGAAGAGATAGAAGAGATAGAGGAAATGCAAGAAGCGGATCTCAAAAAATTGATAAGAACATTAAGAAGTTCTCAAAAACAAATTCTTGAAACAGAAATCCTTAATAGACAAGATAGAAAATCTCTCATGAAAATGAAATATTAAGGAGGAATCAAAACGAAATGAAGCAACTAGTAGAACATGAAACTGTGATAGTGACAAGAAACCATAATGAAATGAAGAACTCAATAGATCAAATGACAAACACATTAGAGAGCCTTAAAAACAGAATGGGTGAAGCAGAAGAGAGAATATCGGAATTAGAAGACAGAGAACAGGAAAGGAAACAGTCAAATCAAAGAAAATAAGAAGACATCAGAAATCTAAAAAATACTGTCAGGAATCTACAGGATACTATTAAAAAACCCAACATTCGGGTTCTAGGAGTTCCTGAAGGCATGGAGAGGGAGAAAGGATTAGAAGGCCTTTTCAGTGAGATACTAGCAGAAAATTTCCCAGGTTTGGAGAAGGACAGAGACATCCTAGTACAGGAAGCTCATAGAACCCCTAATAAACATGACCAAAAGAGATCCTCACCACGACACGTCATAATCAAACTCACCACAGTGAAACATAAAAGATCCTAAAATGTGCAAGAGAGAAACGCCAAATTACTCTCAGAGGATCTCCAATTAGACTCACAGCAGACTTCTCATCAGAAACCCTACAAGCTAGAAGGGAATGGCGAGAAATAGCCCAGGTACTAAGAGAAAAACTGCCAGCCCAGAATATTATATCCTGCAGAGCTCTCATTTGTGAATGAAGGTGAAATAAAGACCTTTCACAGCAAACAGAAATTGAAAGAATTTGTCACCACTTGTCCAGCCCTGCAAAAGATGCTTAAAGATGTGTTACACACAGAAACACGGTCACCAATATGAAAGAAGGTAAAGGAAGGAAACCTCACAGCAAAAGATCACAGGAATCTCAAACCATATAATAGAAAATATCTTTGGCAAATGACAAGGCAAAGTTACTCCTTCTCAATAGTCACATTGAATGTTAATGGCCTGAACCGTCCAGTTAAAAGACACCGATTGGCTGATTGGGCTAAGGAACAAAACCCATCTTTTTGCTGCTTACAAGAAACTCATCTTTCCAACAATGATGCATACAGACTGAAAGTGAAAGGCTGGAAAAAGATATACCATGCCAACAGAAATGAAAAAAGAGTGGGCGTAGCCATCTTAATATCGGATAACATAAACTTTACCACAAAAACTGTTAGGAGAGACAAAGAGGGGCACTATATAATGATTAAGGGATCCATTCAACAGGAAGATATAACGATTATCAATGTATATGCACCTAATTACAGGACACCGGCTTACATAAAAGACTTGTTAAGGGACTTAAAGGGAGACGTAGACACCAATACAATAGTTCTGGGGGACTTCAATACTCCACTCTCAGAAATAGACAGATCAACAGGACAGAAGATCAATAAGGAGACAGTAGATTTAAATGACACTATAGCCCAAATGGATCTAAAAGATATCTACAGAACATTTCATCCTACATCTAAAGACTTTACATTCTTCTCAGCAGTACATGGAACCTTCTCTAGGATTTACCACATACTAGGCCATAAAGCAAGTCTCAACAAATTCAAAAGAATTAGAATCATACCATGCAGCTTCTCAGACGACAAAGGAATGAAATTGGAAATTAGCAACTCGGGAATCCCTAGAGCACGTGCAAACACATGGAGATTGAACAACGTGCTCCTGAATGAACAATGGGTCATAGAAGAAATTAAAAGAGAAATCAAAAATTTTCTGGAAGTAAATGAGGATAAAAGCACAACATACCAAAACCTATAGGATACAACAAAAGCAGTGTTAAGAGGAAAGTTTATATCAATAGGTGCCTACATCAAGAAATTGGAGAGGCACCAAATAGATGAGCTTTCAAGTCATCTCAAGGATCTAGAAAATCTGCAACAAACCAAACCCAAACCCAGTAGGAGAAGATAAATAATTAAAATCAAAGAAGAAATCAACAGGATTGAATCCAAAAAACATTACAAAAAATCAGCCAAACGAGGAGCTGGTTTTTTGAAAAAATAAACAAAATTGACACCCCATTGGCTCAACTAACTAAAAAAAGAAGATAAAAGACCCAAATCAATAGGATCAGAGATGAAAATGGAAACGTAACAACAGACACCACAGAAATAAAAAGAATCATCAGAAATTACTACAAGGACTTGTATGCCAGCAAACAGGGAAATCTGTCAGAAATGGACAGATTCTTGGACACATACAACCTACCTAAATTGAGCCAGGAAGACATAGAAAACCTAAACAGACCAATAACTGACAAAGAAATTGAAACAGTAATAAAGGCCCTCCCAACAACGAAAAGCCCAGGACCAGTTGGATTCACTGCTGAGTTCTACCAGACATTTAGAGAAGAACTAACTCCAATTCTTCTCAAACTATTCAGAACAATCGAAAAAGAGGGAATCCTCCCAAATTCTTTCTATGAAGCCACCATCACCTTAATTCCTAAGCCAGAAAAAGATGCAGCATTGAAAGAGAATTACAGACCAATATCCCTGATGAACATAGATGCAAAAATCCTCAATAAAATACTGGCCAATAGAATGCAACAACACATCAGAAAGATCATCCACCCAGACCAAGTGGGATTTATCCCTGGTGTGCAGGGATGGTTCAACGTTTGCAAAACAATCAACGTAATACACTACATTAACAGACTGCAGAAGAAAAAACATACGATTCTCTCAATAGACGCAGAGAAAGCATTTGATAAAATACAACAGCCTTTCATGATGAAAACTCTAAGCAAACTGGGTATGGAAGGAACATTCCTCAATACAATCAAAGCAATATATGAAAAACCCACGGCCAACATCCTATTGAATGGGGAAAAGTTGAAAGCATTTCCTCTGAGATCTGGTACCAGAGAGGGATGCCCACTCTCACCACTGCTATTCAATATAGTTCTGGAAGTTTTAGCCAGAGCTATTAGGCAAGAAAAAGAAATTAAAGGGATACAAATTGGGAAGGAAGAACTCAAACTATCCCTCTTTGCAGATGATATGATTCTTTATTTAGAGGACCCAAAGAACTCTACTAAGAGACTATTGGAACTCATCGAAGAGTTTGGCAAAGGAGCAGGATATAAAATCAATGCACAAAAATCAACAGCCTTTGTATACACAGGCAATGCCGCAGCTGAGGAAGAACTTCTAAGATCAATCCCATTCACAATAGCTACAAAACAATCAAATACCTTGGAATAAACTTAACCAAGGACGTTAAAGATCTCTACGATGAAAACTACAAAACCTTACAGAAAGAAATAGAAGAGGATACCAAAAAATGGAGAAATCTTCCATGCTCATGGATTGGAAGAATCAATATCATCAAAATGTCTATGCTCCCAAAAGCAATTTATACATTCAATGCAATACCAATCAAGATACCAAAGACATTCTTCTCAGATCTGGAAAAAATGATGCTGAAATTCATATGGAGACACAGAAGACCTCGAATAGCCAAAGCAATCTTGTACAACAAAAACAAAGCCGGAGGCATCACAATACCAGATTTCAGGACATACTACAGGGCAGTTGTTATCAAAACAGCATGGTACTGGTAGAGAAACAAATGGATAGACCAATGGAACAGAATAGAAACACCAGAAATCAATCCAAACATCTACAGCCAACTTATATTTGATCAAAGATCCAAAACTAATCCCTGGAATAAAGACAGTCTATTCAATAAATGGTGCTGGGAAAATTGGATTTCCATGTGCAGAAGCTTGAAGCAAGACCCCTACATTTCACCTTACAAAAACAAAAATTCACTCAACATGGATTAAAGACTTAAATCTACGACCCAACACCATCAAATTATTAGAGAGCATTGGAGAAACCCTGCAAGATATAGGTACAGGCAAAGACTTCTTGGAAAAGACCCCAGAAGCACGGGCAGTCAAAACCAAAATTAACATTTGGGATTGCATCAAACTGAGAAGTTTCTGTACTTCAAAAGAAACAGCTAGGAAAGTGAAGAGGCAACCGACAGATGGGAAAAAATATTTGCAAACTATACTACAGATAAAGGGTTGATAACCAGAATCTACAAAGAAATCAAGAAACTCCACAACAACAAAACAAACAACCCACTTAGGAGATGGGCCAAGGACCTCAATAGACATTTTTCGAAAGAGGAAATCCAAATGGCCAACAGACACATGAAAAAATGTTCAAGATCACTAGCAATCAGAAATGCAAATCAAAACCACAATGAGGTTTCACCTCACCCCAGTGAGAATGGCTCACATTCAGAAATCTACCAACAACAGATGCTGGAGAGGATGTGGGGAAAAAGGGACACTAACCCACTGTTGGTGGGAATGCAAACTGGTAAAGCCACTATGGAAGTCAGTCTGGAGATTCCTCAGAAACCTGAACATAACCCTACCAAAAAACCCAGCCATCCCACTCCTTGGAATTTACCCAAAGGAAATTAATTTGGCAAATAAAAAAGCCATCTGTACATTAATGTTTATTGCAGCTCAATTCACAATAGCTAAGACCTGAAACCAACCCAAATGCCCATCAACAGTAGACTGGATAAAGAAATTATGGGACATGTATTCCATAGAATACTATACAGCAGTAAGAAACAATGAAACCCGGTCATTTGCAACAAGATGGAGGAATCTGGAAAACATTATGCTGAGTGAAATAAGCCAGTCCCAAAGAGACAAATATCATTTGTTTTCCCTGATCGATGACAACTGAGCACCAAAGGGGAAACCTGTTAAGTGAAATGGACACTATAAGAAACAATGACCTGATCAGCTCTTGTCCTGACTCTAGATGTACAATGTAATACTTTATCCATTTTAGTATCTGTTGTTGTTGTAGTTGTTGTTCTAGCACTAGTGGTTGAACTCTGTAATTAACACACAATTACTCTTAGGTGTTTAAATTTTAACTGAAAAGTGATCCGTTAAATTTAAGAGTGGAAAAAGAGAGGGAGGAGATGTACAATTTGGGACATGCTCAATCGGACTTGCCCCAAATGGTGGAGTTAGAAATGTGCCAGGAAATTCCAATACAATCCCATCAAGGTGGCATGTACCAATGCCATCTCACTAGTCCAAGTGATCAATTTCAGTTCACAATTGATGGCTCTGATAGGTCTAAGAGTCAAAGGGATCACACAAACAAGACAAGTGTCTGCTAATACTAACTGATAGAATCAAAAAGGGAGAGAAAGATCCAACATGGGAAGTGGGATACATAGCAGACTCATAGAATGGCAGATGTCCTAAACAACACTCTGGCCTCAGAATCAGCCCTTAAGGCATTCGGATCTGGCTCAAGAGCCCATGAGAGTATTGTAGGCATGGAAAGCCAAGATACCATGGAAAAAAAAAAAAGAAGAAGACCTAAATGAAAGATCTCTGTGAGATCCCAGTGGAAAGAACGGGGCCATCAAAGAAGGAGGTACCTTTCTCTGAAGGGAGGAGATAACTTCCACTTTGACTATGACCCTATCGGAATAAGGCCAAAGTCAGCGAACTCTAAAGGCTTCCATAGCCCTGGCAACTCATGACTAGAGCCTAGGGAGATTACTGACACCATGAACAGGAGTGTCAAATTGTTAAGTCAGCAACAGGACTCACTGTGTACTTACATCCCATGTGGGATCTGTCCTTAATGTGTTGTCTAATGTGCAGTGATGCTATAACTAGTACTGAAACAGTATTTTTACACTTTGTGTTTCTGTGTGGGTACAAACTGATGAGATCTTTACTAATTATATACTGAATCAATCTTCTGTATATAAAGAGAATTGGAAATGAAAAAAAAAAACAAACCTGGTGTTAAATTGGAAATGGCATAGAAAATTAATTTTTTTAAAAAAGTATTATGTAGGATCTCTGTCTTTAATGTGCTGTACACTGTTATTTAATGCTATAACTAGTACTCCAACAGTATTTTTTTCATTTTGTGTTGCTATATGGGGGCAAACTGTTGAAATCGTTACCTAATATATACTAAACTGATCTTCTGTATATAAAGAGAATTGAAAATGAATCTTGATGTGAATGGAAGGGGAGAGGGAGCGGGAAAGAGGAGGGTTGTGGGTGGGAGGGAAGTTATGGAAGGGGGAAGCCATTGTAACCCATGGGCTGTACTTTGGAAATTTGTATTCATTAAATAAAAGTTTAATAAATGAAAAAAAAAAAAAAGAGCACTGGTAGCAGGGGTCGGTGCTGTGACACAGTGGGTTAAAGCCCTGGCCTGAGGCTCCGGCATCCCATATGGGCACCGGTTGAAAAAAAAAAAAAAATCCATTGTTTCACGATCAGCAGGGCTGGGAGTCTGCAGTCAGGTGTCAGCACAGGGGTGGGGGTTCCTTCTGAGGTCTGTACGGAGCATGTGCACCACGCCTCCTGCCGCGTTCCTGGTAGTGGCCGGCTGTCTTTGGTGTTCCTTTGCTTATGGAGATGTTACCCAGTCTGCCTCATCTTCACAGGGTGAATTTCCCCTGGTTTTGTCTGTACGACCTCATCTAATTAATTATATGTGCAATAACCCTATGTTCAAAGAAGGCCACATTCTGGGGTCTGGGTGCTAGGACTTCAACATAGGAACTTTGAGGGGACACAATTTTCCTATAGCAAGTGAGAAACTTCAGAGGGGTGTGAGCAGAAGCAGAAGTGACTTTGGAAAGGCAGGTCCCACTGTTATTCTTTCTTGACCTTCCTAATTTCTGTCTCCAACAACTCCCCCATCTGTAGGACTGAGATAGGAATTCCTTCTTCCATGTTTAGAGGAATTTTCTTCCTTGGTGGATCATGGGACTCTTTCCAATGTGATCCTTTAAACAAAGGTCTGATAGGTGTTGTCTCTATTCCACCTCCACACAGGACCCCTGGGGCATGTTGCAAGACTCAGACAACGTGGGTCAGGATTCAACTTTGTGCTCTTCCACTGTGGTAGCCCTTTTACTTCCTTCTCTTCCCAGTGCTAGATGGACAGTACTCAACTGAAGGCCTTTTAAATTTTTGAATTAAGATGATTCTTCCCTTTTACTCAACTTAGAAAATGGAGATTCATGTAGAGAAAAATCGTTCAACTTTTATTGTTTCTTGTGAGCAAAATATTTTCCACAGGACAGAATTGTACAACTGTTAGATCATTGGAAACAAATGTGCAAATCAAATTTTTTTTTATTTGAAAGACAGAGTTACAGAGAGAGATCTTCCATCTGCTAGTTCACTCCCCAAATGGCTTCAATGGCCAAGGCTGGGCCAGGGCAAAGCCAGGAGGCAGGAGTTTCATCTGGGTCTCCCATGTGACTGCAGGGGCTCGAGGGTTTGCACCATCTTCCACTGCTTTCCCAGGTGCACTAGCAAGGAGCTGGATTGTAAATGGTGCAGCTGGGACTCAAACAGACGCCCATATGGAATGCCAGCATTGCAGGTGGTGGCTTAACCTGTGCATTACGATGCTGACCCCTCAAGATCAGATTTTTGTAATCAATAAAAACATATGTGTAAGCAATGGAAATGATAAGAAATTGGTTTTGAAAAATATAATTTTTGAAGAACTCACCTTATGACAGTGACCTATTGCTAACAAATAAAATATCTAATTAAATTATCTGTAATGCTGAATTCTAATAATCTTCTTATTCGCTTTTCAAAGATTTATGTAAAGCAAACCGCCAATGTTATTTTCAGCTTGCCACTTTTCAAAATTCATATAGCTATCTCAATAACACTCAAAGTTGTAAGTATAATAATTCTATGTCTTATGTCACTATGCTTCCTAAATCCTCCTTTTAAAATATATTCTTTTAAAATAGCAGTCTTGGTACAATTTCTTGATACAGAGTTTATTTGTGTGTGTTGTTTTCTCAAGTCACGTAACAGTGGTTTTTGATGGCTGTGGACGAGGGGGATAAGACGGAGTCAATGCGAGTCACCAGTTCCAGTTGTGTTAGAGCTCAGGCCCTTTAAGGACGCAAGCTAGAACTAGTAATAATCCATTCTCCAAACTGGATAAAGGCTACAGAAACACACACTGGATGGAACAAAACAGCGACACAATAGCCGTAAGATCACCAGGGCTTTGCTGACCACTGTGTTAATTACATAGCTCAATTTTAAGACTTTTTCTACACTTAGCCCTCTACGTCTACTCATGGTGGGACAAACGACTTCCTTGTTAATCATGCATGTGTGCATCTCATCGTGGTTGTGTCTGCATTACAAGGCCACTGTCAGCACACTGGCACCTGCCGGCTCTCCCCACTCTTGGTTGTCCTGTTAACTGCTAAAGAATCGAGACTACCAACAGTAGTACCCAGATTAGTGAGATATTTATCTTCATATGCCTTTTAAATATTTTCTAAATCTTTCAATATGGAATGCAGAATACATTGGTCTTTGCATTGTTAGCTAATAATTTCTCGGTTTTTTTTTTTTAGCTAATAATTTCTAAAGAATTATTTCATCAGATCTGAATAGTTTTTGTTAAAGCTTAGCTAAGTTAAAGTCACGGATGCTACACAAAAGTTGGGCATCATTCCATTACCACTTTGAGAACAGTGAAGCCCCTTTCTTGTGCGCATCTTTGGGCACTGTGGGGAGGAAGAATCTGAAGTCAGTATTCATCATTAAATGGATATTCAGGATGATCACGCCACCTGCCAAGACAACCCCCCCAAAAGGAGAAAGTTCATTCCAAAAGTTGCACAGCTGTGAGGGTTACTCACACCCTTCATTATTTCATGGATCACTATCCCACTCCCACCCATTACCCCTCTGTTTCTCACATCTTTCTCCCCCTTTTTCCCCCCAAGCTAGGGCCTTAATCTACAGCCCTGGATAGTACCCTTGGTTGTAGGTGTGAGTGTGGGTGTGAGGTTGGTTACCACATCAACATTTTACTCAGCACAACACCAAAAAAACTAGAGGTGAGTCCCGCCTGTCTTTGTTTTCAAGACGTTGCTCAATTCCATCCTCCCCTGCTCTCTTGACCCTAGCTCCCACCCACTGCAATGAACTAAATAAGCTTAGCTCTTCAAAACTCCTCTTCTGGGTCTGTGTCACACTCTTCTCATCACAGTTTTACTTGCTGCTCTCACTAGACCTCCTGAGTGTGGAAAGTTTTAAAATCTACAAAGGGAACAAGCAGTGAAGTGTCCATTACTAGTGATTGTGATGATGATGAAACTGTGTCTTAAATAACAAAGGTGAAACAGGCTATAAAAGGTCTGGAGTGTGTATCCCTGACATGGTGCTTGTCCAAGATTCAGTTCTTTCCAAGCTACCATGAACTAAAAGTATAAAACAAAAAAGGCTCTCAAATGTAAAAGATCAACTAAATGAAAAACAATAAAGATTCATGACCCAGTATCCCTAAATGATAGTTTGTTGACTCATGCAGCCTAATTTTTGCTTCGTCTTGTTAGTTTTCTAGGTATTTCCTGCACAATAGGTTATTCTCTCCCAGTGTTGCTAGAACTGGTATTAAATAGGTGAAATGTCTGACTGAATCATGCCACAAATGTCTGTGAAAAAAATCAATACAGTGGTGAATTGATTACATCTTGCTATTACATCTTGCCTCTTGCTATTTCATCTTAATTTAATGATATTTATTAAATAGAAACTGGTTGTCTTGAAGAACTATTAAGTCACCTCTAACTATCTGTTAGTTCAGGCAAAATGTTATGAGTTTGTGTTTTCTTTTTGTTCTTGAGGTTGAGTACTACCTTTTGATGTCAATCTTTCCATGGAAAATTCACACTCACAAGTTTTTATTACAGTGGTTCAGATATTCAATATTAGCCCTACCAGAGAACCTTCCACCTTATCAAAAAAGGAGAGCCCAAAGGCTAAGTGTCCAAATCTTCTTAATGAGCATTTTCTAAATGCCACTAAAGTTAAGATTACAAAACAAAGATGACTGTCTAGGTGATGAGAAGAAATGGAAAGATTAATAGAGAATGATAAAAAAGAAAACAATGTGTGCATATGCAGATAAGTGCATGTGTAAAAACTATATTTTTTGTCTTAAAATTGTAATCTTTAGAGAATAAATGGCCACCTAAGTGGGTTAACTGATTGTGGCAACACTCTAAAGAAATATAAGGAATTCTGCTTGTGGGAAGTTAGTTAACAGGTGGAGCTAGAAGCTCTACATCTTATAGGTAGGAAATTTGCAACTGCAGGTTCTTTCTTCCCAATCTGATTCTCTTTCTAGTACATTATAGTGCCTTTCTTCCAGGAACTTTTTCAATTAAAAGATTTTTATATCAACTTGCTCTAATTTATGCATCACTTTGCTTTTGGGGAAGAAATAAATATATTTTGATACTTTTGCTGCTGTTGTTTTAACATATACATCATGAGTTACTTCTCTAACATGTATACATTGCATTAATTGTTTAACATGTACACGAGTTAATGCTCTAACATATGTATGTTATTAGCTAATTCTCTAACATATGCACATCATGAGTTAATTCTCTAATCTATGTTCATGAGCTAATTCTCTAACATACATGCATTATGAATTCTCTGACATATATACATAGTGAGTTAATTCTCTAACATGTGCATATGAGTTAATTCTAAAACATACACATGATTTATATATGTATGTATGTTATGAATTCTCTAAAATATCTATGTAATGATGTAATTCTCTAACATGTATGTAATGAGTTAATTCTCTGATGTATATACATTATGAATTAATTTCCTAATATGTACCTAATGAGTAAATTCTCTAACACATGAACATCATGAGTTAATTCTCAGTCCTTCACATGCCACACTTTAAACTAAGCCATGAAATGGCACAAATCCAGGATTCTCTTAAATAAGTGTAGGCTAACACTTCTCAATCTTTTGGCTAAGATCAAGTATAAATAAAAGTGTGGGGTTGTAGGAATTTTGGGGGCAAGGAGGCTTCAAAGAATTCATGGACAATGCATGTTATCTAATACCATTTTCGCATGAACTTTTTGAATCCCTCATACAATGTACATATCTCACCCAGGCATGTTTAATATTCAGAACATGCAACCCACTATCCTTGAGCTGGTGTTTCCTGTGGACACCTGGGTCAGGATATGTACAAGCCCTATTGGCCACTGGGAAATTTCTGATTAACAATCCCCCAAAACTTACATGAGCAATTCCACATATCGAACATTTTTATTCAAAGCTTCAATGTCCTTCATTTCTTCTTCAGTGAGAGAAAAGTCAAAGATCTGCAACAATCAGGACAAAAGAACATTTTTGAAGGGGGAAGGGTTAAGCTTGGGGTGAGAGTATGGCCAGCAGAGGGCGCCCTCCTCAGGTATAGGAGCATCTCTGCAGGTGCCTGAGAAGGCTGGGGCTGCTGTTGGAGCCCCCAGGGGAAGTAGGGCTTGACATCCTGTTCATCCCTTCATCTCTGAGGTTATCCTGTGAGAACATTTTGTAAGACATTCCAAATGCTCTGTCGAACAGCAGATATTCAGGAACTCTTGAGATTCCAATGTGAAGAATTCTTATTTCTGTGTAAGATGCTCAGCTTTGGATGCATTTGGTGCATCCCCTTAAGCCCCCACTTGCAATGCTGGTGTTCCATATGACTGGCACTTTAAGTTCTAGCTGCTCTATTTCCATTCTGCTCACTGCTAATGCACCTGGGAGAGCAGCAAATATGGCTCAAATGTTTGGGCCTCTGCCACTGGATGGAGTTCCAGACTCCTGGCTTCAGCCTGGCCCAGAGTTGTGGCCATGTGAGGGAGTGGACCAGCTAGCAATGGAATATTCTTGCCCCCCCCCAACCCCCCCCCCACAATTGTCACTCTCTTTCAATTAAATAAAATAAATCTTTTTTTTTTTTTAAATGGTCAGTTTTTATTTTGGACTACTGCCTTATACTTTTAAAAAAAAATTCCTAGCTTCTAAAATTGTGTATTTTTTGAAATTTTGATTTTTTTTATCTTGAAATATGCTCTTACATAGTTTTCAATGTTTTGCCTACCTTTATATTTTAATAGCATTTTCAGTTTTACTTTTTTCTTTATACTTATATACTTTGCACATACTCTGCTCTTTAAATACTTGTGAAGTTTAATTATCTGCGCAGTACCTAACTATGTGGTGTGTGTAAAGAAACGGACACCATGGAAGTACAGACAAGCATGGAATGAAAAATGAGAAATCCGAGCTTCCAGGTGAGTGAGCAAGAACATAGCCATGTGAGTATTCACCTCAACTTGTCAGGGACAGAACCTCTTGTGATTCAATCTCTCTCCATCTCTCCCTCCCTCCCTCCCTCTCTCTGTAACTCAGCCTTTCAGATAAGTTCATTAATTAAAAATGTACTTTGGTAGACGCAGAAGAACATTATTTAAGGGGCTGGTGTTGAAGCAGTGAGTTAACTCACTGCCTTCAATGTTGAAGGGTACCAGTTTATGCCCCTGCTGCTCCATTTATGATATACTTCCCTTTCAATGCACCTGGGAAAGCACTGAATGAAAGTGCTTGAGCCCCTGTACCTAGGTAGGAAGACCTGGATGGAGTTTCTGCTCCTGGCTTTGGCTTGGTGCAAATTTGGCTATTGGGGCCGTTTGGGGATGGGAGCCAGCAGACAGAACACTCTTTCTCTCTCTCACCATGCCCCAGTTTCTCTCTCTCTCTCTCTCTCTCTCTCTCACTGCCTTTCAAGTAAAATAAGTAAATTTTTCTAAAAAAAAAAAAATGGTTCAAAAAAAATCAAATGATTAGGAATTTCATTCAGTTGAAGTCTTCCAAAGATTTTAGAATTGTTCTCTTTATGATCATTCTTCAAAACCCCTTGTGAAATATAGAATATCATGGTGTGCAATTTTGTCAAACATTTTTAAAAAATTAGCAATGAGGGCCGGCACTGTGGCGTAGCATGTAAAGCTGCCACCTGCAGTGCCGCAATCCCACATGGGCACTTGTTCTAGTCTCAGCTGCTCCACTTCCAATCCAGCGCTCTGCTATGGCCTGGGAAAGCAGTAGAAGATGGCCCAAGTCCTTGGGCCCCTTTACCAGCATGGGAGACCTGGAAGAAGTTCCTGGCTCCTGGCTTCGGATGGGCTCAGCTCTGGCTGTTGCTGCCATTTGGGGAGTGAACCAGCAGATGGAAGACCTCTCTTTCTCTTTCTCTTTCTCTGCAATAATTTTCAAATTTGTTTCCAAGTTTTACCAGAGTCATTGAGGAAGGAGATAGTTTATAATGAATGTCGAACCTTACACATTTCTGTTGTGTAGAAATGAGTAGGGAGTGTCCAGAGTCAACAGAGAGGGGGGAAGAAGATTGAAGGGGATTGCTTTACTGCTTGTTATTCATCTCCCAAGTACGGGGAATTATACAAAGATATGGGCAGTGGTATAAAATAAAGCAACGCAGCATTACAGATTGCTTAGTGAGCCACACAGGACATGCTCTGAAAGCAAAGGCAACCAGTGTACCCATATTTTCACATTTCCAAAAGCAGTTCTCTTACCTGAAAGTTCTCTTTGATCCTTTCAGGATTAAAGCTTTTAGGAATGACAACCACCCCTCGCTGAACGTTGAAACGCAAAACAATTTGGGCTGCAGTCTTCTTGTACTTTTTCCCCAGTGAGTTCAGCAGTGTGTCCTTTAACAAAGGCGGGGAAGATGTATTCACCCTTTCAAAAAATCAGGACATAAGTCACATGTAGGCAGAGAGATGACAACCAAGTGTTAACCAAACCCCCTCCTCCTCTGTCTCCTGTCTCCTCTTTATCTGGTGACCCACCGGGACACTGCAGGTCACTTGTAATCAGTTTCTCTAAGTGACAGAATCCCTTGAATGAAGAGTTGCTCTTTGTATGAGAAGATCAAGGAAGAAAGTTTATGAAGATGCCACTTCCAGAGGGTAAGTAATAATAGTGTTCTGAAGAGTCTTTTTTTTTTTTAATATTCTTTATGTGAAAGGCAGAATTACAGAGACAGGGAGAGAGAGAGAGAGAGAGAGAGAGAGAGAGAGAGAGAGAGAGAGATTGTCCATCCACTGGTTCACTCCACAAATGGCAGCAACAGCTGAGGCTGAGTCAGGCCAAAGCCAGGAGCCAGCAGCTTCATCAGATCTCCGATGCGGGTGCAGGAGCCCAGGCACTTGGGTCATTTTCTGCTGCTTTCCAAATCACATTAGCAGGGAGCTGGATGGGAAGTGGAGCAGCTGGAACTCGAACTGGTGCCCATAAGGGACACACCACAATGCCAGCCTCCTCTGATGAGTCTTACAGAGAGAACTGGATCAGAAGTCCACATAGGGAAAGGCAGAAAGACTAAAGTGGAAGAAACAGAGCCCCAAGTTTTGGAATTATCTTAGAGTAGAAAAATTTCTACTTAACTTTGTGGAACACCTCACATTGAAGAGCCACCATGCTATACACAGAACAAAAGATTCAAATATTTCAGAACCTAACCATAAAAACTCTGTCAAATAATAATTGAAATAACATTTATTTGGCCTTTCATATGTACCAGGCACTGATAGATAATTTTACACTCGTAATGAATTCTAACAACACTTCAGGGAGAAGCATATTAAAAGCTCTATTGTATATAAGTACATAATGATTTTAAGAGATTACTTTCTTAACCAGTTAAGTGCCGAGTTTTCAATTTCTATTTCAATGAAATATTTATTTCATAGTTGCCAGAAGTAGTATATTTATGGTTCAATTCAAGTATTTATGTGTCCTATAAATAGGACAATGGGACATAATGGATTAAGATCAAACAGTCAAACAGGGTCATTCCAATTAAGTATTCACAACAGCCTCACTACACCGAATGAACTATTTTCTGAAGAGATGTGACACAAACTAATGCCGAACTACTTACCACATTGGATTCCTAGAAGTTCCCAAAGGGCTATATGCAACAATGACGATGTCATGTTGTTGGCAAAATTTTAGGAGTTTTGGCTG
This sequence comes from Lepus europaeus, assembly GCF_033115175.1. Lineage (NCBI taxonomy): Eukaryota > Metazoa > Chordata > Mammalia > Lagomorpha > Leporidae > Lepus > Lepus europaeus. Next base: position 10,914,760 of record NC_084827.1, on the reverse strand, counting down.
AGTGAAGTAAGGGTGGCACTCAACCTACGTAGTTGTATTGGAGAACAAAGCACAAATTTAGTTTCTTGTAGTCAAATGCATTTCACATAGTTAAAAAAAAAAACTCTTCAACAAAATCCACATTAATAACATAACCACCTCCATACTATATGCTACAGTTTGTATCTAGGTCTTTTTCTTAATGGGATAAGTTCATCTCTCTTTCTTCTATTAAGGTTTTCTATATTATGAATGCTTTAAAATTTATTCATTCTCCTAATTTTTAATGTTGTTTTCATCCTCTTTCCTCTTAATAAGCCATGCTTTGATAAACACACACTAAATCTATCTAAGCATCCTGAGATTCTTTAATCAAAATAGATTCCTAGAAATGGAATCCTCTGAACATTGTTAAGGCTCTTAATATATATTGCCACACTGATTTCCAGTCAGACCGAGTTAATTTATATTCTCTGGTGCCTCATCACTTGCTTATGCAGAGCATTATAATATGTACAGCATATGTAAATGTACAACAGACACTTTGCTAATATGAAATACAGAATCACACTTAAATTTGCATTTCTCTAATATGGTGAGTTGAACATTTTTCACATATGAAGCTCCCTCAAAAATGTCCTGGAAAATGGAATTAAAAGAGGAGGTTATTTTGGTGCACACATATACAAGAGATCTGGAAATCCATGCACAATTTTTTTTTTGCTTTAAAGGTAATTATCTTTTTCTTATTTTTTTAATTTATTAAATATAAATTTCCAAAGTACAGTTTATGGATTACATTGGCTTCCCCCCCCATACTTCCCTCCCACTTGCACCCCTCCCATCTCTCACTCCCTCTCCCATTCCATTCACATCAAGATTCATTTTCAATTATCTTTATATACAGAAGATCAATTCAGTATATATTAAGTAAAGATTGCATCAGTTTGCACCCATACAGAAACACAAAGTGTAAAAATACTGTTTCAGTACTAGTTATAGCATTACTTCACATTGGACAACACATTAAAGACAGATCCCACATGAAACGTAAGTACACAGTGACTCCTGTTGTTGACTTAACAATTTGACACTCGTTTATGGCATCAGTAATCTCCCTAGGCTCTAGTCATGAGTTGCCAAGGCTATGGAAGCCTTTTGAGTTCGCCGACTTCGATCTTATTCCAACAGGGTCATAGTCAAAGTGGAAGTTCTCTCCTCCCTTCAGAGAAAGGTACCTCCTTCTTTGATGGCCCCGTTCTTTCCACTGGGATCTCACTCACAGAGATCTTTCATTTAGGTCTTCTTCTTTTTTTTTTTTTCCCATGGTATCTTGGCTTTCCATGCCTACAATACTCTCATGGGCTCTTCAGCCAGATCCAAATGCCTTAAGGGCAGATTCTGAGGCCAGAGCTTGCACAATTTTTTAATAATATGCATTTTTTCATGAATTTCTGCAGTATCCTCATATTGACCAGTTCTGCAAGCTCTGTCTTTGTGAATTTGTGTTCAATTCTTTTACACACTTTTCTGTTGAATCTTAATTTTTTTTACTTATGTTTCACTGATATTTACTATATTTTTAATTCATAAAGAGGTGAACAACTTTTATATTTCTAGGAGTGTTATTATTATTTATTTTTCTTTGCTCCTTAATTGTTACTAGATGTTTATATTATTAAAATTTTAATAATAGTTAAACAATATTTAAATAATAATAATTTAAAGTTGTCTTTGTGATTTTTCCATGGTTTTTTGTTTCTACCCATTTTCCAGAAAACTAAAGCTCTCTTCTTGTATTTACGGGTGATTTTTGTCATCCTTAACTACTGACCAGAGGGATATTAACTTTCTAGTATGAGGCAAAGATCTACATTTGTTTCTACATGCAGTCATTTTTCTCACACTATTTACTAAAAAAAAAAAAAATTTTAGAAGTACGGATTAGGCTTCTGTCATTTATGACGACTTCAGGGAAACTATCTCAACCTTTAGCATACCCTAGATATCAAAGCTATAATAATGTGACCCTTGAATCTGGATGTATTCAATGTGTATTTGCTGAATGAATTAAATTGTCACTTTATTTTTCAAAAAAAAAAAAAGAAAGAAAAGAAAATCATCCCTTTGCCCTTAATTTGTGTTACTTTACGTTACATTACATTTTTATTATACTTGGTCCTATTTCTAAGGTATTTGTTAACGTCCATTTATTAGTACAATGTTTCCTGCACTGGCTTCACATTATTTTAAATACTCTGTACTATGTCTCCACATTGAAAGGTCTTATTCTACCTCATTCTTTTCTTTTTCTTTTTTTTTTTAGTTATTTTTCTATGGATTTGAGCTTCAAATCTTTTTTTAAAAAAAAAAACTTATACTTTGGAAATTTACATTTATTAAATAAAACTTTTGGATTATAGCGGCTTTTTTCCCCCATAACTTCCCTCCCACCCGCAACCATCCCATCTCCTGCTCCCTCTCCCATCCCATTCTTCATCAATATTCATTTTCAATTATCTTTATATACAGAAGTTCAACTTAGTATATGCTAAATAAAGATTGCAACAATTTGTGCCCACTCAAATACACAAGGATAAAGTACTGTTTGAGTACTAGTTATACCGTTAATTCACATAGTAAAACACATTAAGGATAGAAATCCTACATGGTGAGTAGGAGCACAGTGATTCCCGTTGTTGATTTAACAATTCACACTCTTATTATGACCTCAGTAATCACCTGAGGCTCTTGTCATGAGCTGCCAAGGCTATAGAAGCCTCTTAAGTTCACAAACTCTGACCTTATTTAGACAAGGCCATAATCAAAGTGGAAATTCTCTCCTCCCTTCAGAGAAAGGTACCTCCTTCTTTGATGGTCTGCTCTTTTCACTGGGATCTCACTCAGAGACCTTTCATTTAGGTCATGGGCTTTTTAGCCAGATCCGAATGCCTTAAGGGCTGATTCTGAGGCCAGAGTGCTGTTTAGGACATCTGCCATTCTATGAGTCCACTGTGTATCCTGCTTCCCATGTTGGATCATTCTCTCCTTTTTAATTCTATCATTTAGTATTAGTAGACACTTGTTTATGTGATCCCTTTGACACTTAATCCTATCTTTATGATCAATTATGAACTGAAACTGATCACTTTGACTAGTGAGATGGCATTGGTATATGCCACCCTGATGGTATTAGATTGGAATCCCCTGGCATGTTTCTAACTCTACCATTAGGGGTAAGTCCGATTGAGCATGTGCCGAACTGTACATCTCCTCCCTCTCTTATTCCCACTCTTATATTTAACAGGGATCATTTTTCAGTTAAATTTAAACACCTAAGAATAATTGTGTGTTAATTAAAGAGTTCAACCAATGGTATTAAGTAGAACAAAAAAAATACTAGAAGGAATAAAATAGTAAGTTGTTCCTTGACAATCAGGACAAGGGCTGATCAAGTCATTGTTTCTCATGGTGTTAGTTTCACTTCTACAGGTTTCCTTTTAGGTGCTCAGTTAGCTGTCATGGATCAGGGAGAACATATGATATTTGTCCCTTTGGGACTGGCTTATTTCACTCAGCATGATGTTTTCCAGATTCCAGCATGATGTTTTCAAGGTTCTTCCATTTTGTTGCAAATGACCAGATTTCATTTTTTTTACTGCTGTATAATATTCCATAGAGTACATATCCCATAATTTCTTTATCCAGTCTACTGTTGATGGGCATTTAGGTTGATTCCTTGTCTTAGCTTTTGTGAATTGAGCTGAATAAACATTGAGGTGCAGTTAGCTCTTTTATTTGCCAATTTAATTTCCTTTGGGTAAGTTCCAAGGCGTGGGATGCTAAGTCATGTGGTAAGGTTATAGTCAGGTTTCTGAGGAATCTCCAAACTGTCTTCCATGCTGGCTTTACCAGTTCCCATTCCCACAAACAGTGGATTAGCATACCTTTTTCCCCACATCCTCGCCAGCATCTGTTATTAGTTTATTTCTGTATGTAAGCCATTCTAATCGAGGTGAGGTGAAACCTCATTGTGCTTTTGATTTGCATTTCCCTGATGGCTAGTGATCCTGAACATTTTTTCATGTGTCTGTTGGCCATTTGGATTTCCTCTTTTGAAAAATGACTATTTAGGTCCTTGGCCCATTTCTTGCATTTCTTCTGTCTCACTGTCTTCATAATCTTGTATTGGAGTATCATGTTCTTTTGGGAGTGTCATGTTTTCTTCCTTGTTCTTGTTTCCTCAGTTGTTGTGTTTGTTGTTTGGCATTTGTGGAGATATGCGTTGGTTTCTTCTTTTTTTTCCCCTTCCGCTGTGGTGGCTTTTCTTGTTGTACTATGACTCTGTAGATAAGTGGACTGTCTACTTTCAGTGAATCTCTAGAGGCTTGTGGTGGATGTGGCCAGAGAGCTCTGTTCAGTTCTTCAGGAATAAGGGTGTGCCTAAGGTGACACACCCAGGTTTGGCGTGGTAAATCTTTTTTGTTTTAATCAGAAGGGAAGTAATTATGCTCAGCTGAGCTCTTCTCCTCAATGGTGATCAGTGCCTGAGCACTAGCCCCAGTGGGTATAATGTTCGCCTGCTCTGTCCCAAGGACCACACAAAGGATCTGTGCAGTCCTCAGTGTAAGCTCAGATTCCTCTGCAATGTCTCTCACCGGGTAGCCAGTGCCTCCCAAACTTATGGCAATTCCCACTGAGATTACCCATGTCTCAGCCACACCGTGAGTTCTCCCACACACTCTCAGTTTTTTTTTTCCACAGTCCCAGTTCATAAGCTCCACACATTCACTAGGTCTTAGTCTCCTGTTATTACTCCCCACCAGAATCAGGTTTTTCTGATTGGCTGATTGCCAGACACAGCTCCGAGCTGGTGTAGCTGTTACTTATGTTCAAAATGGTGCCTCCTCTGTAGGCTCCTATGCCTTTGTAAGGTGATTGGAGAGATAGAATCGTGTCCGTACCTTCCCTTTTATTTCTTCTCTCCTCTAGTTAGGCTGGTGTACTTTGCCCCACTTTCCCTCTAGGCTCTTCCTGCTGCTTTTCCACCAGTGTCTTGGGCTACTGCAGTTTTGTCTCACCTCTCTTTCCAGCACTGGTGTGGAGGCTCTCGGCAGCTGGGGTCCCCAGCTGTGGGCACCCATGCCTTCCACGTAGATCCACCATGTCCTCCTAATTACAGAAGAGTTTCCTCTGCCGGTTTTTTCCCTAACTCTTCCCTGATACTACACTATCTCCACTTTTATTAAACTATCTTTTCCTGGACTATCAGTAAGCTCCCTCCCTATTCCGCCACCTTGGAACCCTCTCTCCCAAAGCTTTTTAAATTGAGCAAAGTCAGAAGGTGTCCCCAGGGTCCTGTGATGAGGTTGCTATGGAGCCATCACAAGACTTCCCAACTCCTGGTCCAGGCCTCGCTCTCTTAGTAAACGCTGTCCTAGGTCCCCTCCACCCGCGGTGGAAACTGAAGCTGTACCTGGTTGCAGACGGGCTTGTGCTTCAGTCCTGGTTTGTTCAGGAGGAGCTCCAGCTGCCTGCGGTTAAAGTTGGACACCCCGAGGGATTTCACCAGGCCAGCATCTTTGCAAGCTTCCAAAGCCTGTAAGAGACAACATGTCAAGAAAGAGGCCTCACAGAAAGCCAAATTAAATGTTTAGGGGTGGGCATTTGGCAGAGCAATACAACAACCAAGTTGCCACGTGGAATACACTTTTCAATAAGATGAAAAATAAAAATTAATAAATGCTTATGAGGGTTAAAAAGTAAAAGACCTTAGGCATCTCAACAGGCATTCTGTCAGGAAAAAGAGGGGGTGGGGTGGGGAAAGGCAGGAATTCCATGACTGCATGAGTCTGAGAAAAACTATATACTGGGGATGGCACTATGGCATAGAGAGTAAAGCCACTGTCTGAAGTGCCAGGATCCCCTATGGGCACCAGTTCAAGTCTCGGTTGCTCCACTTCTGATGCAGCTCCCTGCTGATGTACCTAGGAAAGCAACAGAAGATGGGCCAAGTCCTTGGGCCCCTGTACCCATATAGGAGACCTGGAAGAAGCTCCTGGCTCCTGGCTTTGGATCATCCCAGCTCTGGCCACTGTAGCCATTCAGGAAGTAAAACAGCAAATGGAAGACATTCATTCTCTCTCACTCTCTCGCTCTCACTCTCTCGCTCTCACTCTCTCGCTCTCTCACTCTTTCTCTGCTTCTGACTCTCTGTAACTCTGCCTTTCAATAATAAAAATAAATAAATAAATAAATCTTTAAAAAATAAAGAAAAACTACATACCATATCTACACATTGTATTTGTGCAGCATATACATTATATATTATATATTAGCATACATTAATAAAATCATATTTCCTGAAATTTGTTGAGGTTTCTTTATGGCATAGGAATATTCATTTTTATAAATGTTTTAGTGTATATGAAAAGCATATACTCACCTATTTTTGGATGCAAAACTATCTTTTTCTCTCCTCTCTTATACAAATGAGTATGTATGTACAGCATATACAATATATATAAAATCAAGCCTAACTTTACTTTTCTCAGTATGTGAAAGGAATATGTCATAAATTTACCATTATAATGCTGGATTTATCAATAGCTTCCTGCTGTCCATACTTTTACACAAATTATAAATTTTATTTAGGCAGAGAGACAGAGCCCTAATCCACTAGTTCAAATCCTAGATGCCTACAAGTGTCAGGGATGAGCCAGGGCCACAACCACAATCTGGCAATGCTATCCAGGTCTCCCAGTTGAACCCAATTACTTGAGTCATCATCATTGCTTCCCAGGGTCAGCACTAGTAGAAAGCTGGAATAAGAAACCAGAGCTAGCAATTTTTTAGAGAGTTTTTATTTAAAAATATAAATTTCATAGGTACAGCTTTTGGAATATAGCAGTTCTTCCCCCCATACCCACCCTCCCACCCCCAAACTGCAGCTCTACTCACTACGCCTCAGTGTCAGCCCTGACTTTCAAATAAATAAGTAAATCTTTTAAAAAAAAAAGAAAATATTATCTTTTTACAACCAGTAACTGAAAATAAAACAAAATAGATACTAATTTCATTGTATGTGACTAGTTCTTTCTGTCTGGAAGTTTTAATTTTTATTTTCATTTAAATGTATAATATATTGAGTTAGGACTGATACACAATAAACTACATATATTTGAAGTGTAATTCTGGTGAATTTTAACATATATACATATCAGTCAAATCATCAGTGCAGTCAAGATAATGAACACTTCTGGTGGAATGCTGATAAATATTTAACAATTCACTCTTCAGGGGAAAAAGGTCCCAATTTGTAATTTGATAATTTCTACAATATGACCACTCACATCAGGCTGGCTGCACTCAGACTATCAAGACATCACCAAATTATAAGTTATAAAGGGATTTACACAATCAGTTCTTGCAAGGTGATATGAGTCAGCTTCAGTACCCCTGGAAGATTCTCCCTCTCCCACTGAATTGCCTTCACAATTCTGCTGAAAATAAACTGACCACACATATGCATATGTATGACCATATATGTGGCTTCTCTACTCTGTTCCATTGATTTAGATATCCATCTATGCCCTACTATGACATGATCATGATTTCTATAGTTGTATAGCACTTCTCAAAATTAGTTTAAGTCCTCCAAATTTCTCCCTCATTCTTTCAGAACTGTTTTGACAATTACAAGCTATTTGCATTTCTATATAAATTTTAGAAATAACTTTTCCATTTCCATTGAGGTTTTGACTAGGATATTTTTTTAAGATTTATTTATTTATTTGAAAGCCAGAGTTACACAGAGAGAGGAGAAGCAGAGAGAGAAAGAGAGAGAGAGAGAGAGAGAGAGACAGAGAGAGGTCTTCCATCCAATGGTTCACTCCCCAGTTGGCCACAATGGCTGGAGCTGCGCTGATCTGAAGCCAGGAACCAGGAGCTTCTTCCGGGTCTCCCACATGGGTGCTGGGGCTCAAGTCCTTCTTCTACTGCTTTTCCAGGCCACAGCAGAGAGCTGGATCATAAGTGGAGCAGCCAAGTCTCAAACTGGCACCCATATGGAATGCCAGCACTTCAGGCCAGGGTGTTAACCTACTGCGCCACAGTGCCAGCCCCTTGACTAGGATTATATTGAATCTACAGATAAATTTAGCAAGACTGATTAGGCCAACTATATCAAGGGATGTGGTGTATCTCTTCTTTCATTTACACCTTTGGCTTATCTCACTAACATGTTATAGTTTTTATTAAATAAGTCTTAGACAAACTATTATATGATCTACAAATATTATTCATTTAAAATTCAGTTTCAAATTATGTTGCTAACATTTAGGTGATATAGAAAAACAGGTTTTATTTCCTTTATTTGCTAACTGGTTGCTTACAGGTATGCTTATTAGTTTCCAAATATCTGGTGATTTTTCAGACATGGCTTTGTTAATAATTTCAAGTTTAATTCCAATAGTATAAGGCAGCATATTTTGCATAATTAGAAAAATTTAGAACTCATTGAAATTTGCTTTATGGCTCAGGAAATGGCCTGTCTCATTAAATGTTCCATGTACATTTGAAAAATAGCATTCTCTTTGTTTTGATAAAATGTTCTATAAATATCAATTAGATAAGAAATATTGATAATGTTTCAATCTCCCATATGCTACAGCAGTACTATATACTTACTGTCTCATTTACTGGGAGACAAATTTTGAAATCTCATAGCTGTAAATTATTCTTTTTATCTGTCAGTTCTCTTATTTTATGCTTCATGAAATTTGAATCTCTGTTATTATGTTCCTAGATGTTTAGGTTTGACTCCTCTATCATCATAAAATAACTCTTTACAAAATAACCCTCTTGGGGCCGGCACTTTGGTGTAGCAGGTTAAGCCTCTGCCTGGGACACCAACATCCCATATGGGCACTGGTTGGAGACCCAACTGCTCCACTTCCAATCTAGCTCTCTTCTAGAGAGTGCCTGCGAAAGCAACAGAAGATGGCCCAAGTGCTTGGGCCCCTGCACCCACAGGGGAGACCCAGAAGATCCTGGCTCCTGGCTTCAGCCTGGCTCAGGCCTGGCCAATGCAGCCATTTGAGGAGCAAACCAGCGTAGGGAAGATTATTTTCTCTCTATCTCCCTGTCTCTCCTCCTCTCTGTAACTCTGCCTTTCAAATACATAAAAAATAAATCTTAAAACAAAAGAAAACTTCTTTCTCCTTGGAAATACCTTATGCTCTGAAGTATTCTTAACATTAAATGTCACTCCAGTGTTAGTTTACTACCCTTTTTCTATCCTTTTAAGAAAACATTTTGCTCTTAACCTATTTTGAGTTTTTAAAAGGGTTTATTGTGTATTAATATATACTGGGTTATGGCTTCTATCCATTCTTACAACCTCTGCCTTTTAATTGGATTTAGACATTTACATATTCTCTGATTATTGGTATCACTGAGCTTAAATTTATATTTCCCATCTCCTATCTCCTGGGGATACTGCTACCTTATCAGGTAGTTCCTTCCAGGCAAACCTATCAGCAACAATGGGGCCAGAAGTGAGCACATGGTCTTTTGGGTGCAGAACCCAGCACCTGAAAACCCATTCCAAGCTTCTTTACACAGATGGGTCAAGTTCCCAACCATTACCCACAGGGGGAAGTTGATAAGAGATATTCATCACAGTGTGACTGCCCAGGCTCTGGAGTGTGGAATGGGAGTGACTGGGAAACAAATGACTAAGGCCAGTTAGTGACTTGTGTTTTTCTCAGCTTCCCAAATGGCTGGATGCCACTGCTGCTCTGATCTGATTTCTGAAGACTTCTCACCATGAGGCCTCAGTTTGTACCTGTGTTTGGAGCAGGCAGTACTTGCCCCTGGGCTATGGCAGGGGAGAAGAAAGTGGAGAAAGAGCTTCAGTAGCTCCTCTCCCATACTTATGACTAATGTCCTGTACTGCTCCTTGGGTTGCCTCCTATTCCAGGTCAAAGCTGCAAAACTACCTCACAAACTTCCAAACATCCCTCCCCACTGTGAATCTATAAGTTTCTCCTTGTTTTCCCACAGTTTCCACTCTGATCTTGGAGAGGAGTCAACAGTTGGCTCAAAATTGGATCCAGAATTATCCCAAGTCATTCATACATCCTCTTGTTTTAAGTTGGTTTACTGGACATCTTACTATTGGCTTTTTAAAATTCAATTTTTTTAATTTATCCTGTTCAAATATTTTAATTACTGTTATTTAGAAAATATTTTCTATACTTTCTTCTTCCTTCCACACCTTCCCCTTCCTTTTCCTTAAATTTTTTCTATTCCAATAAAACAAAATCAAGAATTATTCAGCACCTACACATAGAGATCTCATGTGTCTGTATATATTGTTAGAACTGTCTGCTCTGTTACTCTAAATCTGACAAATCAATCAGATCACTGTTTAAAATAAGTTCTTTTAAAATAAAAGCCCACCTGAACTTACCTCCCATGTGGCACACAAATTTGTCTTGTGGTATATCCACTTGCCATTCTCATCTCTGGGATAGACTTCATCTCCAGGCTACAAAACAACAACAAGTGTAATTCACTTCATTTATGTCCAAACTAAAATCACAGTATTTGAGGGGACAGTGTTGATGCACAGCAGATTAAGTTCCCACTTGCAATACTGGCATCCCATTCCAGTGTGCCAGTGCAAGTCCTGGCTACCCTGCTTCCAATCCCGCACTCCTGCTAATGTGCCTGGGAAGGCAGTGGTGGATAAGCACAAGTGCTTGAGCCCCTGCAACCCATGTGGAAAACCAGGATAGTTTCTGCATCCTGGTTTCAGACTGCCTCCTACCAGACATTACTTCCAATAGGAAAGTTAACTCTCAGATAAAAGATCTCTGTCTCTACCTCCCTCTGTCACTCTGCTTTTCAAATATATACAGAAAGAAATATTTTTTAAAAAATATTTATTTAAAAAAAAAACCATAGAGAGAGAGAGAGAAAGGATTAGAAGGCCTTTTTAGTGAGATACTAGCAGAAAACTTCCAGGGTTTGGAGAAGGAAAGAGACATCCAGGTATAGGAGGTACATAGAACCCCCAGTAATATAACCAAAAGAGATCCTCACCAAGAAACATTGTAATCAAACTCACCACAGTGAAACATAAAGAAAAGATTCTAAAATATGCAAGAGAGAAATGTCAGATTACTCTCAGAGGATCTCCAATTAGACTCACAGCAGACTTCTCAGCAGAAACCCTACAGGCTAGGAGGGAATGGTGAGAAATAGCCCAGGCACTAAGAGAGAAAAACTGCCAGCCCAGAATATTATATCCTGCAAAGCTCTCATTTGTGAATGAAGGTTAAATAAAGACCTTTCATAGCAAACAGAAATTGAAAGAATTTGTCACCACTTGTCCAGCCCTGCAAAAGATGCTTAAAGATGTGTTACACACGGAAACACAGAAACACGGCCACCAATACGAAAGAAGGTAAAGGAAGAAAACCTCCCAGTATAAGATCACAGGAAGTTTAAAGCATATATTAGAAATATCTTTGGGAAAATGGCAAGTATTTCTGGTTTTGGCTTGTTACACCACAAATCTCACCCCAAGAAATCTTTTTAAAAATAAATAAAATCATGGAATCTGAGGGGATAATATACCAATATACCTTGCTCTAGGGAAAATAGTTCAAGTTTATTTGCTTATATGTTTGTATAATCTCTAATAAACATAATTTATATACATATATATATCTGTTACTCTGTCTTTCAAATAAATAAATAAATATTTTAAAAAATAAACAAGAGAGTGGTTGAGAATTAGGACTTTCAGTCTTCATCCTCTGAGGGCCAATCCTTGAAGAAGTTGAAGACAGCTAATTTCTTTTTCTTATTAAAACCCAAAGTTACTCTCTAAGGGTGAGAAGAAATTCTTTGGCTAAGAAAGGTATCACCAAAGACGGAAATGCTTCTTAAGTTTAAGGGAGCTACATAGCATGTGGCTCTCCATTCTCTTTCCCTTCCTGGACCTGCCGGAGTTCAGCATCTTATTTTCTACGCAAGGTCAAATTCCTCCAGTTTTTTGGAGACCATCTCTCAGATTAGACTAACTATGGTGTGAAGCATTCTCTTTCAGATCTCTCCTTTTCTTATGTATCTAAAAAAGAGACCTATCACTTTGAAGGAGAAATGTTCTATTCTCTACCTTTTCAACTCAGTCCCATATCTTGCTAGTGAATGCTGATTATATACCATAATTTTTCTGAGTTCTGAGGACATTATGGTTGACAAGACAACCAAGACTTGTTTTCTAATGAGGATTACATTCTGGTATGCATAGCATAATAACAAGCAAGATAAGCAAGAAGCTAAAAAAGTGACCTATGTTAGACAGAATGACTTGCAGAGGATGATTTTTGATATGATTTTAAGAGGCTCCCTAAGAAGATGATAATTGAGTTGTATTCTGAAAGGTGAGATAAAACTAGCTATTGGAAAATTTAGGGGGAAGAACATTCTAGACAGAGGGAGATGCAAGTGCAAATGACTACAAGTAATGGACTTGGCATAAATAAAGCATCAAACACAGTAAGACTGTGCCTAAATGGGTATGATAGTAAGTAAAATAAAAGAGAAAGGCAAGGGCTGGATCATGGAATCTGTGGTCTATTGTTAACACTTTGCACTTAACTCTAAAGCAATGGGAAGTCTTTGCATAATTTTCAGCAGAGAAGTGTCTTACTGGGTTCCTGCTTTAAAAAGATCATTATGGATATTTTATGCAGGACGCATTTAGGGGAGTGTTGTGGGTTGAAATGTGTTCCTCCAGAATATGTTCAAATTGTAGTCACTAGTACCGGGGAAAATGATCTTGTTTGGAAATAGAGTCTTGGGCTGTTTTGGGTTGCTATAACAGAATACCTGGTGCTGAGTGGTTTATAAAGGAAAGAGATTTATTTCACTCATGATTCTGGTGGTTTGAAAACTAAACATTATTGGATCAGCATCGAGATTGGGCTCCGTGGCTGCATCCCCACACAGTGAAGCAGAAGGGAAGTGGGAGAATGCAGAGACAGAGAGATGTTGGGGGGGTGCCAGGCTTTATAACAACTTGCTCCCTTTGTAACCAATCCAGTCCATGACACATAACCTACTCCCATGAGACAGGCATTAATCTCTTCTGGAGGATTTGCCACAATAAGCCAAACTCCCAACACTGTTACACTAGGAACCCAGTGTCCAGCGCACAGATGTTGGGGGACAAACCATATCTAAACCTTAACAAGCTCTTTGCATATGATTTAGTTACAATGGGGTCATTAGCTGGGCCTGTTACAAAGGTGAGCCCCAAATAACCTCTGTGTTTTATTTCTTCACTACATGTTGCGACCCATTAATTTAGAAGTCAGCCTGAATTCAAACTTTATACATATAACTATTTGAAGAATTATCCAAACAAGTAGATGATTAGTCATTTAGAACCTGAAAACTTCAGCCAGCATCTGATGACAGGACCTTCTGGTTATGCTCTCAGCTACCATGGTCCTTCGGAGCTCCCATCCAGGCACTCTCCACCACGCCACTATACAACATAACTTCCAAAGGGATGGTCTCTCCCTAATCCCCCTCTCTCAAGAAGTTCTTTCACCCTTCTCCCCTGCCAGATGGTTGCTCTCTTGCCATGCTAGGTCTCTGAACAGTCTCATTCTATGAGGGACATTGTTTCTCATGCAACCCTGTGCTGGTGTTGCCAAATAAAGCTTATGTGTTACTGCTTCGCTTGTCATTTCTTTTCCTTTGATCAGTGCCCAAATATTTTCAGCCTCCAACAGGGCTCTAATATAATATGACTGTGTCCTTAACCAAAAAAAAAAAGGAGGGTGGATGAGAAATTTGACACCAAGAAAGAAATGCATACAAGAAGAATCAGATAAAAATAAAGGCAGAGGTCAGAGATTACATCCATAAGCCAAGGAATGTCAAAATCATCAGCAAATCACCTAAGGGTAGGATAGAGGCACAGAACATATTCTACCTAACAGTCTGCAGAAGGAACCAATCTGCCAACAACTTGACCTTGAACTTCTCACCCCTAGAATCATGAGATAACAAATGTCTGTTGTGTAAGACATCTTGTTTATAGCACTTTGTCACAGCAGCCATAGGACACTAATACAGTGAGTAAAATGTAAGAAAGCACATTAACAGCAGGCTAGGATACCGCAGCAGGAGTATAATAGCTACCTGACGTATCATAGTTATGTGATGCTATGGTCTGAATGTCTGTGTACCCCTTCTATAAATATATTGAAACCAAACCACCAAAGTGATGGTATTAGAAAGTGGGGCCCTTTGTGAATGGGATTAATCCTTTATAAAAGAGATCCCACCCAGTAAGGTCACATAGAATGCGCCATCTATTTGAGAGCTCTCAGCAGTCACTGAATCTGCTTGTACCTTGATCTTGGATTTCCCAGCTTCCAGAACTATTACCATCAACTTTGTATTGTTCACAAGTGACCTAGTCTAAATTATTTTTGCTATAACAGCCTTGATAGATTACGACACCTGCCCATAACTGCTTGGACCCCAGGCCTGGATTTGCATCTGTGCTTTCATTCCCCACAGCCAGCCTGTAGGTCTATTTGTCACAGAACAGATCACAGGCTGCTGGAAACTGTCTACTCAAATTGGACAGGGCCATGAATTTACAAACCCCTGTAACTCCAGGGCAGCCTTTAACCAACTGTTACAGAGGTGTTAATATTTCTATTTCTTTGCCCCTTGATTGATCTTGAGATGTGACCAACTTTGTCTCCAGAGCTTTCTGTGACATTGAGGAAAAATTCACTGTCTAAAGGACTTTGTTTTATATCACACATCTGTTTGACCCCTTATTTCCAAGTTACAGTTTGCCATCTCCTTAATGGATTTTCCTGGCTATCCTTCATAATAAATCCCTCTCACAAGCATTCCCTTCCTCTCAGAGTCTGCCTCTAGGGAACTCAATCTAAGCTATTATTGCAGTAGGCAAGAGCTGGTGGTTCCTAGGAATGGGCCAGTAGCAGTAGAGAGGAAAAGAAGGGAAGAGCTTAGCATATGAATTAGGGTTAGAGTGGATACACCTAGATGTTGACTTGGAAATGAGGGAGGGTGGTGCTAGGGAGAGAAGCCAAGATGATTCCTAGACTATTTGTGTACATGATGGTAATAATTTCCTGAGATTAGCACTAGAAATTAAGAGTACAATTTTTAATATTTTGATTTTGAAATGACCATAAGATATTTAAGGAGGTAGGCAACAGAGAATTCTGGGACTCACAGAGGTCACTACTGCAGATCAAATTTGGGAGTCATCAGTCTGTGAAATGTCATTAAATCCATGTGATTAGATGAAATCACTTATCCAAAGAGCATGGTTAGTAAGATTAGAATATTGAGAATAGAACACTGGACATAACAACAGTTCAAAGTTGGCAGAGAAGTTACCAAACCATCATGTGGGAGTGGTAGCATAGATATCACCAGAAGAAAATGTTTAAAGAAGGAGGCCCCAGTCAACTATGTTGCAAGAGATCAAATAATTGAGGACAAAGTGTCTATTGACCTTGGCAGTATGCATGTCTACTAACTTCAAAAAAAGGGTTACTTGGGTTTGTTTTTTTTTTTTGGAGATGGAAAAATGCTATGTTTTGAATGTCTCTCAGAACTCCTGTGTTGGAATCTTTGTCTCCAGTGCATCAGTGGTGGGAGGTGGGCTTACTTGGGAGATGGGCCTACTGGCAAGTGTTTGAGTGTTTAGGCACATGGGTTATTGTCATTTTAAAAAGAGTTCAAGGGAGTTGGTTTGCTCTCTTGTGCTCTTTGCCCTTCCACTTTCTACCATGTAATGATGCAACAATAAGGGCCTTTTCTTTTTTTTTTTTTTTTTTTTAATTTATTTGACAGGTAGAGGTTACAGACAGTGAGAGAGAGAGACAGAGAGAAAGGTTCACTCTCCAAATGACCACAATGGCCGGAGCTACACCGATCTGGAGCCAGGAGTCTCTTCCTGGGCTCCCATGTGGGTGCAGGGGCTCAAGGACTTGGGCCATCCTCCACTGCTATGCCAGGCCACAGCAGAGAGCTGGACTGGAAGAGGAGCAACCAGGACTAGAACCCGGCACTCATAGGAGATGCCAGCACCACAGGTGGAGGATTAACCTAGTGAGCCATGGCACCAGCCAAGGGCCTTTTTCTAGATTCTGGTACCTTGATCTTGGGCTTCTTAGCCCCTATCCTTATAAACCTCATGGTCTCTTCCCTCCATTCCTGTTCCTCACCATCAGGTGACAGAGGAAGAATAATCTAACTCTTTAAAAGTCCATGTTGTTGACTCTCATTCCTGTTTTCTCATCTTCTAAAAATATCTTATAAATTTTTGCATTTTGTATTTTGTTATTCTGAAATTAAGATGGTTTTTTTTTAATTTCATGCTTTAAAAAATAGAGTGCTAAAATGTTTTAGCAAGAAAAGTTTTTTGTTTAAAAAATCATGAGATTCAAAAAGCATGGACATTTTAGCTTCACACTGATTTCTCAAACACAGGTTCAATTGACAGGTAATGGTATTATCTTGTATCATTTCTTACTGCTAAAAAATACCTTATGTGTCCTTAAGCATTGATCCCATCAAGAAAACAAATAGAAATTCTCTATTTACCTTCTCCAAAAAAGATTCTGAAAGTAATTTGTCAGCCACAGAGAAACACATTTCATTTTATAACGTTTAAATGCAGATTCTTTCCAAATTTTTAACTCAGAGTAGAAATGTTCCTTCAATCAAGTCATTAATAAGTCAATGAGGATGGAGACTAAGATCATAACACCCAAGAGCTTCCTGCCAAAACAATACTGAAGTCCCCAGAGTGCTGGGATAGCTAGACCTGAGAGGATAAGGTAGATGGTGCAGTATTGTATAGGAGAATGGGGATGGGACTGGCACTGCAGAACCCCAGATCTGGCCCTACAAATGATAGACTTTAAAACAGTACACAATGGTGGCATTGTGCCGCAGTAGGTTAATCCTCCGCCTGCGGTGCCAGCATCTCATATGGGTGCGAGTTCTAGTCCCAGCTGCTGCTCTTCTGATCCAGCTCTCTGCTCTCTCTGCTATGGCCTGGGAAGGCAGTGGAAGACAGCCCAAGCACTTGAGCTCCTGCACCCATGTGGGAGACCCAGAAGAAGTTCCTGGCTCCTGGCTTCAGATTGGCTCAGCTCTGGTTGTTGCAGCCATTTGGGAAGTGAGCCAGCAGATAGAAGACCTTTGTCTCCCCTTCTCTCTGTAACTCTACCTCTCAAAT
The DNA here is from genome assembly GCF_033115175.1 of Lepus europaeus. Taxonomy (NCBI): domain Eukaryota; kingdom Metazoa; phylum Chordata; class Mammalia; order Lagomorpha; family Leporidae; genus Lepus; species Lepus europaeus. Next base: position 10,897,455 of record NC_084827.1, on the reverse strand, counting down.
AAATAAAAATAAAATCCTAAAAACAAAAACAAACTGAGTACACTACTTTATCACTTGTGGCCTTAATTTCTCTTCTATGAAATGAGGTTTTTAGACTATATAAGTGCAGGGGCCGGCACTGTGGTGTAGTGGATAAAGCTGCCACCTGCAGTGCCAGCATCCCATATGGGTGCCAGTTTGAGTCCTGGCTGCTCCACTTCCAATCCAGCTCTCTGCTATGGCCTGGGAAAGCAGTATAAGATGGCTCCAATCCTTGGGCCCCTGCACCAGCGTGGGAGACCCAGAGGAAGCTCCTGGCTCCTGGCTTCGGATTGGCACAACTCCAGCCATTGCGGTCAACTGGTGAGTGAACCAGCAGATGGAAGACCTCTCTCTCTCTCTCTCTCTCTCTCTCTCTCTCTCTCTCTGCCAATCCTTCTCTCTCTGTATAACTCTGACTTTCTAATAAATAAATAAAATCTTTTAAAAATATATATATAAGTGCAAAAGTTCCTTTCCGCCTGAACATTTCAGGATTTCATCTTTCAACTATTACCTATGAAATGCCAGACATCCTGTCACTAATTTCACATACATAATTTTAATGACTTCTCACAACACTCTTCAAGTTAGTTATAATTGTCTCTATTTTAACAATGACGTTGAAGTTCAGAAGACAAAAGTGACTGTTTTAGTAAGTACTGAACTTGAATACCAACCCTTGTTCTGTGTGATTATAAAGCTCATACTCTGCACTACACCATGTTTAGGTGACACGGGAGAGAGATTAGGCAGAACCTGATCAGTTGTCTGGCTTTTAGGGACAGGGATAAGATTCCAAACAGAGCCCACAGTGCCCTTTCCCATAATGTGAAGTGACATTTAGTAAGTGAGGACAGTGGAAACCTGGTATTCATTTTTATTGTGTTCTCCCAACCATCCACCCTCTTTCTGGAGGAACTCATTCCATGCTGTTTGGGTAGACTGACTCAGCCCCCATTCTTGGCTATAAGGACCAAAATGAGTCAACAATGGGTACACATCCCCAAGCACATTCATCAGTGGTTCTCCATGATGTTTAATTTGTGGTCTTAAAGTGGGAGAGGTGGCATATAGTTTTTTATTCCAGGTCTTTACCTTCTACTTAGAGGAGCATTCTAAGCACAGGCATTTATATGGTGCATGTAATGTTTATTTAAGAAGTGAGAAGCATACACATACACACACACACAGAGGCATAGGTAAGGAGTGGAGAGCGGAAAAAGAGGTAGGAGATAGGAAGAAGAGAGATGGAGCAGCTCAGCACCTCCACTAGTCTTAGACTCCAACAAGATGGACAAGCAATTCCCAGCACCTCCTTTCATGAGGTAATGTGGTAAACTGAGAGTTTTATGATACCTCCATAAAATTCCATGTGGAGCTTAATATACATACATGGTGACTATTCCCCAGTTCCCAGAGGGGATAAGGAGGTATTCGGATAGACAAGTAGGATAGAGCTACATGGGGCAGGGACTTGTAGTTTGTGACTTCCAGCTCAGCTAGCTACCTTAGCCCATTTCCGTCTCTCTTTCTGTGATTTCTCAAGCTTGGCATGTCAACAATCACTTTGCCATCATACAGACAAGGAGTTCTAAGAAGCCAACCAGAACAGGGAGACAGAAAGGGCCTGAAATACAGAGACATCATTTGTACTTTGAGATCAAGCTATACTTGAATCAGACAGCCCTTGGAGTTCATGGCTTTTATTTTTTACTAAAGTCAACTTTAGTTTGATTTCTGTCATTTATAAGTAGAGTCATGACTAATTCAGAGGTCTTCAAGTGTTGCAAATAACATCCCTTAAAAATGCAGAATTGGCTAAGGATTGTGATCAAGAAGGATGTTCCTGCCTCCAGCTGAGAAGTGGCAATTTCTGCTATGCAATAACACAACATAAATTATTGCCTTGCTGTGTTCTAAGACTCAGACAATGGGCCTGCCAAGGCTGCAGCTTTAGGGTACTGATAGAAAAACACTGGATGGCTCCTCTCCCCTTCTTACCTGTAGTTCTCAAGAATAACAGCAGAAATGTGCTGAGAATGCAACAAGGGGGAACTGTCCAGAATAGCCCCAGAGTATCTTCCTATCCCTCCCAGAACTGGATGTCCTACAGTGTTTTAGCCCTACAGTGATCCCATATAAAACAAAACAAAATTGGATTGCTACAGGAATATCTCATCTGTATCCAGTGAGATTCACAGGTGAGATTCTATTTACCCTGAAGGTAGCTTTCCTGAACCTGGGTGGGGGTGGAGGTGGGGGTGGGAACTGGCTTCCTTGAATCCTAGGCTTCTGTTGTCCCTCATTACTTGGCTGTAACTTATAAAGTTGCTTCACTTCATGTTACATAAGTTTTCTGTCTCTTAGGGCTAATGCAGATGCCAGAAAATATAGCCCATGATACAGTCAAGAATAATCATTGCATGGTGAATCCACCAAAATAGCCTGGTACATAATGAACTTGCTTTGGGACTTGAGTGAATAATAGTTCTCAAGTTTCCCCCAAAGGCAAGATCTCAGGTCACAGATGCCCAACTTGTTCTGCATTATTTCAAGTCAGAGATCAGGATGGCCGCTAAGCTGAGGCCTCTGCAGATGGGCAGAGCAAGCAGCTGCTATAGGAAGAGAAAGAAATCCATAAGCCAACGAGTAGATGCAAGAAATGTGGCCCTGTAACATTTCCAGTTTTCACTATTCGTTCATGCACCTGACTGAATGTGAATTTACTGAAACCCTGTGAAGATTTCAAGGGACATTGTCTTGTCTGATAAATCCCTACCTAACAAAAGCCTGTGATTACCAAGGCAACTGTGAAGTCTTCAAACCCAAATCTCTATGAAGTAGGATGCAAAACAGACTTCCCCAAAGTCTGTCATGGATGATGACAACAGAGGAGAGTCAACTTTTCTGTTGACTCTGAGAACACAGAATGATACGATTGGTCGACTAAAGGAATTCTGGCCCCTGCAGTGATACAGGGTCCTCCTTCTCCCTAAGCAGCAAAATCTGATTTACCTCATGGACAATTGGCAAATTTCATTTTTTAATCTCTCCCTCCCTCAATGAAATCTTAAAGTGGGTACTGCTCTTCAACTGTGTATATTGGGCACATTCTTGGTTTTCAAATTGATATTAAGTCTACGCATTAAGAAAATTCAAAGAAGGACTGCATTTGATCTGGAAGAACACAAATCAGCTGAAAACTCGCACCTTGGAGTTGGCTCCAAAAATGTGACAATTCTTTGGGTTTGCTCCCTCTGGAGGGGTAGAAGGGGGGTATGTTGTTAGTTGTCTATATTATTTTGCTTTATATTGCGCAGGGCTTGGTTTTATAACAGTGTGACTGAGAAGAAGGTTGTATCTGGACACTAGACAACTATAATGTGCAGTAAAGTCAGGGACTGGTTTGATAAAGGGAATTTAAGCTGTAGTGGTAAAAACATGCTTTAACAGAAACCACACTGAATTAAGATCGAAGAAACTTGGGATCCAGGCTTGAGTCTACTAACAGAATAATCTTTTGGGGCATTTGTCAGGTTCTGTTCCATAATAACAAACTACCATCACATTCAGTGGTGCTAGGTAGTTAACAAGCTTCCTGCCTGTAACTGTTGAATCATGGTTGCTGGGGTGCAGAGGCCCAATTTCTAGGCATCTGAACTTACCTTGAAGGCCATGGGTATTTCAATGATGTAAAGATCTACATAATCAAGTTGGAGGACCTTGAGTGTCCTCTCCAGGGTTGGCCGCACCATCACTGGTTCATGATTTGTAGCCCAGAGCTAAAAAAGTCAAAGGGAGAGAGTTAGCTAATGTTCACACTTTACTTTTGTAAAGCATTCATCCACATCTCATCCACTTATTTAACAATCATATGTTTATGCTGCAACTATCCAAATATAGTACAAGAAAAGTCAATATCTACTTGACCACAGAGTGCATAACTCAAGGACAAGATCTTCCCCTGACCCATGCTAATTTCCTAGTTGGCCCTTAATGTGTTCATTTTTTCTCACTGTAAAACTAGCAAATGTGCATCTTGTAGATGTCCTGACCTAGCCTGCCATTTCATTTTCCTGCCACTATAACGAAATACATATTTTAAATTTGCAAAAATTATGGTTATGTGTGGCTTCAAGGAATCCTTCACTTTGGAACAGGTGGTACTGACATCTCATGAAATGTTAAATCATTGTGGAGCTGGCGCTGTGGCACAGCAGGTTAACACCCTGTCCTGAAGTGCCGGCATCCCATATGGGCACCAGTTCCAGTCCTGGCAGCGCCACTTCTGATCCAGCTCTCTGCTATGGCCTGGGAAAGCAGTAGAAGATGGCCCAAGTCCTTGGGCCCCTGCACCCACGTGGGAGACCTGGAAGAAGCTCCTGGCTCCTCGCTTCGGATTAGCGCAGCTCCAGCCATTGTGGCCAACTGGGGAGAGAACCAGTGGATGGAAGACCTCTCTCTCTTTCTCTCTGCTTCTCTTCTCTCCCTGACTTTCAAATAAATAAATAAATAAATCTTTAAGAAAAAAAAGAAATGTTAAATCATTGCATACATTTAAATTCCTTGTCCTGTTCTTTTGTACTCATTTGTTTCATCTCAGACTTCGGGTTAATTCTGTCAGTTCCCACTAAGAATTTGCTTAATTTCTAGTGTTACATAATGAAGCATTAAGGTTTGATTGGTCATCTTGAAACATCCTACATAAAAGGGTGCCCAGAGACTTTCAGACAAACCCTTTTTGCCTTGGAAGCACAGAGAAGAGAAAATTGAATGTGGAGAAACCAGAACTGTGTTTTGTCATTACTGTGGGCACATCTGGGTTATGGTTATGGTTCCATCTAAGTGAAAATTCTGCTTTTTTCAATAACTTTTATTTTATTTTCTTATTTTAATAACTTTTACTCAACAAACACCTAGAATATTAGTTTTGTGCCAGGTATTGTGCTAGGTATTATCTTATTATTTCCCCTTTACAGAGAGGGAAACTGAGGCCCAGAAACTCTATACTGACAGCCCCTCGTGACAGATCTGACATGCTGGCCTGGCAACCTAGTACCAGGATCTGTGCCCTTAACCACTGCCCAACAGTGCCTCACAGGCCCTGGTGGTGAAAACCAATCCTGCTGGAGCCGTAACAACTGAACCTGACATAAACTCAGCACTCCCTCTCCTGTTTCCTTAACCAGACGGTCACACTCTGCCTGTGTGAGCTGTAGTCTACACAGCACATTACTGAATTGTATATGTATAAATATAGGGATAAAACACAATTATACTTTTGAGAAAATTTAAGGATTTTACAGAGTGTGTTAGGCCTATTGGTTAAGAGGCCCAAATCCCACATCAGCGTGCTTGGGTTAAATTCCTGGCTCTGCTCCTCACTCCAGCTTCCAGTCATTGCAGACACTGGGAATCTCTCTCTCTCTCTGCCCCATCCCCTTGTCAGTCAAATAAGAAAAAGAAGGATTTTAAAGAATATTTTGACCACTTTCTTGTCAGATGCTAGCTTCAGCACCTGCCATAGTGAAAATGACACTATAGGATGTCAAGCCAGAGGCTTGCATGGTGTGCCTCCCCAGGATGCTCGAATAACTGGCTACCAGATTTGTGAACTTCTTTTATTTTTAAAATTTATTCATTTATTTATTTGAAAGGCAGAGCAACAGAGAGAAAGAGAAGGAGAGAGGTCTGCCATCCACTGGTTCACTCCCCAAACGGCTGCAACAGCCAGAACTGAACCTGGCTGAAGCCAGGAGACTGGAACTCTGTCTGATTCTCCTACGTGGGAACAGGGGCCAAAGAACTTGGGCCATCCTCTGCTGCCTTCCTAGGTACATTAGCAGAGGGTTGGATTGGAAGTGGAGCAGCCATGGTTCAAACCAGTGCTTACATGGGATGCTGGCACTGCAACTGGTGACTTAACCTGTTGTGCCACAGTGCTGGCCCCTAGATTTGTTAACTTATTGACTGGTTTTGAATATATGCTTGATTTCTTTTAATAACCAAAGTCCTCTAGCTGTAAAAGTTGACCCCATCTCCTTCCTCAAAATATTACTAAATTTGCTATCATTTCTCCCATAATCTGATATTACAAGAATGTTGAAAATTCTATTTTGCATGATTTTGGTATCATCTTAAGTTTACCTTAAATAGAAAACACAAATTGTTATTATATTAAATACAGCATGCAATCATTTCTCAGTATCTACAGGGCATTGTTTCCAAGACTCAAAATACCAAAATCTGAGGAGGCCCAAATCCATTACATAAAAGGGCACAAATTTGCATATAGTCTATATAATTCTCTCCCCCATACTTTGACTCATCTATAAATTACTTGTAATATCTGATAAAATGCAAATCCTATATACTTATGTAGTGTATTTTAGGTAATAATGACAAGAAAAAGCGCACACAGTCAGTACAAATGTATTTTTCTGATGATTTTTGATCCACGATTGATTGAATCTATGGAGGCAGAGCTGTAAACATAAAGGGCTGAGAATACTTATACAAGTACAATTAGATTACACACACACCAGTATCCACATAGAGGGAAGCTGGGTAATAAGATGAACACCCAGACACTTCCCTTCAGAGAAGTCAAGAAACTGAACCTTAACTGACCTAAGAAGTCCTAGAAGGGCTCTATTCCTCTGTACAGTAAAAACTACCCTAAATTTGCCTTGCTGGCTTCACAGGTTTTTATGACCTGTAAATGTATCTCCAAACAATACAGTGTTAAGTTTTGCTTGTTGCTGATCTCCATATGAATGAAATCCTACTGATGACTTGCTTTCCCCTCACTACCATGTTGCTGAAACTCATCCCCGTGGATTCCTTTAGCCGAATTTAGTCATCATTGCTCATGCTCTGTGGCACAGTCATTTCCCCATTCCACTGTTGATGGGCCTTTGGGCTGTTTCTAGTTCTCAGCCATCATAAACAGCAGTACTCTGGATGTCATTACAAATGATAGTGGTTATATAAGACCAAAGTGATCTGTGGAGTAGGTGTTAAGGAGGTGAAGTTTAGGTTATAAGGTGTGCAGGAGGGCAGGTACTGTGTGCAGAGGGCTAAGTTGAAGCTTAGAATGTCTACAGTCCACATCAGAGGATTTGGTTTGAGTTTTGGATACTCTTCTTCCTCTGTAGCTTACTGCTAACGCACCTGAGAAGGCAGCAGATCATGACTCAAATACCTGAGGCCCTTCCACCCACACAGGAGTCCCAGATGGAGTTCCCAGCTCCTGACCAGCCTGGCACATAGTTGGCTGGTGGGAGCATCTGGGGAGTGAACCAGCTGACTGAAATCCATCCTCTCTCTCTCTCTCTCCCTCTCCTTCACTGTTTCTCTGCCTTTTAAATAAAGGAAAGTATTAAAAAAAGTACACATTTTTACCTTAAGAAGAGTAAACCTTGAAAACATTTTACTGCATAAAAGAAACTACACATAAAAATTCATGTATTGTAGATTCTATTTGTATGAAATACCGAGAACAGAAATACTATAGAGACAGAGTAAGGGAGATCCATGGTTGCCAGTGACAAGCGGAGAGTAATAAATGGAAAATATCTGCTAACAGAGTCAGGGTATCTTTTTTGAGTAATGCAAATGCTGTACAATTAGGTAAAGGTGATGCTTGCACAAGTTTGTCAATGTATTAAAAAAACCGTGATGAAAACGGTGAACTTTACGGTAGGTGAATTAGATCTCAATGTAAAAAATGGTGATCTATAGAAAAGAAGGTGCACACAAAGGAAAAAGAAGGTTACTCTTTTTAAAGACAGCACTGGCAGTCTTCTGGGATATGAACAACCTACACTCTTCCTGTCACTGCCCAAATTTTCTGCTTTATAGATTTGGCTTTTCTCACACTAAGTTCCCTTAAGTCAATATCATGAATGCATGGATGAAGAAAGAGCTCTGCCCCCCCCCCCCTTCAGGGGCTAAGAGTGAGGAAGAGCACAGTGGTGAGGGACAGGGAGCACACCCTCATCCCCTCGGCAAGTTCAAGTCTCTTTAGCAGAGAAAGGAGGTATTGGACCCACCATTAACATAAGGAGACAGGGTCGGGGTGGGGGTGGAGGCGAGAACTCACCTTTCCACAGTAGAAAATATCCTCTCTCCGCACCTTCCCTTCTGCTATCTTCTCCCTGATGGCTTCGCCCACTTCGTGCTCATTTTGGTAGACGTAGGCCCCGTCAATGTGTCGGTACCCTGTGTCAATGGCAATCTTGACTGATGTCGCACAGCTCCCCTTAGGGGTCTGAAATGACAAGGAGGTTGGGGTTGGAGAGAAGAAAAATGAGTGTTTCCTGTAGTTTAGTCATCATTAGTCAGGATATTTTGCATGTACATTGTTTGACAGCTCCCAGGACCCTAATATAAAATGGCATAGGATTTGCATATGACCTACGGCATCCTGAATATTTTAAAATTTGTCTAAAGAACTTAGAATACCTGCTACAACATAAATATTGTGTAAGTAGTTATTATATTGTACTATTTAGGGAATAAAAACAAGAAAAAAGTCTGTCCATGTGCACTATGAACCCAATTTTTTTAAAAGATTTATTTATTTGAAAGGCAGAGTTACAGAGAAGCAGAGGCAGAGAGAGAGAGAAGTCTTCCATCCACTGATTCACTCCCCAAATGGCCGCGATGGCTTCAGCTGGGCTGATTCGAAGTCAGGAGCCAGGAGCTTCTTCCAGGTCTTCCACATCGACACAGGGGTCCAACAACTTGGGCATCTTCTACTGCTTTCCCAGGCCACAGCAGAGAGCTAGATTGGAAGAGGAGCAGCCAGGACTTGAACAGGCACCCACACGGGATGCCAGCACTGCAGGCCATGGTTTTGCCTGCTACACCACAGCACCAGCCTGCAGACCCTTTTTTTTTTTTTTTTTTTTTTTTTTGACAGACAGAGTGGACAGTGAGAGAGACAGACAGAGAGAAAGGTCTTCCTTTCGCCGTTGGTTCACCCTCCATTGGCCGCCGCGGTAGGCGCGCTGCGGCCGGCGCACCGCGCTGTTCCGATGGCAGGAGCCAGGTGCTTCTCCTGGTCTCCCATGGGGTGCAGGGCCCAAGGACTTGGGCCATCCTCCACTGCACTCCCTGGCCACAGCAGATTGATCAATTAATAAATGAAGGATGGAGAAAGTGAAAAGAGAGACAGAAAGCCAGCAAACAAGCTCATCCATCAACTGCTTCATTCCCTAGATGCCCACAACAGCAAGGGCTGGGCCCGACTGGAGGCAAGAGTCAGAAACTCAATCCAAGTCTTTCACCTGGGTGGCAGAGACCCAAGTACCTGAGTCATCACCACTGGCCCCCACGGTCTGCATCAACAGGAAGCTAGAGACAGGAGCAAAGCCGGGAACAGAACCCGGGTATTGTACATCTGCTCCTGAATTTTTTTCTGAGTATTTTCAATATATGGTTGAATCTGTGGACACAGATCCCTCAAACATAGAGTCCACTGCAGTGTGTTATAGCAGCACAAAGCAGACTAAGACTGTTTTTCAGACTCCACATACATCATGGTACTTCAGTTATGCTATTTAAATAAACACAAGTGTGTCTAATTTAGTTACAATTTGCTTAATGAGAAAGGAAAGGCCTAAAGTGATTTCCTTCCATCAAGAAACACATCTAATCTCATCAAGTAAAATTTTCAAATTATCTTTCAGAGTGTGTGTGGGAGAAGGTTAATCCAATTTGCTGACTTTTTCAACTTCATACTCATGGTGATTGTTCTGGTCTTATGCAATGAATGTTGAGAAATACTTGTACCTGTTTCTGTTTTTCAGTCTTCTAACCAAATGCCTGACAAGTCGTATCAGACATGAGGCCTCTGACCCACAGCTACTGATTTGTTGTAAAATGAACAAGATAAGAAGTCTGGAATGTATTTCTAATTACTTTACAGACCCACAGGAAACAGCCCAAAATCTAAAATACACTGGAAATGCTGGAAGCCCATTGCACAGGGCAATCAACAATAGTGAATGGAATACAGATCAGAAGACATGACACAGCACTGCGAAAGTGATCTCCCTGTTAGTGTCTGACAGTCCCTGTTTCCTCTGAAAATGATGTGGCAGGCTCTGCCCTGAATGCAACATGATTCCATGAAGGATCTGCTTGCAAATCTTCCTCCAGCCACCAGATAAGTTTCAAGATTTCTTGGCAAACCAAAGGAAGAAAGTGGGTTGCTAAGGGAAGAAAGAAGAAACCATATGGAAGGAATTGTAGGACCAGACACCTAGCACAATGAGAACTGGAGAGGACATACAGGAATGGGTCTTAGGAGTACTGCCTCAGAGGGAGCTGGATATCAGTATGAATAAAGGGTAGAGTTATTTTTTTTTTTTAAATATGGGAACCCTATCCTGTTTTTTTTGAGGAATAATTGTTTTTTTATTTTCGTTCAATTACTGTTTATAACCATTGCCTATATTCCCACTGAATTAGGATTGTTTTGCTTTTTATTTGTTAAACTTCTTATTTTATAAAGCATTAAACTTCACTATAATGTACATTTAAAATGTTATCTCAAAAACTAACAAAAGACGCCGGCGCCGTGGCTCACTAGGCTAATCCTCCGCCTTGCGGCGCCTGCACACCAGGTTCTAGTCCCGGTCAGGGCGCCGGATTCTGTCCTGGTTGCCCCTCTTCCAGGCCAGCTCTCTGCTATGGCCCGGGAAGGCAGTGGAGGATGGCCCAAGTGCTTGGGCCCTGCACCCCATGGGAGACCAGGAGAAGCACCTGGCTCCTTCCTGGCTTCGGATCAGCGCGGTGCGCCAGCCGCGGCGGCCATTGGAGGGTGAACCAATGGTAAAAGGAAGACCTTTCTCTCTGTCTCTCTCTCTCACTATCCACTCTGCCTGTCAAAAAAAAAAAAAAAAAAAAACTAACAAAAGAAAAGAGGAAGGAGGGGAAAGACAGGTGGGAGAAAGAAAGAAAAAAAGGAGAGAGAGAGGGAAGGGGATATCATTTTTTTTATTTAATAAATGTGAATTTACAAAGTGCAACTTTTGTATTGTTGTGGCTTCCCCCCTCCCCAACCTCCCTCCCTCCCGTGGCCCTCCTCTCTCCCACCCCCTCTCCCATCCTGCCCTTCATCAAGTTTCATTTTCAATTACCTTCATATACAGAAGATCAACTTAGTATATACTAAGCAAGGATTTCAACAGGCTGCACTCACACAACTGCACAAGGTATAGGGTATTGTTCAACTAGTAGTGTTGTCTTTAAGTCTCATAGTAAAACACATTAAGGACAGAGATCCTATGTAGGGAGCATGTACCCAGTGACTCCCGTTGTTGATTTAACAATTGGCACTCTTATTTATGATGTCAGCAATCACCCAAGGCTCTTGCCATGAGCTGTCTAGGCTATGGAAGCTCCTTGAGTTCACCGACTCTGAACTTGTTTAGTCAAGGCCGTATCACAGTGGAGGTTCCTTCCTTCGGAGAAAGGCGCCTCCCTCCTTGATGGCCTGTTCCTTCTGCTGGGGTCTTGTTCACCAGGATCTTTCATTTAGGTTGTTTTTGCCACCGTGTCATGGCTTTCCATGCCTGTGAGACTCTCATGGGCCTTTTAGCCAGATCCAAATGCCCCAAGGGGGGAACCCTATCCTCTGACTCAACACCTCAAAACAATGCAGGGGCTGGCGCTGTGGCGTAGTGGGTAAAGCTGCCACCTGCAGTGCCGGCATCCCATATGGGCACCAGCTTAAGTCTCAACTGCTCCACTTCCAATCCAGCTCTCTGCTATGGCCTGGGAAAGCAGTGGAAGGTGGCCCAAGTCCTTGGCCCCTGCACCTTCATGGGAGATCCTGGCTCCTGGCTTCGGATTGGCACAGCTGTGGCCATTGCGGCCAATTCAGGAGTGAAGCAGTGGATGGAAGACCTCTCTCTCTCTCTCTCTCTCTCTGCCTTTCCTCCTCTATTTGTGGAACTCTGATTTTCAAATAAATAAAAATGCAAATGCACTACCAGCAAAGCTCTTGAGAATTTGGAAAAAGTAATGACCCACACTAAGCAAAGTAGACTTTCCACAAATACAAATGGCAGATGGTCAAGAAAGGGATCAAAACTCTCAGAGCAGGCTGGCATTGTGGCGTACTGGGTAAGGCCACTGCCTGCAGTGCCAGCATCCCATATGGACACTGGTTTGAGTCTCGGCTTCTCCACTTCCAATCCAGCTCTCTGCTATTGCCTAGGAAAGCAGTAGAAGATGGCCCAAGTGCTTGGTCCTCTGCACCCACGTGGGAGACCTGGAAGAAGCTCCTAGCTCCTGGCTCCTGGCTCCGGATCAGTGCAGTTCCAGCTGTTGCAGCCAATTGAGGAGTGAACCAGTGGATGGAAGACCTCTCTCTCTCTCTGTGTGTGTGTGTGTGTGTGTGTAACTCTTTCAAATAAATAAATCCTAAAAAAAAAAAAAAAAAAAAACCCTCAGAGAAGAGGACAGACTAGGGTGAATCTACTGTGTTAGGTGAGAAAACCCAGTGATGGTTGTGTTCTGCAGCAGGGACCAGAGGACATTCCTTTACTCAAAGAGATAAGAATGCTTCAATGACAGAAACACCACAATCACTGCAGTCAGTTACAGCTGTCCTTGGTGGGCCAAGGGAGTCTGTGGGAGATGCTGTTGCAGATCTGGGTTGATTCATAAATTAGAAATGACAGAATTTTCAACCATAGAGGCCATGTGGTAGTAGTTAATCTCCAAAATGAGGTGGCAAGAAGTTATCCTACCAAGTGTTATCCAGAGAACATAACCTACAGAGAGCTATGGAGATGGTTGTGGACATGAAACATTAGTTTCCAGAAGAAAAACAGGATGCCAAGATAAATTTGCATTTCAAATAAGCAAGAATTATTTTTGTTATAACCACAACCCAAATATTAAATGGGACATGCTTAAATTAAAAATTATTCATTGTTGATCTGAAGTTCAAATTTACCTGAATATCTTATATTTTTATTTGACAAATCTGGTAGCCTTAGTCTAAGGGCAAATTAGATAGGCTGCTTATAAGGATATTGCAAAATTTACACAAACCAAAGCAATCAAGAGTAAATTTTTGGGGTACTGCTAGAAGTTCTTTAAGAAAAAGTCACATATATGGCTGCATGCTGGGAAAGTGTTAAGAATGAAGCCTCACACCCAGAGTTAGGTTCCTGAGGTTCCAGAAGCAGTGTATCCACACTTGCGGTGTCTATTCTTACCAGTGTTCATGAACACAATCATAAATTCACAAATGCCTCGTGCCTTAGGTCACTCTGAATTTGCATTCAGCCAAATTTCAGTGAAGGAAGTAGAACGATTCCATTGTATCACCCAAACCAGTTTTTAATACCGAACTGATTTAATTTAACCTTCAGTTCAATACTCATGAAGGCACGGTAATCCTTGGAGACTGCTTCCACTATTACAAAAAGTTAATCAAAAAGATCCATACAAAACAAATTACAGATTCTGCTCTAGGAAAGTGTTAAACACACACACACACACGCACACACACAACAGGGAGAGAATGAGAAGCTTACCTTTTTAGGTTCTGAATAGGTACCAAGTCCGATGATGGGGATGCTGTTTCCATCACTGAGAGCAATGCGGTGATTTGTAGCACTGAGGTCCATCGTGAAGACAGAGCCTGAGCTTTCAACTTGCTACGAGCAGCTCTGATCAGAGGGAGAGTCTTTCTGAAATGGTGTCCTAGGGCATATTTAGTCAAAAGAGGAGGCTCAGAGGGAGGGGCAGAGGGAAGAGACGGAGAGTGACAGATCTATTTCTCAACCAGTGTTTTTCCACATTGTCCATGAAATCCTGTGTATGGATGCTCCTTGAACTTCATCAGAGGCGTGCAAATAACATAAGAGTTCATGCTTACTTCTCTACAAAGAGAAAATGAAAAAAAAAAAAAAAAAAACCAAAACAAGAGGGAACAATTCAACTGGCCTCTTCCAGTTAAGATGTTGCTATGGGTGAATGAAGGACCTATGTTAAATTCTCTTCAACTACAAAGGAAGTTTATTAGTTCTAGCATTAAGGCTATAGTCGTGGAGACTAAAACAGCTTTTCAGGATTTCCTTGGATATCCAGAGGCAGCAGGACTGGGAGAAAGTCTTCAATTTTTATCTCCAGTAAAGTTTGGGAGCCGCTAAAATAAAGGAATAAATATGGCCAGGATCAGTTTCCCACTCTGCAGGTGGTCTCTCTGTAGACTCTCTCCCCTTATCACTGAAATGTGTTTATGCCTGTCCTTGGAGTGACATGCTGACAGTATCAAACCCAAGGAGTAGGAGGTTTCACTTACCCCTTAACCTACACAGCAATGCAGAAATTCAGCCCTGTTCTCACTTGCCTTTCTTGGATCATGGGTCTGCCACCAAATCAATCACAGTGGTGAGAGGAGATAAAAGACTGACGGCCTTGAGATAATTAGAAATCACTTCTGAATTTGCAATTAAGGTCAGTTGAGAAAGAGGTAAATGTTAGGGTAACAATGAACAGGTGTTTAATTACACTGTTCCTCAAAAGGACTGTGCTGTGTGTAAAATGAGAGCTTTGATCCTGATGGCTTCAGAGCTGGTTAAAGATCACGGTCCTGAAGTCTGCTTTTCAGTGCTTTGCCGCCTCCCTGGGGTAGTCCTCCTTGCTGATATCTCCATTGATATGGAGCAGACACAACAATAAAACCAGGCTGGGGCAGTCTGGGGCCCGGCAGCAGAAGATTCATCATTAGTAACCGGATCCAAGAAATGCTTACTGTGCACCCTTGAGTGCTTAAATGTTGGTGAATACATGCTTCTCTGTTTTCATTATGACTGACTTTTTGCTGTTTATCTCTAGAATTTTAGCATATGTGTAGATTTGTATGGTCTGCATTACAATGGGGATACCAGAGAGTGCCATGACCCAGGGAACTCCTTCATTCTACCTGATTATAGCCACACTCTCCCTTCACCTCTAGCCCCTGGAAATCACTGTCTCTTCTCTATTACTATAGGTTTATCTTTTAAGGTGATTATGCAGCGGCCCACGCTGTAGCACAACGGATTGACACCCTGACCTGAAGCACTGGCATCCCATATGGGCGCCGGTTCTGAGACCTGGCTGCTCCACTTCCAATCCAGCTCTCTGCTGTGGCCTGGGAAAGCAGTAGAAGATGGCCCCAGTCCTTGGGCCCCTGCACCCGTGTGGGAGACCCAGAAGAAGGTCCTGGCTCCTGGCTTCGGCTCGGCGCAGCTCCGGCCGTTGCAGCCATCTGGGGAATGAACCAGCGGGTGGAAGACCTCTCTCTCTCTCTCTCTGACTCTCCTCTCTCTGTGTAACTCTAAGAGATTTTAATTTTTATAATATTTATCAATATTTTGTATCCTACTTTGAAGGTCATTTCAAAGAACTTCTTGACTCACTATAGGTCTATTTTTTTGAAAGTTTTATGATTTATGTTTTCCATTTAGATCTATGATCCATTTTCAATAGGTGTTTATTTAATGTAGCAGATTTAGGTACCATTGTTTCATTTTGCATAATACTGTCCTCTTGTTAAAATTACATTTGTTGACGGGAGTCACTGTGCACCTGCTCCCCATGTAGGACCTCTGCCCTTAATGTGTTGTAGTACGAGAATTAATGGTAAAATTACTACTCAAACAATACTCAATACTTTGTGTGTCTTTGCGGGTGCAGACTGTTGAAATATCTACTTAGTTTATACTAAGTTGATCTTCCTTATATAAAGATAATTGAAAATGAATCATGATGAAGAATGGAATGTAAGAGGGAGTGGGAGATGCGATGGTTGCGGGTGGGAGGGAGGTTATGGGGGGAAAAGCTGCTATAATTCAAAAGTTGTACTCTGGAAATTTATATTTATTAAATAAAAGTTGAAAAGAAAAAAAAAAGACAGCAGTACCAAAAAAAATTACATTTGTTGAAAGAATTGCTTTCTCCATTGAATTTCTTTTACATCATTGTTATAAATCAAAGAGCAGACTGAGTGAGTCCATTTTGAACTTTTTATTGTTTCCATTCTCTATGCATCTCTCCCTTTATGGCTAACAAGTGACCTTGATTATTCATAATAAGACTTAAAATCATGTACTTAATTGCTTCTTGGCCTTTTGGCCAAGATCAAGTGTAGTAAATCATATAATATAATTCTCAAACTTTATTTGCTTTTCCAAAAATGTTTTAGCTAATCATCTTCCTTTACTTTCTTTTTTTAGAAGATTTATTTATTTATTAGAAAGAGTTACAGAGAGAGAGGGAGAGAGAAACATAGAAAAAGTTCTGTCTGCTTGTTCATTCCCCAGATGGCTGCAATGGCCAGGGCCGGGCCAGACGGAAGCCAGGAGTTTCTTCCAGGTCTCCAACATAGGTGGAAGGGGCCCAACACTTGGACCATCCACTGCTGCTTTTCCCAGGCTGTTAGCAGGAAGCTGGATCAGAAGAGGAGTAGCCAGGACATGAACCAGTGCCCATATGGGAAGCTGGCACTGCAGGAATCAGCTTTACTTGCTATACCACAACACCAACCCCTTTTCCTTCATTTTCTACGTAAGCTTTAAAATCAGCATTTCTATTTCTTTTTCAAAAATCTTGCTGGAATTATTGTGTGTTCTAAACTTTTTTTCTTGGATGACTTTCAGCTGGGGCTGCTATGATAAAATCATAAACTGAATGGCTTAGAAATTAGCTGCTTATTTCTCAGTATTCTTTAGACTGGGAAGTCCAATTTTGAACTGCCAGCCAATTCACCTCCTAGTAAGGGTTCTCTTCCTTTCTTTTAAATGACTATGAGAGAAAAGGGGGCAAACTCAATGGTTCTTTCTTCTGAGAACACTGAGCTCATCATGGGATCCAATTCTCATGACTCCAGCTAAACCTAATTAACTCCCCAAAGTACCATCTACAAGTACTGCTGACAATACATTCCAAGACCCATAATGTATGCCTAAAACCAAAGATACTACCATGCCCTATACACCATACTTTTTTCCTATCCAAATATAGCTGTGATAAACTCATCTTTCACTTGACAAGTCTGAACCGCCAGCATCAATACTCTTGTACTATGATGCCTATTAATTAAAACAAGGGTTATTTGAACACAACCATTGGATACTAAAATAGTTAATCTGAAAACTGATATGGCTATAAAATGATAAATGGACAAGTAAACACATACAGTGTGAATACACTGTACAAGGAATGAGCCATGCCTTAGGCAAGACAGAGTGGGTTGGAAGGTGATTTATTCACTAACTCAGAATGACATCTCATTTAAAACTTAGGAATTCTTTGTTTTCCATTGAATACTTTTGGATTACAGTTGACTACAGGTAACAAGCCACAGACAGCAAAACTGAGATAATGGGAGACTATTGTACCATCTTGTTGGAGGTTATAGCTTTAACAAATGGAATTAAGTTCATAGCACTGGGTTACCGTGGAGGTTACAAATAGCATACTGTCTTTATAAAAATCAAAGCTGAATTAATATGCACCTATTTTCAAAAGTATACAAAACTTTGATCTTTTAAAGGTAGAAACTAGGCCAACTGTCATTGGAAATGCATACGGGCTGCTTTTATTTATTTCTTTTTTTTTGGGGGGGGGGTCACTTTCTGTCAAAAACAGACCAAAAAAAGGCTACTTTAAATATCCAGCTACATCTTCCTAGTATTTACATATTTGCACTAAGAAATATTTGTTCTGGCATGAACTTCCTCTGGATTAGCCAAGAAGAAATCACAGATTGTGTGTTGATAGAACACCTTAGATAATGAATTTAAACTGGTTAAATGGCTTCTCAAGGTAGTATCCACATGAGGAAGAGTTCACTAGTATGACATGAGCCCCAGGTGAGCATAAACATTTATTTTTAAAAGGAGTAAGCCAATCATTGAGTCTTAAAAGTGGACATGCATTCTGAGTAATGTGACAGTTCCTGCAGGACATTCTGAGAGTTATCCTTGTTTCTGATGAGTTCAGCGTACTATTCTCTTAAGACATACTATGTTGATGGGGAAGCATAGTCCAGCTATTTACAAAGTTGAGGTTTGGAATTCACAATATGAGAGAAATATCAGTATCAGAGAAAATCTGAACTAAGAAATATTTAAAGAAACACCTGTTACATTTTTCCCCCAGCTGGGTCAGGTGGGTATGATACACCAATAGCATTTACAGCAATGACAAGGGTCTGAGGAAAGTGCATAAGAATGTTTGGTCTCACGTTAAATAACACACACCCAGAAACCCATAGGAGTTTAGAAGTGGGGAACAAAAGGAAAAGAAACAGGAATGGGGGAGAAGGGGAAGGAGGAGAAGATGGCAATATGCGAAAACCGAGACTACCATAGTCAGTCACTGGGGACTTTCAATGTACATTATCAGCCAAGTGTAGCAATAAGAGAAACCAAAAAAAAAAAAGGGTGTTGAGTTATCTGAAACGTAATCCTATTCCAGAGATGTAAGCAAAAACTGCCTAGTTTATGGAAACAATAGTTTCAACTGAGGATTTTGAATCAGCTGTAACTTTTGGAGATTGTTTCTGAAGATCACAAAGAAGTCTCGGTTTGAGATCTGTAAGTGAACTGGAAGTCCAATAATCTGGATAAAATGATGTGTGCCTTTTTAATTAAATATGTAAATCCAACATTATCACCCTAAAATTTCACTACAATGTTAACTACTAATAGTACCTGATAAGGTCCCTGTTGATTGAAACTCAAGGTAAACCTCTGCTTTCTCTCCCAGAAGATAAAAATCTCCAGATTTCAGGTTTTCCACATGTTGCTTTTGTGGTGATTCTGGAAATTCCCTATTTAATTACCTATTTAATTACCTATTTAATGGTAAGACTAGAAGTAATTAGTCCTATCAGATTTCGGTAGGGCAAAGACTGGAACCAATGTGAAATTTCTAAATGCATGGGTCTATGATGTTGTATGTAGTTAATTTGAAAGGAAACAGCACCTCATACAGGCTAATGATATGAATACCTTAGAACATGAAAATTCTAGAGTCTGAGAACTATGACAATTTTTAGAATTCCCTTGCTTTCTCTACATTTGAAAGATAAAGGATAGGGGCAAGAAGCATGTGAGGAAAAGGCAAGGCCATCAAAGTTATTTCATGACAGCAAGAAAATCTCTCACTCCATCCAAAAATAAGTAAAGAAGGACAAAGTCTAGTAAAAAAAAATTTTTAAAAGTTCATAAAATATTTGCGTTATTAAAACACTATCCACATACTTTCAAATGTTTTTACACCAAAATAAACTTATCGCTTATTTCTATTTCTGCATGATTTTTTGAAGTGCTCTTGTACTGCCTGGAATATATTTGCTCTTTTCC
The DNA here is from genome assembly GCF_033115175.1 of Lepus europaeus. NCBI lineage: Eukaryota > Metazoa > Chordata > Mammalia > Lagomorpha > Leporidae > Lepus > Lepus europaeus. The sequence goes on along the minus strand of NC_084827.1, from coordinate 10,878,049 downwards.
TTCATGCTAACTGGTAGATGAAATGGAGGGCAATTCATTCAGCTAATTGAAATGAATTAACATTCAGAAAGGTTCAGATACCACAGGTGAATTTGAATGATATTGTATAGCATGCATCACAATCTCCAGTTTGGGTATTTAAGTATGAACTACTAATCAACAAAACTCAACTAAGTTTATAAAAAATTAATTATAATAATATATTTATAAATTAAATTATATATAAATTAAATATAATTATAAAATAATTATAAAAAATAATTATTTTGGTTAACAGTTTAGTGAAAGGATTCACAAGATTCAGTTTAGGACACCTTCATGAAAGGCAACAAATACAAGAGAACATAAAAAAAATTTTGGACAAATGGTATTAAAATTTGCTTATTTGAGTGCAAAGAATTTTGGAAATTCACACACTACTCTTTTTTAAGATTTATTTATTTATTTGAAAGTCAGAGTTACACAGCAAGAGAAGGAGAGGCAGAGAGAGACAGGTCTTCCATCTGCTGGTTCACTCCCCAGTTGGCTGCAACAGCCAGAGCTGCGCCGATCCGAAGCCAGGAGTTTCTTCCAGGTCTCCCACATGAGTGCAGGAGCCCAAGGACTTGGGCCATCTTCCACTGCTTTCCCAGGCCACAGCAGAGAGCTGAATTAGAAGTGCAGCAGTTGAGACTTGAATTGGCACCCATATGGAATGCCAGCACTGGAGGCGGCAGCTTTACCTGCTATGCCACAGCGCCAGCCCCATACCACTTTTTCATAACATGTGTTTTTCATGAACTTTTTGAAGACCATTCACATGCATGGGTTTCAAAATTTTTTGCACCCAAATAGTTACTCTTGGAAAAAAAAAAAAAAAAAACTTCATTTTATCTGAAAGGCAGAGAGCAGAGAGAGAGAGAAAGAGAGAGAGCTTCCATCTGCTGGTTTACTCCCCAGATGGCCATGACAGTTGGAGCTCAGCCACATCAAATCTAGGACCCCGGAACTCAATCCAGGTCTAACATATGGATTGTAGTCTGCCTCCCAGGAAGCTGGGTCAGAAGTGGATCCAGGACGTGAACCCGGGCGCTCTAATATGGAATGCGGGCATCCCACGTGACATCTTAACTGCTGCACCATAAACCCTCCTTTCAACCTATCTTTAGACTCCATATTTTCCATGAAGTTTGGAAGTACCCTCACATAATATGGTAATAACAAGAGAAGAAAATTCATTTGGAGGGCTCAGAGATCTCAGGTCCAGGTTTCCTTACCCCCGCCCTCAATCAATGGATTGTTCTGGATACCCTTTGCTGTCAGGTATCGAACTACTATTGATGTGTGTGAACACCTTTGTACTGGGAAACCCGCAGCCTGTTTCAGGCAAGGGTATCTTAGCATGAGCTTATCAAACAGACACATTTCAGCATGTAACCAACCTTAGCCCCACCAGGCTACACCAAAACCAGGGGCATGGATGGTGTTGTAGCACAGTGAGCTAAGCTACTGCCTGAAAAGCCAGCATCTCATATGAGTGCCAGTTCATGCCTTGACTACTCCACTTCCAATCCAGCTCTCTGCTAATGCGCCTGGGAAAGCAGTGAAAGATGGCCCCAATGCATGGGCCCCTGCAACACACGTGGAAGAGCTCTTGGCTCCTAGCTTTTGCCTGGCCCAGCCCCAGCTGTTGTGGCCAACTAGGGAGGGAGCCATCAGATTGAAGATCAATCAGTCTCTTTCTCTGTCTCTCCCTCTATGTTTGTAACTCTGCTTTTCAAATAAATAAAATCAATCTTTTTTAAAAAAAAAATTATTGACAGGCTGATTATGTTATTCTCAAACAACTCACAGATCAAAGATTATTTAACATCATTTACCTTTAGTTAATATATTCCACAGTACTGTCAAGGGTCAATGTCATACTCCAGGCAGGTCCAGAGAAAGGTATTTGGTCAACTCAGACAAGAGATTAACCCATGCTTTAGAAAAGGAATATCCAAAGGTCTGTACAAAATGCAGATAATTCCCTAAAACAACTTAAATAATCATGGGAGTTTTCTTTTAAAAAACTAAAATACTGTGATAACAAAATTTTCATATGCCACCATTTGAGAAAAGATAGTTTTTTCTCTTCATCCATATTCTGAACTCACTCTAATTTGTTCTAAACAGATTTGTTTAAAAGGATTATTTTAGGTAATTTCAAACAGGTAACTTATAAATCCCTACATTAATAACTAAACTGAGATACTCCTTATGTAATGCCAAAAGCTTTGTGTATTCAACTTAGTTTTTTAAATTAAATTAATTTATTTCAGAGGCAGAATGACAGAGAAAGAGTGAGCTCCCATTCACTGACTCACTCCTCAAAAGACCACAAGGGCTGGGAATGGGTGGGGCAGAGCCAAAAACCAGGAATTCAATCACAATCTCCCACATGGGTGGCAGAAATGATGGTTCTTGAACCATCATTATTATCCATCCTCCCTTTCCCACCCACCTCAGTATGTACATTAGCAGGAAGCTGCTGAAGTCAGGACCCAGAACCAGGAATCAAACACAGGAATTCAAACGTAGTATTCATCTTAATTGCTAGGTCGGAAGCCCACCTCCATGTATTCAAATTTTAAGTCTTGTAACCCTAAACAATGACATTGGCTTAATTCACAATTAAATTCTCTTAGTTTTTCCTTTGAATATGTTAAACTTTGAGCAAGACAAAATTTTGAAAACAAGATATCACAAGCTTAGTATTTTCCTTTTTCTTTTAATTTGGGTGGTAGTATTAGTTTTCCCATAATCTTTTTTAAAAATTTGGTAGATCTTCATCGAAAACGTAAATCCTTTTAAACTGATTAGTTTATAAATCTTTGCCAGGATTATGCCTATTCTTTTATTCCAACCAAGGTTTTGTTCTTTCTGGCTTTATCAAAATATGCTTGTCCTGAAATTCTGGAGGGAGTGTGCCCAGGACAAACCTAAACTCTTCAACACACTGTTTCTTTCCATCTTGAGGTTTGGGAATTCTTTAAAATGTCACAGGGATCTGAATAGGATAAAATTTAAGAGGTGTGTACTGGTCACAGTCTGGAAAACTAAAGGGAAGAGACAAACAAGAACAGGGGAGCAGCCCTCTCAGGGAGCCACAAGGACAACTGTCTGATGTTCTGAAACTCCTCAATGGCCTTGGTTAAAGGAGTTTTTAGAGACACAGCTGTAAAGGAAAAGCTGCGATTGCAAACCCCTCCTACTCACCCAAGAAACCTGAGCACTTGGCAGGTAGCGTTTTCTTCTGCTGTCCTTGAATTCCAAACAGCAGCTGAAAGGAGCAGTCTTACTCCTATCAGTGGTTTTTAAAGTGGTCATTGTAGTCACAGACGTCTGTGAAACCGCCAGCTAGAAACACAGGTGCATGAACATCATGCTGTTCTCTCAAGCACACTTTTCATTTGTCACCTAAAGCAAATAAATAAACAATAAATAAGCAAATAAATAAAACAATCCATGTTACCCCGACCTAAAAAGAAAGAAAACAGGCAAGAATGGGATCTGCAGGATAAAGCAAAAAAAAAAAAAAAGGTAGATATTTGGCTCAGATGATGCAGTTTAGAGTAATGGGGCCTCTGAGATTGGCTGATTAGAATGGTGCCTGTGAAACCAAAACATGCCCCCAAACCTGCCCCAAGACAAGTCATCCCCAGTGAGCCCTCCCACCTCTAGGAGATAAAACTGAACAAATTCTCAGGGACACAGAGATAAGACCTGGGGAAAGTTCCTGAAGGGTTTAGAAACAGTGACTAAAGGTAATGTTCATGCAAAGGGCACAGGTGGGACCCATCGGAGAAAGGACTCCTTGAGGCTGTGCCTGTCCTCTCCCTGGGAGACATTTCCTGTTACAGAAAAACAAGATTCAAGGTACTGGGTAAGCACTCGGAAAACAGAGTTTTACAAGGTCATAGGCTTTTCACCAAAGAATACTGAGATCAGGATCAGATGACCAAAAAATATCAGGAGAAACTGGCCTTAGGAACACAAATAAAACCTAACACTTAAGGGCTGCACTCAAATAATCAGAGTACATACTAGGCTCTAAGTATGCGTTGCAGATGTCCACTAGAAAACAGACACAGAGGATTTCAGGAACTTGGTCTGGTTTTCAGTATAGGGAGTCTTGGCTGCATCAAGGCAGGACCTCCAGAACTTTCCTACCTCACACCCTGACACACCTTATATCAAAATTGGGTCTGTTTGGAGCTTTCTGCAGGGAGGGAGATTGTATTTCCTGGAAATGCTGAAGGAAGTGCCCGGGGGAGAGAGGTTGAGAAGGTGCTCACTGTGTAATTCAGGCTTATATTAAGGTTATTTTAGAGAGGGTGGAAGAACTAGTGGTTTGGTCAGGTTTGGGTACAGTAAGAAAATGGGAGAAATTCAGTGATTTACTGGCATACATTTATCTATGAAGCAAGTGCAACTGAAAATGCTAGAATACTCGTTGAAGGAATCACACTCACATACTGGGTTAGGGGTTCTGCTGATCATGTGTGTGTGTGAGTGTGTGTGTATGCCTGTGCATGCACACATATTTTATTACATGGTGTGTATATATATATATATATTATCGTAGACCTTTACTTTCCTGTAACTCTCCTAGTAAAAACGTTAAACTGTCTTTCAAGATTCCAAACCGGTGCTGCACAGACCACTTGCTTTCCAAAAATATCTCTAATATACTCTCCCTATACAAAATCTGAAGTCCGGGAACCATGACACCTGGTGGAAAGTCATTGAGCCTGAGGGGACAGGGTGCTGAGGACAGGGCTCCCCAGGGGGGCAGGGCCAGGGCTCCTGACCAGTGTGGCCCCAGCCAGCATTGATCTGGTTGTGATCAATTCTGAGTCCAATGACCCTGGCCCAAGGCCTGGCGTGGGAGGATGCGACAGGCTGTGTCTTCTTCTGGGGCAGCTGGGGTTACAGGAGTCTCTGCAGCTGTGCCAACCACCAGCAACTCTGAGCCTACAGCCCAGGACTCTGCATCAGAACCCCCTTGGCGATGTTCTGGGAAACTGTTTATGTACAGCTGGGGCAAACACTCTGGCTTAGGCGAGCAACCACGTCAGGCTATCAGGACTACTTTCTATTTCTCACATATTTATGCCTCATGAAGAAGCACAGGTCTATTAAAAATATCAGAAGCCTTTTTTCAGTCAGTTAACTCAGTTGAACTGGACCCAGGGTACAGAGCTCATGTATTCAAAGATGAGTCTGACAGGATTTCACAGTAAATAAATGAGATCGTAGCGTTTTTTTCTTTGTTATTATTCACTTGGCATTCAATTCCTTAATATTGTATACTTATTTATGCATTTAACTTACTTGAAAGGCAGTGAGACAGACAGACTGAAATCTTTTATCTGTAAGTTCAATTCCCAAATGCCTCAACAGCCAGGGATACACCAGGCTCGGGCTAGGAGCTCAGAACTCTATTTAGGTCTTCCACAAGGGTGGCAGGGTCATAACTAATGAGCTATCATCACTCCTGCCTTACAGAATGTGCATTAGCGGGAAGTGGAGCTGAGAATAGAGCCCAGTCGCTCTGATGGGAGGCAGGCATCCCAAGCAATGTCTTAACTGCTGTGCCAAATGCTCACCCCCGGAATTAAATTTTTTGAAGCACTATGCTGACAATTGAATGGAACCACAAAAGACACAGCATAACAATGCAATGTTGAGCAAGAAAAACAATGCTGGCGGCATCACACTACTGATTTAAAACATACAACATAGCTATAGTAAGCAAACAGCATGGTATTGGCATAAAAACAGACACGCACACTCCAGAAGTAAATCCAAAAGTTTTCCATTGGTTTGCCTCAACAAAGGCAGCAAGAAAGCAAGATAGCAAAAACACAATCTCTTCAATAAATGTTGAGAAAGTGGGTTATCTACATGTAGAAGAATTAGACTGGACTCTCATTTCGTATCATATACAAATATCAACTCTGAATAAAGGAGATGGCAGGGGCTGGCATCTTGCTGCAGTGGATTAAGCCACAGCCTGCAACAGTAGCATCTTATATGGGCATCAATTTGAGTCCTGGCTGCTCCGCTTCTGATCCAGAGCCCTGCTTATGTACCTGGGAAAGCAGTGGAAAATGGCTCAAGTGCTTGGGCCCCTGTACCTATGTGGGAGACCTGGATGAAACTCCAGGCTCCAGGCTCCTGCTTTAAATTGGCCCAGCCCTGGCTGTTGCAGCCATTTGGGGAGTGAATCGGTGGAAAGAAGGTCTTGGTCTCTCTCTCTCTCTTTCTCTCTCTCGCTCTCTCTCTCTCTGCCTCTAGCTCTCTAACTCTGCATTTGAAATAAATAAAATAAATCTTTTTAAAAAATAAAGCAAAGAGTATGTGGCTTAATGATTGAGGTACCCATGTCCTAATTGAGAGTACCTGGGTTTGATTCCAGCTCTGGCTCACTGACTCCAGCTTCCCGCCAGTGCAGACTCTGCAAGGCAAGTGGTGGCTCAAGTAGATGGGTCCTTGCCACCTGATTAGGAGGCCTGGATTGAGTTCCTAACTTCCAGTTTCAGTCCCAGCTAGTCCTTGCTATCAAGGGCATTTTATGGGGCCGGCGCTGGGGCGCAGCAGGTTAAAGCCCTGGCCTGAAGCGCCAGCATCCCATATGGGTGCAGGTTCTAGTCTCGGCTGCTCCTCTTCCCCAGCTCTCTGCTGCGGCCTGGGATAGCAGTAGAAGATGGTCCAAGTACTTGGGTCCCTGCACCCATGTGGGAGACCTGGAAGAAGCTCCTGGCTCCTGGCTTCAGATCGGTGCAGCTTCGGCCATTGCGGCCAACTGGAGAGTGAACCAGCGGATGGAAGACCTCTCTCTCTGTCTCTACCTCTCTCTGTAACTCTTTCAAATAAATAAAATCAATCTTTTTTTTAAAAAAAAAAAGGGCATTGTATGAGTGAATGAATGAAAAGTTTCAGTTGTGTGCAGTGAAAAAGGTTTGGACAACTAATATACATAGTGATTACAATTAATATTGTATTTTATCAAAAGTTATACTGAACATTTGCTAACAGAATACGTAGATCTTAAGTATTCTCATCATACACATAAACACACAAAAAATGTAACTATGCAAATCAATGGACATGTTAGATTGGTCATGGTAATCATTTCACAATGTATTTATATGTTGAAATATCACAATATATAATTTAAATGTATACAATTTTTGTTGATTATACATCAATAAAACTGGAACAAAATTAAACACAAATCAGGAACTTTTTAAGTAGATAACAGAAAAGCATACAATTTATATGATTCACAATATAAGAGTGCTTCAGAAAGTTCATGAAAAATGAAATTAAAAGTTAAGTTTATTTTGGTAAAAAAAATTGAATCCAAGGATAGTTTTTCATGACATGCATTTTCCATGAATTTTTTGAAGATCCTTTGTATTTTTATCATATATATCACTTTACTAATATGCAATAATACCATCTAGGATTATCCTCAGTTATGATGAGGGCAGAAAGTAACTCTATGTGGCTAAAAAGAATCTTTATGCAGCTGAACTTTGATCATGCAAAGAGTGACAATTTTACCAGGCATTCTTAAGAAAAATTGTCTACTTGTAGGTTCTGTTTAATAAGCTCATCCAAGGATTCAATTCTCTAGTGTCCTTCATTATTTGATAAGAGTCTACATACTGAATTTTTCACGGAAATTGTAGATATTTTAGGGGCCAACGCTGTGGCATGGCAGGTAAAGCCATCAGCTGTAGTGCTGGCATCCCATATGGGCGCTGGTTCAAGTCCCAGCTACTCCACTTCCTTTCTGGCTCTCTGCTGTGGCCTGGGAAAGCAGTAAAAGATGGCCCAAGTCCTTGGGCCCCTGCACCACGTGAGAGACCCGGAAGAAGGTCCTGGCTCCTGGCTTCAGCTCTGGCCATTGTGGCTAACTGGGGAGTGAGCCAGAGGATGGAAGATCTCTCTCTGCCTCTCCTTCTCTCTCTGTATAACTCTGAATTTCAAATCAATAAATAAGTCTTTAAAAAAATCCTTTAAAAATTGTAGATATTCTCCAGTGGGAAAGATGATCCTTAATTTATAATTATATTGCGGCGGGGGGGGGGGGGGCAATGACCACTTTTGTATCTGGCACAGTGGTTTCTTCCCTATATTTAAAATGCTTTTCCTGATGAATTATGGATGTCTACTATTCTAAAATTCTGCTGGAATTATCTTTATCATCACCTTTTCTCTGAAATCTAAATTCCTAAAAATCGAAAACTATGCTGACATGGCAGCCATAGTGGAAAACTCCTATGAAAGATTATAGCCAAAATGTGGTTCAGAGTACCAAAATTTTGTATCAAGTACAAAATTATTATAAATATTACCTATAATTACATTCAGGCTATCTGCATAAAGTATATATAAAACATAAGTGAATTTCATATTTAGAATTGAACCTCATTCCTAAGATATCTCATTATTTACAGGCAAATACACCAAAATCTGAAAAAAAAATAGAAAATTTAAAAAATCAGAAATATTTCAGGTCCCAAGCATTTTGAATGATCTTGTACAAAGAGCAAGATCAAGAAGACAGTGGGGGCCGGCGCCGCGGCTCAATAGGCTAATCCTCTGCCTAGCGGCGCCGGTACCCCAGGTTCTAGTCCCGGTCGGGGCGCCAGATTCTGTCCTGGTTGCCCCTCTTCCAGGCCAGCTCTCTGCTGTGGCCCAGGAGTGCAGTGGAGGATGGCCCAAGTGCTTGGGTCCTGCACCCCACGGGAGACCAGGAGAAGCACCTGGCTCCTGCCTTTGGACCAGCGCGGTGCGCCGGCCACAGCATGCTGGCCGTGGCGGCCATTGGAGGGTGAACCAACGGCAAAGGAAGACCTTTCTCTCTGTCTCTCTCTCTCACTGTCCACTCTGCCTGTCAAAAAAAAAAAAAAGAAGAAGAAGAAGAAGAAGAAGAAGAAGAAGAAGAAGACGACGACGACGACAGTAGGGGCTGCCATTGTGGCTTAACGTTAAAGTTGCTGTCTGCAATGCCGGCATCCCATATGGATGTTGTACCTGAGCGAGTATGAACAAAGGAGCTCCACAAATTGATAAAATTTGATGGTCCTTTATTTGCCAGCGGTGGAGAATGGGCTCATGCCCTAAAGAACTCTCGACCCTGAAGCCCAAAGCAACAGGGTTTATAAAGGCAAAAACCACAAAATCAGGAGGGGAATTCATGGTTGCTAGGAACAGGGGGGAATACATGGTTACCGGGGTCAAGCTGACCTAAAACCTATGCAAAACTAGTATCAATTATAATCTTGACAATACCAGTTACAATTTTATAATCCTGACATTAATCCAGGTATTGGTTTTAATTACATGTAGGACATAGACAAATTACATTTTTATCATTAACCCAGGTGTAGCCTACTCACTTCCAAGCTTGAGCAATCATGGTAGGGGTTTCTGTGCTCTGCCAAGTGTGATGTAGTGGACTGCTATTGTTCAACTGTTTTAGATCATAGTTTCAGACCAGAGTCTCACGGTGTGGGGGGGCACCTTCTCAGAATGGAGTCTCAAATGCTCCAAAATGGAGTCCCTACTGTCAAGGTGCTACTTCATGGATACCGGTTTGAGTTCTGGCTGCTCCACCTCCAACCCAGCTCCCTGCTAATGCACCTGGGAAAGCAGTAGAAGATGGTCCAAGTGCTTGGGTCCCTGAACCCACGTGGGAGAACCAGATGAAGCTCCTGGCTCCTGGCTTCAGTTTGGCCAGCCCTGCAGTTGCAGACGTTTGAGAAGTGAACCAGCGGATGGAAGATCAATCTCTCAATGTCTCTCCCCTCCCCCCATAATCCTGCCTTTAAAAGTAAATAAATAAATCTTTATTTTTTTAAAAAAAGATGACAGTGGAGTATTTTAACCCTTTGACATGCCTTCATGTGAGAGAAAACAAGGAAGTCAAAAGAAAACTATTACAGGTATCCTTAGTACATGTACTTGCAAACACAGAAAACTTCATGAAACTCAGAACACCAGTAAGTCAGGTGGCCTGGGAAAAACTGGGGAAGATGTTTGAGCCCCAACTATACATATGGGAGACCTGGATGTTGCTCCCAGCTCCTGGCTTCAGCTTGGTCCAGCCCTGGCCGTTGTGGTCATTTCGGCAGTGAAACAGCAAATAAAAGATCGATCTCTCTCTCTCTCTTTCTCTCTCTTTCCTCCCCTCCCCCATCTTTGTAACTCTTTCAAATAAATATATGGAATCTTTAAAAAAAAGAAAACAAGTCACATTGAAAATGATGTGAATAACATGCTAACAAATGCAGCAGAAAAAAATATGGTCACCAGGAAATTAAGCTAATATTACCAAATAACATAAAGGAAATTAAAACAAACATAAGATTACAAAAGAATAGCAAGACCAGAAACAAAGAAGGTAGAAAATGAGTCTTCTAAACAAAAACAAAAGAATAATACAAGAAATGTTAATGACAATCTAGGAAAGATTAGAAAAGGTAATTTCAGAAATGAGTACTAAACTTCAAGGAACATAAGCCAGAGAAAGGCCCACATGGGCATCTTGCGAGGCTAAATACTACCATTTACAATACATAATATGGATAATACATGATATGGATGACTTAGGCATAATGTCAAATTTCATAAAGGAGAAACTGCATTGACCCAAGTAAAGTAGGCAAATGAGCCGATAGTGGAAGACTTTGACATCTGTCTCTCCAACAAAAGCATGACCACAGAAAACATAAACATATTCATAAGGCAGCTCTTGCATCCTTAGGTACTTTCTGCTCAGGTCATCCACTCCTAATCATCAGACACCCGGTGGGACAACACTAATTGGAAGTCCCATTTCCCATTATTTGAAATGAGCAAAATGTTCTATATCAAACTCAACATCTCAACTGGTGTTTTTCTAACATTTTTCAGTTATTTTTTTCATTTATTTTCAACTTCAAATTGTTGTTGATGTAAGTATTTAATGTGATGGATTTTCCTAGGAGCATTACTTTTTCTACAAACCATAGATTCTAGTATTTTTATCTCATTGTAATTATTTTCTAGAAATTTTGTATTCGAATTCCCTTTTTACCCTAAATTTTTGTTATTAAGCAAACATAACATTGCTGGAAAAATTTAAAAATAGAAACAAACAAAAATGGAAAACTAAATTTCACTTGTGAATTTAATGCAAAAATATTAAACATAATAATAGTAAAAAGAATCTAGCATTATATTCAAAAGCTAGACTCTGATGTATGTGTTTATTTAGCCTACCATTTAAAATGCTGCATTCTGTATCATTTTGCCTGGGTTTGGTTCCCAGCTATAGTTCCTGTGGTCAGGTTGCTGCTAATGCAGACCCTGTGACAAAATGATTATGGCTCAAATAATTGGATTATTGCCATCCACATGGAAGACCTGGGTTGTACCCAAGGCTGGCAACTTCAGCCCCACTAAGCCCCAGCCATTTCGGCCATTTCAGCCATTTGGGGAGGGAATACGCAGATCAGAGATGGCTCTCTATTCTGTCTCTCTCTTTCTATCTGTCCTGCTCTGTCTCTCTGCCTTGCAAATAAATAGAAATAAATGAAAACTGAATCATACTCAACCTTTAAAATATATGTTCTGTCCAAATGGGAACTTTCTATAGGTATACAGTTGCCTATAACTAGAAAATACATTAAATAACTCACTATATTAATAATTAAAAGAAAAAATTTATCTTTATAGATATAAAAACATATTTGAGGAAACTGAAGTTATTAAGGAATATTTTTAAAATCTCACAAAATAGTAAATAATTGATTTTTTTTTTGAGAGTAGAAGAAGTGAAGTTTTATTTAAGTAAGAAAAAGAGAAGCTCCAGGGGCCGGTGCCATGGTGCAGGTTAATCCTCCACCTGCAGCACCGGCATCCCATATGGGCGCCAGTTCTAGTCCTAGCTGCCCCTCTTCCAATCCAGCTCTCTACTATGGCCTGGGAAAGCAGTAGAAGATGGCTCGAGTGCTTGGGCCCCTGTACCTGCATGGGAGACCGGGAAGAAGCACCTGGCTCCTGGCTTTAGATCCGCACAGTTCTGGCCATTGTGGCCATCTGGGGAATGAATCAACGGAAGGAAGACCTTTCCCTCTGTCTCTCCCTTTCACTGACAGTAACTCTACCTCTCAAATAAATAAATAAAATCTAAGAAAAAGAGAAGCTCCAAACAGTACTATCAGAGGGGCTGGTGCTTACAATTTAGGGGTATTTGTATGTCTTTACCACGTTATCTCCAAGGAACAAAGATAATGGTTACACATTAGTTACCTGAGTTGGGGGGGGGGGGGGAGTTTGGCAGTCTTAATGGAGCCCTTTCTAGTTTGTATTTATGGAGACCTAGATCTTGTCATTGAAACTTAGGTCTTGTCACCTTTGATAAGTATTTGTTACAAGGGGTTTCCATCCTGATTTATTTAGCGTGTATGTGCTGGGAGGGAGCATCAGCATATGTGTTGGGAAGGAGCTGCAGGATACAGCCAGTCTGGCCTGCTTCTAGTTCCAGGCTCCCTCATTCCCCCTCTCTGCTTATGGAAACCCTGGCTGATGACAGGGCTTAGAGCAGAGATGGCTCTGGCTTCTTCAAGCTGAGTAGCGGAGAAGCAGGGGCCCTCAGTCAGGCCAAGGTCCCTGCATGGGGTGGCCTTTCAAGGGGGCCTCTGTACCAACTCATAGCACTGTTTCCAACCGAGGTTCCATGTGCAAGACCATCTGGAGTTTCATTGCTTCAAGTCTCGAAGAAACAAATTTAACAAGCAGGTTAAAAATGTAGACCCTAAACATTAGAGTACGGATTATCATAGACAATGGGCCCAGCAGAGCAAGAATCCACGCTGTCGATGGCAACCGGGGTTTCATTTGTTCCCAGACTTGACTTGCCATTTGTGTCTTAACTGAAAGACTTTTTCATCACATGGCCTTTTGTAGGATTTTATCTGTTCATGTATCTATGGCTCCTGAGATGTTGATATGGAAGCAGCAAGAGGTGTTTGGCACTGCACATACTCCTGCTTGCTGAGCTAACATATAGTCCAAACCAAGTCTGTGGTCTAAGACCATCTGTGCTAATAAGTTAAGAAATTTTTGTAGGCCTTTGAGGTTGAGACAAGCTTCCTGAGCTATGTCACCTACAATGTTGGTAATATTAGATTCTTGTGGGTGAGTACTAACTACTCCATAGGTTCACCCAGCCAGCGATGCCACTGGGTCAGCAACACCCAGTACAATCAGGGTGTTCTCTGGTTCTCTTTTGGTTCTGGCTTGGTAAGCCCTCTTAATCAATGCCTGATTGATTGAGAAAGAAGATTCCTTCTGAGTCTGGCATTAATTGGCCCAACATCCAACATCCTCTGGTTTTACCTGGATGGAGACATCTTACACTCAATGCCTTTCTAGACTGGCTATTGTAACCTACAAAGAACATCCTCAGGGAAGACAAAGAAGCTTTTTTGTGGGCATGCCGTTAAAATTGTTTTTTAATTTTTTTAAAGATATTTATTTATTTGAAAGGCAGAGTTACACAGAGGCAGAGGCAGAGAGAGAGAGAGAAGGTCTTCCATCCAATAGTTCACTCCCCAAATGGAGCTGGAGCTGAGCTGATCTGAAGCCAGAAACCTGGAGCTTCTTCTGGGTCTCCCAAGCAGGTGCAGGGCCCAAGACTTGGGCCATCTTCTACTGCTTTCCCAGGCAATTGCAGAGATCTGGATTAGAAGTGGAGCAGCTGGGACTCAAAATGGCACCCATCCATATGGGATTCCAGTACTGCAGACGGCATCTTTACCAGTTATGCCACAGCACCAGCCCCGAGTAATATTATTACTTAGCAGTGGATCATGATGTTGAACATTTTGGGGGATGAGAGGTTTGTTTTGTTTTGTTTTTTATGCCTTGCCTTGACTTTACTGGTTTTACCCTCACTCTGTTGGAGCATACTGATCACATCGCCAATAGAGTAGGATGACTCTTATTTTCATAGACTCCCTTTCAGCCAAAGCCCCAGCCAAAAATAGAAGTATAGCAATAAAGTCCTCCCATATTTATGTAGGAAGTTACTTGTCCCTCCCACAAGAGTTGATCTATGGACATGACAAGGTTAGAGAAGGACAGATTTTTGACCTCTTACTATTGGTGTCAACCCATTTCAAATCTGAGGCTTAAACCACCAAGGCTCAATGGTGGTTGAGAAGAAAAGAAAAACAAACCCAGCAATTGTTCAAGTCGGTGCCTGCATTTGCCACATGGACAAGGGAGTTGTGATCAACCCTGTTTTTAAAAGAACCAATAGCTGTACCCATCAGTGTTACATACATACAACATAAGAAAAAGAGCCCTCACACCCAGCAGAGGAAGAGCTGTACTATTATGACCACTTTGTCAGCTGTCTCATCAGAGAGGTTGTTACTCCTAGTCTCACTGCCACAGTCAAGACTCACTGCAGTTAGTGATGTTACCAGATGAGGACACTAGTCTTGGCTTACCATCAGATATGACCTTTGAAGAGGAGGTTCTCAGTGAGCTCACAGGTGTACGTGTCTGGGTGGGTCATCTTTTCCTGATCTTGCTCTTTGCATTGAGATGTCTACAGTTTGAATCTGGAGTGATGGATCCAGGAGTCAATCCCATTCACCTTGACAATGATGAGTATGGATAGAATCATGATATATGATCCCTTCCAGATGAGTTCTAAGGAAAGGGAGAGAGAGGGCAAAGCTTTGATTAGTACATTATCCCCTGGGTTAAAGAGTGGATTTCCCTCTTTCCAGGGCTGAGAGTCAGTTATTGGATAGTTTGTTGGAAGATTCTTTCTTAACCTGATAAAATCTAACTATATCTGCCCCAAAACAGCATCTTGCTTAATAAGGAAATGTTAGATGCATAGCAACTAAGATCAGAAGCAAAATAATGATATTCATTATCTCCACTACTATAAATGTATTCACTAAGTTAATTAGTCCAGATAAAGAAATTCAGTGCAAAAGAAACAGAAAGAGGTGGAGAGGCATGGATTGCAGGAGATTCTGTGCCCCAGCCTCAGGCAAATGGGATTTGCTTTCTGCCTGCCGCGGACTGAGGTGTCCATGATGGAATTACCCAATAAGGAGAAAATCTGTTCCAGTGAGCCCAGACCACCCCAGAAATGCAATGGCTGTGGAGCAGGCAGCCAGGCCATACTGAGGTTGAGTTTCCAACCAAGATACTAGATTCTTCTAGTAAGGATAGAGAACTTTGAGTCCTTAGCAGTGAAAATGGCATGGTCTGTGTTAGCATCCCACAGTTTGAAGGCATGACAATTAAGGAACACACATAGAAACGTGTGCAAAGAAAAAAGGAAATCTGTAATTTTTAGAAGTAGGAAGACATTCTTCTGTGCCAAAATGGGTACATTCTGCTCAGTTATCAAGTTTGAAAATCTCCAAGAATCAAAGAGATTGTGTCACTGGGGTCCCATCATAGCCCTTGGTGTTATAGCAATATGTTCAACGATGGCCATGATTGACTCTGTGCTGTGGTACTGACCCTTACATACAACTGGAGGAAGTGTGAATTTCATCATGTTGATAAGTTGGACTGTCATGATTCATTATAATTACTTCAATGCCATGTTTGTTGGTCCTGGCTTTGTCCTCTGCGGTGGAAACCGGAAAATTCTCAGGATACCGTATATCTCGAGTATTGTAGTCTGCCAAGCATCCAAGGCACCACATTCACATCACATTCACATTCTACACACTGTAGAAAGTGTAACAGATGTGTAATGAATATGGATCATCACTGTCCTTGGATCAACAATTGTAGTTACCAAAATCATGCTTCATTCACATTGTTTCTCCTGTCAGAGAAACTGGGTTGTATCCATACTGCTTTCATTTTTGTTATGACTATGTACACACAGCTTTATAATCAGCTCTCCTCTGGGTGGAACACAGTAAAGACTGATACGGAGAGATCCTCTTCCAATTGTTCCCTTTGGATTAGCTGCATTTGCTGCCAACTTGTTTGCCTTGGGGTTAGCATGAGGAACAACTATAGCTGTTGGGATGTTGTTTTTTTAATCCAGATGAAAATAATTCTCAAACAAAACTTCTATTGAATCAAGGATTGAAGAGAAGGCTAAATATCAAATTAATATTATCAGCTGAAGTCTTTGTTTTTCTTTATGATTTGGGAGATAGATGGAAGAACTTCAAACAGGTATTTATCTGGTCAGGGGCCCCTGATAGAGATGGACTGAAATGGCCAATATGAGAAAGCTGTCACCAGTATAGCTTAACAATAGAACAGTTAAAACAAAAAGCAGGCTGGCACCATGGCTCACTAGGCTAATCCCCTGCCTGCGGCGCAGGCACCCCAGGTTCTAGTTCCGGTTGGGGCGCCGGATTCTGTCCCGGTTGCTCCTCTTCCAGTCCAGTTCTCTGCTGTGGCCCAGAAAGGCAGTGGAGGATGGCCCAAGTGTTTGGGCCCTGCACCTGCATGGCAGACCAGGAGGAAGCACTTGGCTCCTGGCTTTGGATCAGCGTGGTGCACCAGCTATAGCAGCCATTTGGGGAGTGAATCAACAGAAGGAAGATCTTTCTCTCTGTCTGTCTCTCTCTCTCTCTCTCACTGTCTAACTCTGCCTGTCAAAAAAAAAATAATAAAAAAATTTTAAAATTAAAAAAAAGCAGGTAAGAGAGTCAGAAGTGTTCACTATAAAGTAATAGAGGATTATGGTGGTGCCTGCTGTCCTTTGAATAAAGGAATCAAAACCTACTTTATGAGCCCTTGCACTGAAGAACCTCAAATACAGCTACAAAAAGGGGAGTTCACATTGGCCATGAGAGGTTTACATTACTGGTTATAGAGACAAAACTCTTAATGATTCCTTTGTAGAACATGTTTCAAGAATCAGAGGATGGTTCCCAAGAAACTGTATGTGGAAAAGTGTCCCTGTGATGCAGAAACAGATCTGGCCCCAAAGGGCGAGAAGAAAATAGATAGCCACTGTAAATGTGAAATGATTCTTTAAAGCTGCTTTATTACTTGAAAATTGTACATAACTACTCAATAATTATGCAAAGAGTCTACTCTGGTGAAGGTGTTCTTTTCCTCAAAGGTGCCCTAGTGCCACAATATAAATATTTTTATACTGTTTTGAAATGGAGAAGCCATTCTGTATATGCCTTTGAATCCTACTCTTTTTACCACCTCTTCTTCCACCCAAAAGGGAAAACCATTTTACCAAGTAAGTCGAAATTGCATTTTCTCTAGGATTTTTTTATGTGATACACACTCTGGACCTTACCTGCAGATGTAGTTCTCTCTTTGCCAAAAACAACTGCATGTGATGCTTTTATTTCCCCTCACTTTATATCTCTTATATTGTCAGATTCAATATAAGCTCAGATTTTATTACCTGTCTTTTAATAATGCAGATTTTGTCAAATCAAATAAAGATTAATGTATGTTCTGTAAAAAAAAAAAAACAGAAACAAAGAAGCAAAAGTTTTTTCTTTTCTTTTTTTTCTAAATGTTTAATTTGGCTTTCTGTGAGACCTCTTTCTTTTTTTAATATTTTTTATTTAGTAAATATAACTTTTCAAAGTACAGTTTATGGATTACAATGGCTTCCCCCCCATAATTTCCCTCCCACTCGCACCCCTCCCATCTCCCACTCCCTCTCCCATTCCATTCACATCAAGATTCATTTTCAATTATCTTTATATACAAAAGATCAATTTAGTATATATTAAGTGAAGATTGCATCAGTTTGCACCCACACAGAAACACAAAGTGTAAAATACTGTTTCAGTACTAGTTATAGCATTACTTCACATTGGACAACACATTAAGGACAGATCCCACATGAGAAGTAAGTACACAGTGACTACTGTTGTTGACTTAACAATTTGACACTCTTGTTTATGGTGTCAGTAATCTCCCTAGGCTCTAGTCATGAGTTGCCAAGGATATGGAAGCCTTTTGAGTTCGCCGACTTCGATCTTATTCCGACAGGGTCATAATCAAAGTGGAAGTTCTCTCCTCCCTTCAGAGAAAGGTACCTCCTTCTTTGATGGCCCTGTTCTTTCCACTGGGATCTCACTCACAGAGACCTTTCATTTAGGTCTTTTTTTTTTCCCAGAGTGTCTTGGCTTTCCATGCCTAAAATACTCTCATGGGCTCTTCAGCCAGATTCAAATTTCTTAAGGGCTGATTCTGAGGCCAGAGTGCTATTTAGGACATCTGCCATTCTATGAGTCTGCTATGTATCCCGCTTCCCATGATGGATCATTCTCTCCTTTTTAATTCTATCATTTAGTGTTAGCAGACACTTGTCTTGTTTGGGTGATCCCTCTGACTCTTAGACCTATCAGTGTGATCAACTGTGAACTGAAATTGATCACTTGAACTAGTGAGGTGGCATTGTTACACGCCACCTTGATAGGATTGTATTGGAATCCTCTGGCACGTTTCTAATTCCACCATTTGGGGCAAGTCCGATTGAGCATGTCCCAAATTGTACATCTCCTCCTTCTCTGATTCCCACTCTTATATTTAACAGGGATCACTTTTCAGTTAAAATTTAAACACCTAAGAATAATTGTGTGTTAATTACAGAGTTCAACCAAAAGTACTAGAACAAAACAAAACAAAAATACTAAAATAGATAAAGTATACATTGTACATCAACAGTCAGGACAAGAGCAGATCAAGTCTCTGTTTCTCATAGTGTCCATTTCACTTCAACAGGTTTCCCCTCTGGTGCTCAGTTAGTTGTCGCTGATCAGGGAGAACACATGATATTTGTTCCTTTGGGACTGGCTTAATTCACTCAGCATAATGTTTTCCAGATTCCTCCATCTTGTTGCAAATGACCGGATTTCATTGTTTTTGACTGCTGTATAGTATTCTATAGAGTACAAGTCCCATAATTTCTTTATCCAGTCTACTGTTGATGGGCATTTGGGTTGGTTCCAGGTCTTAGCTATTGTGAATTGAGCTGCAATAAACATTAAGGTGAAGACAGCTTTTTTGTTTGCCAATTTCATTTCTTTGGGTAAATTCCAAGGAGTGGTATGGCTGGGTTGTATGGTAGGGTTGTATTCAGATTTCTGAGGAATCCCCAGGCTGACTTCCATAGTGGCTTAACCGGTTTGCATTCCCACCAACAGTGGGTTAGTGTCCCTTTTCCCCCACATCCTCTCCAGCATCTATTGTTGGTAGATTTCTGAATGTGAGCCATTCTAACCGGGGTGAGGTGAAACCTCCTTGTGGTTTTGATTTGCATTTCCCTGATTGCTAGTGATCTTGAGCATTTTTTCATGTGTCTGTTGGCCATTTGGATTTCCTCTTTTGAAAAATGTCTATTGGCTGGCGCCGTGGCTTAACAGGCTAATCCTCCGCCTTGCGGCGCCGGCACACCGGGTTCTAGTCCCGGTTGGGGCGCCGGATTCTATCCCGGTTGTCCCTCTTCCAGGCCAGCTCTCTGCTGTGGCCCAGGAAGGCAGTGGAGGATGGCCCAAGTGCTTGGGCCCTGCACCCGCATGGGAGACCAGGAGAAGCACCTGGCTCCTGGCTTTGGATCAGCGAGATGTGCAGGCCGCAGTGGCCATTGGAGGGTGAACCAACGGCAAAAAGGAAGACCTTTCTCTCTGTCTCTTTCTCTCACTATCCACTCTGCCTGTCAAAAAAGAAAAAAGAAAAAAAAATGTCCATTGAGGTCCTGGGCCCATCTCTTAAGTGGGTTGCTTGTTTTGATGTTGTGGAGTTTCTTGATCTCTTTGTAGATTCTGGTTATCAACCCTTTATCTGTTGCATAGTTTGCAAATATTTTTTCCCATTCTGTCGGTTGCCTCTTCACTTTTCTGACTGTTTCTTTTGCAGTACAGAAACTTCTCAATTTGATGCAATCCCAATAGTTAATTTTGGCTTTGACTGCCTGTGCTTCTGGGGTCTTTTCTAGGAAGTCTTTGCCAGTACCTATATCTTGCAGGGTTTCTCTGATGTTCTCTAATAATTTGATGGTGTCCTTAATCCATGTTGAGTGGATTTTTGTGTAAGGTGAAAGGTAGGGCATGTGGAAATCCAATTTTCCCAGAACCATTTATTGAATAGACTGTCCTTACTCCAAGGGTTTGTTTTGGATCCTTGATGAAATATAAGTTGGCTGTAGATGTTGGGATTGATTTCTCGTGTTTCTATTCTGTTCCATTGGTCTATCCATCTGTTTCTCTACCAGTACCATGCTGTTTTGATAACAACTGCCCTGTAGTACGTCCTGAAATATTGCGATGCCTCCGGCTTTGTTTTTGTTGTACAAGATTGCTTTAGCTATTCGAGGTCTCCTGTGTCTCCATATGAATTTCAGCATTATTTTTTCCAGATCTGAGAAGAATGTCTTCAGTATTTTGATTGGTATTGCATTGAATCTATACATTGCTTTTGGGAGAATAGACATTTTGATGATATTGATTCTTCCAATCTATGAGCATAGAAGATTTTTCCATTTTTTTGGTATCCTCTTCTATTTCTTTCTTTAAGGTTTTGTAATTTTCATCGTAGAGATCTTTAATGTCCTTGGTTAAGTTTATTCCAAGGTATTTCATTGTTTTTTAGCTATTGTGAATGGGATTGAACTTAGAAGTTCTTCCTCAGCCACGGCATTGCCTGTGTATACAAAGGCTGTTGATTTTTGTGCATTCATTTTATATCCTGCTACTTTGCCAAACTCTTCTATGAGCTCCAATAGTCTTGTAGTAGAGTTCTTTGAATCCTCTAAATAAAGAATCATTTCATCTGCAAAGAGGGATAGTTTGAGTTCTTCCTTCCCAATTTGTATCCCTTTAATTTCTTTTTCTTGCCTAATAGCTCTAGCTAAAACTTTTAGAACTATATTGAATAGCAGTGGTGAGACTGGACATCCCTGTCTGGTACCAGATCTCAGTGGAAATGCTTCCAATTTTTCCCCATTCAATAGGATGTTGGCTGTGGGTTTTTCATCAATTGCTGTGATTGTATTGAGGAATGTTGCTTCCATACCCAGTTTGCTTAGAGTTTTCATCATGAAAGGGTGTTGTATTTTATCAAATGCTTTCTCTCATCTATTGAGATGATCATATGGGTTTTCTTCTGCATTCTTTTAATGTGGTGTATCACATTGATTGTTTTGTGAACAATGAACCATCCCTGCATACCAGGGATAAATCCCACTTGGTCTGGGTGGATGATCTTTCTGATGTGTTGTTGCATTCTATTGGCCAGAATTTATTGAGGATTTTTGCATCTATGTTCATCAGGGATATTGGTCTGTAATTCTCTTTCAATGCTGCATCTTTTTCCAGCTTAGGAATTAAGGTGATGATGGCTTCATAAAAAGAATTTGGGAGGATTCCCTCTTTTTCAATTGTTCTGAAGAGTTTGAGAAGAATTGGAGTTAGTTCTTCTTTAAATGTCATAGAATTCAGCAGGAATCCAACTGGTCCTGGGCTTTTCTTTGTTGGGAAGGCCTTTATTAGTTTCAATTTCTGTCTCAGTTATGGGTCTGTTTAGGTTTTCTATGTCTTCCTGGTTCAATTTAGGTAGGTTGCATGTGTCCAGGAATCTATCCATTTCTAATAGATTTCCCTGTTTGCTGGCATACAAGTCCTTGTAGTAATTTCTGATGACTCTTTTTATTTCTGTTGTGTCTGTTGTTATGTTCCCTTTTTCATCTCTGAGTTTTTTGATTTGGGTCTTTTATTAGTTAGTTGGGCCAATGGGATGTCAATTTTGTTTATTTTTTTCAAAAAACAAGCTCCTCGTTTGGCTGGTTTTTTGTAATTTTTTCTTTATTCAATCCTGTTGATTTCTTCTCTGATTTTAATTATTTCTCTTGTCCTAGTAGTTTTGGGTCTGGTTTGTGGCAGTTTTTCTAGATCCTTAAGATGAACTGAAAGCTCATTTGGTGCTTCTCCAATTTCTTGATGTAGGCACCTATTGATATAAACTTTCCTCATAACACTACTTTTGCTGTATCCCATAAGTTTTGTTATGTTGTGCTGTTATCCTCGTTTACTTCCAGAAAATTTTTTATTTCTCTTTTGATTTCTTCTATGACCCATTGTTCATTCAGGAGCATGTTGTTCAATCTCCATGTGTTTGCATATGCTCTAAGGATTCCTGAGTTGCTAATTTCCAACTTCACTCCTTTATGGTCTGAGAAGCTGCATTGTAAAATTTCTAATTCTTTTGAATTTTCTGGCCTAGTATGTGATCCAGCCTAGAAAGGTTCCATGTACTGCTGAGAAGAATGTAAATGCTTTATGTGTAGGATGAAAAGTTCTGTAGATACCTGTTAGATCCATTTGGGCTATAGTGTCATTTAAATCTACTGTCTCCTTGTTGATCTTCTGTCCTGTTGATCTATTTCTGAGAGTGGAGTATTGAAGTCCCCCAGTACTATTGTATTCGAGTCTAAGTCTCCCTTTAAGTCCCTTAACAAATCTTTTAAATAAATTGGTGCCCTGTAATTACGTGCATATACATTGATAATCGTTATATCTTCCTGTTGAATTGATCCCTTATTCATTATATAGTGCCCCTCTTTGTCTCTCTTAACAGTTTTTGTGGTAAAGTTTATTTTGTCTGATATTAAGATGGCTACGCCCACTCTTTTTTCATTTCTGTTGGCATGGTATATCTTTTTCCAGCCTTTCACTTTCAGTCTATATGCATCTTTGTTGGAAAGATGTGTTTCTTGTAAGCAGCAAATAGATGGGTTTTGTTCCTTAACCCAGTCAGCCAATCGTGTCTTTTAACTGGACAGTTCAGGCCATTAACGTTCAATGTGACTATTAACAAGTAGTAACTTTGCCCTGCCATTTGCCAAAGATATTTTTTAATATATGCTTTGAGCTTCCTGTGATCTTTTGCTGTGAGGTTTCCTTCCTTTACCTTCTTTCATATTGGTGACTGTGTTTCTGTGTGTAACACATCTTTAAGCATCTTTTGCATGGCTGGATGAGTGGCAACAAATTCTTTCAGTTTCTGTTTGCTATGAAAAGTCTTAATTTCACCTTCACTCACAAATGAGTGCTCTGCAGTATATAATATTCTGGGCTGGCAGTTTTTCTCTCTTAGTACCTGGGCTATGTCTCGCCATTCCCTTCTAGCTTGTAGGGTTTCTGATGAGAAGTCTGCTGTGAGTCTAATTGGAGATCCTCTGAGAGTAATCTAACGTTTCTCTCTTGCACATTTTAGAATCTTTTCTTTATGTTTCACTGTGGTGAGTTTGATTACTATGTGTCATGGTGAGGATCTCTTTTGATCATGTTTACTAGGGGTTTTATGAGCTTCTTGTACTAGGATGTCTCTGTCCTTCTCCAAACCCGGGAAATTCTCTGCAAGTATCTCACTAAAAAGGCCTTCTAATCCTTTCCTTCTCTCCATGCCTTCAGGAACTCCTAGAACTCGAATGTTGGGTTTTTTAATAGTATCCTGTAGATTCCCAACAATATTTTTTAGATTTCTAATTTCTTCTTCTTTTCTTTGGTTTGACTATATACTTTCCTGTGCTCTAAGTCTGATATTCTCTCTTCTGTTTCACTGACTCTGTTTTTAAGACTCTCTAATGTGTTTGTCATTTGATCTATTGAGTTCTTCATTTCATTTTGATTTCTCTTCACTATCACACTTTCCTGTTCTACTAGTTTCTGCGTTTCATTTTGATTCCTCCTTAAGATTTCATTTTCTCGAAGGAGGTTTTCTATCCTGTCCAGTAAGGAATTCCGTAGCTCAAGCATTTGTTTTTGAAAACTTCTAATTGTTTTTATCATAAATTTTTTGAAATCTGTATCTTGCATCTTCCATCTCATCATCTTCATAATCTTGGCTTGGGGTGTCTTGTTCATTTGGGGGTGTCATAATGTCTTCCTTGTTCTTGTTTGCTCAGTTTCTGCGTTTGTTGCTTGGCATTGTAGAGATATTCTTTGGATTCTCCTTCCCTTGCTGTGGTGTTTTTTCTTGTTATACTATGACTATATTAAGTGGACTGTCTGCTTTTGATGGAGCCTTAGAGGCTTGAGATGGGTGTGGCCTGAGAGCTCTGTTTGGTTCCTCAGGGTTAAGGGTGTGCCAAAGGTGACACTCCCAGGTTAGGCGTGGTAAATCTCTCTCTTTTTTTGATTCAAAAGGGAAGTAATTCCGAACAGCTGAGCAGAATTGGAGGTAGTTAGCAGGCGAATGATATACTCACACGAGCCAGAGATCGGAAGCTCTTTCCCAAGGACCACACAGGGAATCTGTGCTGCCCTCAGTGTGGGCTCCTGCAGTCTCCCACTGGGTTGCCAAGGTTACCGAATTGTAGCATCTCTGGAGAGTACTCATGTGAATTCCATGAGTTCTCTCCCCCATCATCCCCTTTTTTCACAGTCTCAGTTCATTAGCACCACACATTCACTAGGTCCTAATCTCCTGTTATGTCACCCCCCCACAAAGTCAGGTTTTTCTGCTTGGCTGAGGGCGGGTGCAGTCCTGAGGTTGCCCCACTTATGATGTATGTCCAGAATGGCGCCTGCTCTTTGTCTTGCTCGCCTTTGAGAGGTAAGCGGAGAGAGAGAAACTCGTGCCCGTATCGGTCACTTTTTTTTTCCTCTCTCTTCTTGATAGCCTGGTGAACTTTTCCTACGGGGTTTCAAACCTCGTTCCTTCTAGTCTCCTCTTTCCGCTTTCCCGCTGGTGTCTCGGGCTATTGAGGTTCAGCTCACCTCACATTCCAGCGCTGGTGTGTTGATTCTGCCGTTGGTGTCCCGAACCGTGGGCTCCCACGCTCTCCACGCAGGTCCACTGTGAATCACTAGTTCCGGAAGAGTTTCCTCTGCTGTTTCTTCCCCTACTCTTCCTTGAACCTGCAGTATCTCCACTTTTATTGAACTGTCTCTTCCCGGACTATCAGTGTGCTCCCTTCCTATCCCGCCATCTTGCTGCTCAGCCAAGCCAAAACATTTTTCTGTTCATAGATAGCATGATTACAGATTTGGAAATCTCAAAAGTAGTAATGGAGAAACCATTTCAAGCCATAAGGAGTGATAATAAAATTTCAGGGAAAAAATGAGCATACAGGCTTCACATACAGAAAAAATGTCTGGAGTTGGACAGGTTTTGTTCATAAAAAATCATAAGGACGGAAATCCAAGTAAGAATTGTCAGGAAAACTTCAAGAATAATAGGAGAGTGAATTTAAAACATTAAAATAAACACAGAAAACATACAAAACCACAGTAACTAAAATATTTGTATTTTTGTGGCTATATGAATAGGCAGACACCTTGGAACAGAAGATATAGGAAAATATACACAAATGCATGTAGAAATTTGGCATTTGAGCAAGTAAGGAAAAGATGAATTTTAATTAATTACATTAGGACAACTGAACTACAACACAGTAAAGGTAAAAATTAAATCTACAAATACCATACACTTCTAGAAATTCCAAAATGATCACAGCTGGAAAAGAAAAAGTGCCTTGATATACAGAAGAAAACTTTCCAAACTAGGCTTAAATCCAGAGGCAATAGTAAGAAGTGTGTGCATGTGTGACAAAGGATTAATATTCCTGATAATCAGTTTCTTAAAAATGGAGCATTGCAGAACAATGCATTACTTGAAAATTTTGTAATAATTCAGAATAAAAGAAATTAAATTGGACCTTATATTTTGTTACATATTGTATAACCTCTTTCATATATAAGAACAAGGCAAATGTAACCATATTAAAATCTTATATTTCATAAATAAGATTGGCAAAAATCTAAAAGCTTGACATCATGCCATGTAGGAGAAGCCATGGAAAGTGGGCATTCTCATGCTCTGATGTGGAAATGTAAAATGGCAGGGAAATTTGGCAGCATTTAATTAAATTGTATAAGCATTTACTCCTTCATCCAGCAATTCCTATTTTGAAAATCTATCTCTGAAATATATTTCCAAAAATATAGAATTATGTGTGTGCATAGTATTCACTTTATGAATTTCTCATTTTTTTTTTGACAGGCAGAGTGGATAGTGAGAGAGAAACAGAGAGAAGGGTCTTCCTTTTTGCCGTTGGTTCACCCTCCAATGGCCGCTGCGGCCGGTGCATTGCACTGATCCGAAGCTAGGAGCCAGGTGCTTCTCCTGGTCTCCCATGCGGGTGCAGGGCCCAAGCACTTGGGCCATCCTCCACTGCCTTCCTGGGCCATAGCAGAGAGCTGGCCTGGAAGAGGGGCAACCGGGATAGAATCCGGCGCCCCAACCAGGACTAGAACCCGGTGTGCCGGCACCGCAAGGCGGAGGATTAGCCTGTTAAGCCACGGCACCGGCCAAATTTCTCATATTTTTTAAAAGAACTAAAATTAAAAAAACACTAAAACAAATCCATAAAACCACCTGCCAAGGGCTGCTTTGCTGAACCCACAGCTAAGCCTTCAGCAGTGCAGTGTTCTTAAGGCAACTGCTGCTGGCTGATATTAGACCATGACTTCTACAGGCATGATCTATTGCTCTACTGTAGTTGCTAATACATAAAGTATCTGTCAGAGGTATTACTGTGTGGTAAAAAGTTATAATATGTGAGGTATTCTACGCATCTGCATATGCTGGCAGAAGTCCTGTGGGCAACAAAGGCAAATCTATGCTAAAGTCCCATGTCAATGAGGACAAACACTATCTCCACTATGATAGAAGGGGTCTCATATAATCAGTCTTCACCAATGACATTCCTGTAGTCCACCAGGGAAGACAGCCATATCTCCTTTTGTCTTTTGGTACCAAATAGCATCAGATCAGCTTTGGAAAGAAAAAGTACAATGTTTTCTGTCTTTGTCTCTTGGGTCATTGAGCAAGCACCAACCTCTCTGTAGATGCTATATTAGGAGCATTTATATTGGAATCGCCTATCTTCAAACGTGGTGTGCTTCCTAGTAAATCCATCCTCTAACCAGCCGCACAATTTGCTAAATACTGCCTATGAATTAGTGTTGACCTGGTCTTCAGGTTATTTCTCCTTTCACACAGAGTGAACTGTTAGATCCACCACCATTATTCTACCTAATAGGAGAATTTTCCTTCACATGTGTCCTAAACTCTGAGTAAGGCCATAGTGCAGGAACCATGCACTTCTGTCTGCTTTTGGTCACTGTACATACTGATCTACCTATGAAACCATGTCTTTGGTTTTTCTCCACATATGGGGGAGGAAACCACAGAATTTCAGGGCAGCAACAAAGGCAGTCGTTACCACTGCTGAACCTGAAAGCAGAGGAAGAGGGAGTAGTTCCTGGAACAAGGCAACAGAGAAACTATGTTTCAAATTTGGTTTATTTATTAACTTGTTTGATTATTTGTAACTTTTTTGCTGTGATCCACTTGCTTATGATAACATATCCACCCAGAGACTTGCATACTAATGTTCACGCAGCAGAAACATTAGGGGGCAGGGGATATGTAGTAACCCTCTATACTATTTGCTCAGTTGATCTGTAAATGTAGAACTACTCTAAAAGGAATGTCTATTAGAATTGTATCAATGGGGGCCAGCACTGAGGTATAGCAGGTAAAACCTCTGCCTGTGGCGCCAGCATTCCTCCAGGGCACTGGTTTGAGTCATGACTGCTGCACTTCCAATCCAGCTCCCTGCTAATGGCCTGGGAAAGCAGTGGAAGAAGGCCCAAGCACTTGATCTCCTGCACCCACTTGGAGACCTGGAAAAAGTTCCTGGCTTCATATGGGCCCAACTCCAGCCACTGCGGCCATTTGGGGAGTAAACCAGCAGATGGAAGACTTTCTCTCTGTCTCTCTCTCTATTTGTCTGTAACGCTGCCTCTCAAATAAATAAATCTTAAAAATAAAAGAATTGCATCTATGAACCATACTGAATCTGTTAAAAACTAATTAAAAGTTAAAATAGGGGCCAGCGCCATGGCTCACTTGGTTAACCCTCAGCCTGTGGCGCCGGCATCCCATATGGGCACCGATTCTAGTCTCGGTTGCTCCTCTTCCAGTCCAGCTCTCTGCTGTGTCCCAGGAGGGCCTGAGTGCTTGGGCCCCTGCACCCGCATGGGAGACCAGGAAGAAGCACCTGCCTCCCGGCTTCGGATCAGCGCAGTTGCAGCTGTAGCGGCCATTTGAGGAGTGAACCAATGGAAGGAAGACCTTTCTCTCTGTCTCTCTCATTGTCTATAACTCTACCTGTCAAATTAAAAAATTAAAAGTTAAAATAAACATACATTCAAAAGAATGTCTATTTATTAATATTTTATGTCAAGATACAACTATTCATAATCACAGTGTCGGTGGCATTCTAGGATACCATGGTTAATATAGCATATTGACCTACATCAACTAGAGTCAGAACAGTTGGTCAGTTCCTCACATGTGCCCTCACCTGCAGGTACTGGGAGTACTCCTGGAGTCCAGGTGCTGGTTCACCTGGGTCAGAGCAGCCTCACTCCATGACAGTGCAGCCAGACCAGGGGCATCTGGTAAGGACAGGGAGAAACCACTAGCTATCAGGACACCATGCAAACTTCCAAACACTGACACTTCACAGCCACCCAGCAACACACATACATCAAATCAGAAGGAGACTGGGAAGATCTCAATGTGGCAGTGACCTCCCTGCCTGAAAGATAAAACAGCTTTAGACTTGAGTAAATGTGACAGAATTAGGAGCCAGAAAAAATTTAGCTGACAACTAGAACATCTGAGGACTAGAAGTTCCTAGGGTTTGAGCCACCAACCTTTTCCATTAACAGCCACACACCAATCAAGTATATCAGAGATGACACACTGTAAAGTCACAGAGTGTTCCCAGGTGGTGAGAAGACACTCCCAATCCCTTCACTCTCACTTGAGGACACATTCACAACCAGCTTGTGCTGGTCACAATAATTCTTATCTTTGGGCAACTTTGATCATTGACATGAATGAGCTGTTGCATTGCACACCCAAACACAAGGTCACAAGTTGATCCCACCTGCTTCTTGCCTTGCAGAAGGCAGCCCTCTTCTGGTGATAGCTGTACCACTCAGGCCAAAGTCACGCACTTACCATTCTTCACCATGCTTCATCCTCATGGTCACCCCAAGTCAAACAAGACCCAGAGGGTAGGCACACAGGAAGGACTTGAACAGGCTCTGCACCTACTTTGCTGCTCCCTCTCAATGTCTCCGCAAGTGAACTTCATGATCAAGGGACCTGAGATGTACTCCTTATGCAGCGCCCTTCCAGTGCAGGACCTGACACCTGATAGTGCCCAGTAAACGCTCAGTGGAGCCGGCGTGGCTCAATAGGCTAATCTTCCACCTTGCGGCGCCAGCACACCAGGTTCTAGTCCTGGTTGGGGCACCGGATTCTGTCCTGGTTGCCCCTCTTCCAGGCCAGCTCTCTGCTTTGACCTGGGAAGGCAGTGGAGGATGGCCCAAGTGCTTGGGCCCTGCACCCACATGGGAGACCAGGAGAAGAACCTGGCTCCTGGCTTCGGATCAGCGTGATGCGCAGGCCGTGGTGGCCATTGGAGGGTGAACCAACGGCAAAAAGGAAGACCTTTCTCTGTCTCTCTCTCTCTCACTGTCTACTCTGCCTGTCAAAAAAATGCTCAGTGGAAGGAGGTATTTGCTACAAGGGCCTGGGGTATCATGAATTCCATTGCATCATGTCAACTTTTAGTCCTAGAGGATCCCAGAATAAGAGGGTATGAAAGACTTTCAGTGGTGAATGTTCTTTGCAACCTTTATGCTGGCAGCCAAGCAAATTTCCCACCACAGAAACATTACAGAAATCATCTGAATCAGTGCTGAGTGCCCTATCCAGCACAATGAAGCTGACATAACCTGGGAGATGCAGGTGTTGGGAAGAGGGTACAATGCGTCAAAGAGAAGAAAGTGGCAGAAGTGTGGCAGTAGAGAGAGAGTAGAGAAAATGAAAGAGACAAAAAAGAGAAAGTTTGGAATGGGGGCAGGGAAAAGAGGCACAGAGGAAGCCATGAAGGAAAAGGTCCAGAAAGAATTACTATTACTGACTTAAGTCAGATTGTGCATGGCACACCATGGTCATGGTAGGAAAGTAGGGGTCATGGTCCCTTTGTTCAAATCTGCATTTCAACACTAGAGCATCTTCTGTCCCTGACTGCAACCTGCAAAGTTGCTGTGTGGTTTTTCTCCTTTGTGTCAGGCAGCTTTCCATGTCCTTCGGTAATTAGGCAAGATGGCTGATGCTGCACTGCATCAGGACGATTCTGTGTTCAGAGGCTCAGAGATGTCACAGGATGTCCCTCCAAGGCAGGAGGTGACAGCACTCCAGGGTGAATTCCAAAAGCACAGAGTGTTAGGGCTCCAGATAGCAATAGGACAGGAAGCAATGATCTCTTGGTGAGTTCCAGATGCCTGTGAACTTTCAATTCTGTCTAAATGAGGAATGTGGCTAGCTTTTCTCTGGGCAAGCTCTAGCCAAACTATTCCAGAACATTAAAGGAGGTGCTTCCAAACTAATTTTACGAGGCCAGTATTATCTTGAACCAAAAACCAGACAAAGAGAAAGAACAGCAAAAACAGCAAAGTTATAGGTCAATAGATGCAAAAATTCTCAACAAAGTCTAGGAAGTCGATTCCAACATTACATTAAAACAAAAGAAAAGAAAAAAAAAGTACATCCCGATCAAGTGAGGTTTATTCTAGGAATGCAATGATGATTCAATATCCAAAAATCAATGAATGTAATGTATCATCACATCAACAGACCAAAGATAAATACCATGTGCCCATCTCAGTTAATGTAGAAAAAGCATTTGAGGGGCCGGCACCATGGCTCACTTGGTTAATCCTCCACCTGCAGAGGACCCCATAAGGGTGCTGGGTTCTAGTCCCAGCTGCCTCTCTTCCAGTCCAGCTCTCTGCTGTGGCCCAGGAGGGCACTGGAGAATGGCCCAAGTGCTTGGGCCCCTGCATCCACATGGGAGACCAGGAAGAAGCACCTGGCTCCTGGCTTCGGATCAGTGCAGCACCAGCTGTAGTGGCCATTTGGGGAGTGAACCAACGGAAGGAAGACTTTTCTCTTTCTCTCTCTCTCTCTCTCTCTCTCTCTCTCTCTCACTGTCTATAACTCTACCTGTCAAATAAATAAAAAATAAATTAATAAAAAAATAAAAAGCATTTGATAAAAACCTACATCAATTCATCATGAAATCTTGAACAAACAGGGGTTGGAATTTGCATACCTCAACCTAATAAAGCTGTATAGGAAAAATCCACAGCCAGTAAAATAGTGAACGTGGTAAAGCTTAAAGCATTTCTTCTGGTGCCAGCACTGTGATGCAGCAGGTTAAAGCCCTGGCCTGAAGCACTGGCATCCCATATGGGCTCTAGTCCTGGCTGCTCCTCTTCTGATCTAGCTCTCTGCTATGGCCTGGGATAGCAGTGGAATATGGCCCAAGTCCTTGGATCTCTGTACCCACGTGGAAGAAGTTCCTGGCTCCTGGCTTCAATTGGTGCAGTTCTGGCTATTTTGGCCAAATGGGGAGTGAACCAGCAGATGGAAGGCCTCTCTCTCTGTCTCTACCTCTCTCTGTAACTCAGTCTTTCAAACAAATCATCTAGAACCAGAAAAGGATTTCCACTGTCACCATCATTATTCAAAATACTAATGGAAGTATTTGGGCAATTAGAGAAACAAAATAAACAAAAATCATATGGGAAGAGAAGAATTCAAATAACCCATGTATGCAAATTATAGACTATACACAGGGAGAAATCTAAAAACTCTACC
Source organism: Lepus europaeus (assembly GCF_033115175.1). Lineage (NCBI taxonomy): Eukaryota > Metazoa > Chordata > Mammalia > Lagomorpha > Leporidae > Lepus > Lepus europaeus. The sequence continues at coordinate 10,846,234 of NC_084827.1, read as the reverse complement.
AAGAGATTAATAACCAATTTAGTAAGCAAATTGGATAAAGGTGCATTATGCAAAATCAACATGCAAAAACATAGCATTTTTATTCACCAATGAAGAATTTGCTAAGAGATTAAAAATGTCATTCACAAAAGCTACAAAAAAATACTGCGTAATAAATGTAACCAAAGATGTGACACATCTCTACAATGAAGAGATACTAATAGAAAAAATGCAAACATACACACAAATAAAAAGATCTTCTATGTTCATAGACTGGAGAGCTAATATTATAAAAATATCTGTATTACCTAAGCCATTTACAGACTCAAGGCAATTGCTATCAAACTACCAACAGCATTTTTCACAGGACTAGAAAACACAACACTAAAATTCACATGGAAGCACAGAAGATGCAGAATTGTTTTGACCCTTGTAGGAGGGCAGATTCATTTTAAAATCCCATTTAGGATTGTATTAATATAAACTTCTGGGGTTTGGGTCAGATTTTTCAACACAGGATTTAAAGTTGAGGAAAGGAGGATATGGGGTGCTGCTGCTGATTTCTCAACAATGTTGCAGTGGATTCGTTTCTGAGAGGAGCAGTGTGGTGGGGGCAAGAGTCACCACACAGACCCCGGGAGTCGGGTGAAAGCAGGTTTGAGGCGAGCAGCCCGCAGACTTGTTTATTACAGTTGGAACAACATCTTATATAGCCAAGACCAGCCAATCTGGTCAAGGGGTGGTCTATGCCCCAACCAATCACAGCCTGTTGCCAGGCAGGCTCCATTGCCAGGTGGGTTTCAAAGCCATTCCTGAGTAACTGACACTCGCTTGCCAGTGGCCACCTTGGCATGGCCTTCTCATTCCACCACAATGGGGGAGTCTGGTTAAGAGAGAATGTGACCCACAAACTCATTTTTAAAAGACTACTATGACTCAAAACCCAGAGTCCCTAGCGGGCCTTGAACTATCAACTTTCAGTGAACAAATGAGGGAACTAATGATTTCACAGCCAACACAGACCTTGAGCTTCTGTGCACCTTCTCCTGCCCCCAGGCTGCAGCACCCAGGGGGCCCTGTGCCTCCTCCAACCCACGGAAGACAGGGATCCTAGGGACTTGTCTCCAGCTCCTGCCAGGTGCAATCAAACCCTGACAGATCTCAAAGCTCCCAAGTTGAAGATGCTCACGCTCACGCGCAGAAGGAAACGCTTCATTCCTGTGAGAGACCGGACAGATGAAGGCAGCATTTCCTACGGCCCGATCCACGCAGGGCGTTCTGAGACTCCTTTCCCGGCCGGGCAGCCAAGGCTGGGCTACCTGGGCTTGCACCCGCCGGCCTGGGCGCCTGCGCCGGGCCTTGGCGCTCCTTCCAGTCCCTGCACGCCGGCCACCACCCTCCCTACCTCGTTCTTCCCGGGAAGCTGTGCGCGCCACTCCCTCGTCTTCCTGGCTCTGAGCGTCAGTTCCGAGGCCGGGACGGCACTCTGCCCTCTGGAAACGCCGTTACTCAGCGCCATCCCGCCACGCCGCCTCTGCTCCTGGGCGCGGCCCTGGCGGCTTCTCCTTGAGCTGGTGTCCCCAGCAATGGCCTCAAGGGCTCCAGGCCGCCGACGTCCTCCGGGGGTGAAGGCCGGGCTGAGGGCGTCCGCGGTGTGGACGGTGCGTGGCCTCGACCGCCTGAGGGACGGCGGCGCTGAGGCGCGGCTGGGCGGGGCCTGCGCCAACCCCACACGGGGGCGTGGCCTCTGCCCACGTGGCCTTTCCCGCCATTTGAGGGCGGCTGTGGAGGCCCGGCCGGGACTGGGCCCCGGGACTCCTGGGGCCCTGGAAACAAGTCCGGGACCGCCGGCTGACTGGGGCCGGGTTCGGCCTTCGCACTGGGCCCTGGGACGCAGGCGTGCGGGGTCCCGGAGACCTTGCGGTGCTGTGCAGGAAGTGAGCTGAGCCTGCGGCACGTGACGCGTGTTCTGGCGGACAAGGCCGGACATCCTGACGTGAGGCTGCTACTCCAGGTGAGGCCATGTGGGTGTCGCACGTCCGGTGTCTGCAGCTTCCAACTGCGCACATGGTGCCGAGAAACGGATGTTGAGACACTGCACATGGAGACGGACGGGACGAGGCGGGCTGAGGAGACCGGAAGGGATGTGACGTGGCAGGCCCAGGACACAGGAAGTGACGTGTGTGACAGGCAGAGGGGACAGGACTGGACGGGACAGCTGCTGGCCGGCGGAGGGGGCGAGAAGTAACATGACATGAGGTTCGGGGCAGAGACGTGAGGGACTGAGGCCAAGGTGAAGTGCGGGCGGAGGAGACGTGCTGTTCAAGTCAGAGAATGAGGCGACAGGTGGCCTGAGCAGAGGTGAGACTGGAGGTGACCGCCGAGGAGAGGAGACAAGAGCGTGGCTGGGAGCGAGTACGTGAGGTGACTGCTTTGGGCTCCGGGAACACATGAAGAGCTGGGATGGAGACTGGCTCACGGTAGGGGTGTTGCTGGTTTCTGGGCCATGGACGTGAGTAGTGTTGGCCATGCGGGGGTCTGTGGCCTGGGCATCGTCATGACGGCAGTAGCACCAGTGTATGGGGCAGGCGTATGGTGGCGCTGGGATAGAGATGCGTTGGTGATGGCTCCACCCACCATGGGCTTTGGGCAGTTCCGTCCGCCCAGGTAAGCATTAGTGGGGACTGCAGAAGCCCTCGGTGAAAGCTCGTTTCCTTTTTCCCCTACGAGTGGAGGCCTTAGCCAAATAGATCCTTCTGGGCCTCACCTGAGCCGGTCTGGGGGATAGGTAGCTCCAATAAGGTAGGTTCTATTCTGCACTTTAAAAAAATGTTACCACATACAGGTTTCTTCCTCCTCTTTGCTAACCGTGAGCTTCCAAGATCCCTTTCTTCTTTCTGGTTATCCTGATCCTCCCTTCCACGTTGACAGCTCCCTGCACTTTCTGTCTGGCACAGCTCCTCAGGCTGTTTTTGGAGGGTCCTTTATTCCTACTGCTACTTGGTGTTTCATTGCTGTTGCTGTCAGATACTGTGTGCATGGGAATGTGTGTGTGTGTGTGTGCAGTACATGCACATGAATATGTACATGCCTGTGTCTGGGTGCACACATGTGTGCACCCCATTCCATGAGTTTGTGTTTGGGATGACTTGTAGGGACACATCAGAATGAGGATGTGAGAACCTCAGGCTGTAGGTTCTACCCCTTCTCTGGCTGTGTCTTATTTCCAAGTTTGTGGGACTTTGTGGGAGCCCACCAACCATTCTCCTCTGCTTTGGGGCCTAATTTCCAAACGCCTCTTCAACACCTGGAACACTCCAGCAGCTCTGCCCTCCAGGAACTGCCCTCAGTTCAGAATATCTGGCATGATGGGAAATGCTCTTCTCTGCCAGGCTCACCACACTTCCTTCTTGCAAAGGCTTCATAAATTAGGGCACATCTGTCACTCACTGGAAAGAGTGCATATCTCAGTTCAAGGCTCTAGAATGCCAAGGATTCCTGAATCCACAGAGGCAATGCTGCAGTGCAGGGACATCAGGTCATGTCTGTAGTTACCATCACAGTGTACACAAGGAGCCTCCTGCAATGCCAGTGCTGTCACTGATCTGGGTGGGACCAGGGGTCATCTTTTATGCTTCCTCTGTCCTGCACCTTCCCTTTGTAACCTATACACATTGTGATCCGCATCCCTCATTGTGCCCTGTAGATTGACATAACCTGATTGCACACTTTGAGGGTTTTTACCTGGTATATTTTGTAGGTATAAATGATAAATTTTTTAGCTGTGTAAAACAGTATGCAGAAAGGTACATAAAACAAAAATATTTCCCTTAACAAATTTCTACAAGTTAATGTATCCTTCACTCATATTAACACCTAGAATACAGGGAGTTTCCAGAAGTTTCCAAGATGTCTTCTCCTATCTCTCCTCACTCTCTGCCCTGAGCACTTATCATGCTGTTATCTTCACTATGTTCTATTCCTTTTAAAGATTATAATTTTTTGCTTCTTGTATGTTCCAAACAGGTCTGTATTTTAATCTCTAATCTTTCAGAGTTTATTTTCCTATTCTTGGTGGCTTTTGTCATTAAAACTTACTGATTTGGTAGTCACTTATCCTCAGAGTCAATGAAAAAAAATCATAATTTGTCTTCCTTTTTTAGTTAATTTACTTTTAAGGAATACAGTTTTACATGTATGTTAGGAATATAGTTATTCTTCCCACCCTACCCACCCTCTCATCCCTCTCTCTGCTCACTATCCCATTTCCAGTCCCATTCTCCATTAAAATTCATTTTCAGTTAACTTTGTACACAGAAGACCAACTCTATACTAAAGATTTCACCAATTTGCACACACACACACACACACAAACACACAACTGTTTGAGAACAAATATCATAGTTAACTCTCATAATACAACTCACTGAGGACAGAGGTACTGCATAGGGAGTTAGTGCACAGTGACTCCTGTTGTTAATTTAACAATTAAAACTCTTATGTATGATGTCAGTGACTACCCGTGGCTCTTGACATGAGCTGCATAGGCTACAGAAGCCTTTTGACTCCACAAACTTCATCAGTAGTTAGACAAGGCCATAAGCAAAGTGGGAGTTCTCTCCTCCCTTCAGAGAAAAGTACATCCTTCTTTGATGGCCACTTCTTTCCACTGGGGTCTCACTCACAGAGATCCTTCATGTAGAACATTTTTTTCCCAGTGTCAGCTTTCCATACCTGAAATGCTCTCATGGGCTATTCAGCCATACCAGGAAGCCTTAAGGGCTGATTCTGAGGTCAGAGTGTTACTTAAAGCAGTTGGCATTCTATGAGTCAGCTGTTTGGACTGCTTCCAGTGTTGGAACATTCTCTCCTTTTGAATTCTATCTACTATGATTACCCTACACTTAGTCCTACCTACATGGTCATTTGAACACTTAATCCTATCTATATGTTCACTTTAACACTTAATATGATAACCTTAACACTTAAGTTGACATTTTATCACCCAGCTTAATGGGATTTGGGGTTCCATGACAAGTTTTTAAGCTGTACCTTTAGAAGTTAGTCCTTAGGAAAGTATGCAGAACTATAGAGCTTTCCAGTTACAAACTTCCTCCTCCATCTCGTATTCTCACTCTTATTTCTTACTGAGATCTATCCTTAATTGAATTGACTTTATATACATACGATTAACTCTATGTTAAGTAAATAGTTCAATAAATAGCATGAAGAGAAAAAATGAAAAAACAAAACTGTTCCCTGATGGTCAAGACAAGGGCTGCTCAAGTCACTGTTTTTGCACGTGTCAATTTCACTTCTGCAGATTTCATTTTAGGTGCTCTATTAGTTCTTACAGATCAGGTACAATACATGGTATTTGTCCCTTTGGGATTGGCTTATTTCACTAATTATGATGTTTTACAGATTCATCCATTTTGTTACAAATGATTGGATTTCATTTTTTTACTGCTGTGTTATATTCCATAGTATACATACTCCATAATTTCTTTTTTTAGTGTGATTTTTTTTTTAATTTTTAAAAATTTTTTAAGGAATACAAATTTCATAAATACAACTTTAGGAATATAGTTTTTATTCCCACAATACCTGCCCTCCCACCCATGCTTGCACCCCTCCCTTTCCTCCCTTTCCCCTTGCCAGTCCCTTTCTCCATTAAGATTCATTTTCAATTAACTTTGTACACAGAAGACCAACTCCATGCTAAGTAAAGAGCTCAACAATTTGCATGCACACATACACACACAATTTCAGAACTGGTTTTATGCTTAACTGTTAATACCACTCATTGAGGACAGAGGTCCTGCATGGGAAGTTAGTGCATAGTGATTCCTGTTGTTAATTTAACAATTAGCACTTTTATGTATGATGTCAGTGACCACCCAAGGCTCTTGACATGAATTACCTAGGCTATGGGAGCCTTTTGAATCCACAAGCTCCATCAGTATTTGGACAAAGCCATAAGAAAAGTAGAAGTTCTCTCCTCCCTTTAAAGAAAAGTGCACCCTTCTTTGATGGCCACTTCTTTCCACCAAGGTCTCACTCACAGAGATCTTTCATGTAGAACATTTTTTGCCACAGCGTCTTGGCTTTACATCCCTGAAATGCTTTCATGGGCTTTTCAGTCAGACCAGGATGCCTTAAGGGCTAATTCTGAGATCAAAGTGTTACTTGAAGTGATTGGCATTCTATGAGTCTGCTGTGTGGATTGCTTCCCATGTTGGACATTCTCTCCATTTCAATTCTATCTATTATTATTACCAGGCACTTGATCCTATTTATATAATTTCATTAGCACTTAATCCTATCTATATGTTCACTTTAACACTTGATATGATCACTTTAACAATTAATATGGCATTTTTAGCACCAAGTTTAATGGAATTTGAAGTCCCTTGACACATTTTTAAACTATACCCTTAGAGGTAAGTCCATAGGAATGTATGTAGAACTATGCAGCTTTACAGTTACAAACTTCCTGCTCCCTCTCTTACTCCCATGATTACTTTTTACTAAGATCTATTTTAAATTGACTTTATATACATATGATTAACTCTGTGTTAAATAAAGAGGTCAACAAGTAGTATGAAGAAAAAACATGAAACTCTTCCTCAATAGGCAATTCAAGAGCAGCTCAAGTTATCCCTTCTCAAAGTGTCAGTTTCACTCCAAAGATTTCTTTTTAGGTGCTCTATTAGTTCTCACAGGTCAGGGAGAATATATGGTATTTGTCTCTTTGGGACTGGGTTATTTCACCAAGTATGAGGTTTTCCACCTTGCTCCATTTTGTTGCAAATGACCAGATTTCATTTTTTTGTATGCTGTGTAGTTCCATAGTATACGTATCCCATAATTTTTTTATTCAGTCTTCATTTGAAGGGCACTTAGATTGATTCCATATTTTAGCTATTGTGAATTGAGCTGCAATAAACATGGGGTGCAGATAACTCTTTCATATGCTGATTCCATTTCCTTTGGGTAAATTCTGAGGAGTGAGATGGCTAGGTCATATGGTAGGTCTATATTCAGACTTTTGAGGTATCTCAATACTGTCCTCCATAGTGAATTTACCAGTTTACATTCCTACCAACAGTGGATTAGTGTACCTTTTTTCCTACATCCTCTCCAGCATTTGTTCTTTGATTCCTGTATAAAAGCCATTTTAACTGGTTTGAGGTGAAACCTCACTGTGGTTTTGATTTGCATTTCCCTGATGGCTAGTGATCCTGAACACTTTTTCTATGTCTGTTGGCAATTTGGAAAATTGAAAAATGTCTGTTTAAGTCCTTTAACTATGTCTTAAGTGGGTTGTTTGTTTTGTTGTTGTTGAATTTCCTGATCTCTTTATTGATTCTGGTTATTAATCCTTTATCAGTTACATTGTTTGCAAATAATTTCTCCCATTTTGTCAGTTGCCTCATCACTTCTCTGAGTGTTTCTTTTGCAATACAGAAACTTCTCAATTTGATGTAATCCCATTTGTTAATTTGGCTAATAGCTCTGGCTAAAACTTCCAGAACTATATTGAATAGCAGTGGTGAGAGTGGGCATCCCTGTCTGGTACCAGATCTCAGTGGAAATGCTTCCAATTTTTCCCCATTCAATAGGATGTTGGCCGTGGGTTTTTCATCAATTGCTTTGATTATACTGAGGAATGCTGCTTCCATACCCAATTTGCTTAGAGTTTTCATCATGAAAGGGTGTTGTATTTTATCAAATGCTTTCTCTCATCTATTGAGATGATCATATGGGTTTTCTTCTGCATTCTTTTAATGTGGTGTATCACATTGATTGTTTTGTGAACAATGAACCATCCCTGCATACCAGGGATAAATCCCACTTGGTCTGGGTGGATGATCTTTCTGATGTGTTGTTGCATTCTATTGGCCAGAATTTTATTGAGGATTTTTGCATCTATGTTCATCAGGGATATTAGTCTGTAATTCTCTTTCAATGCTGCATCTTTTTCCAGCTTAGGAATTAAGGTGATGATGGCTTCATAAAAAGAATTTGGAAGGATTCCCTCTTTTTCAATTGTTCTGAAGAGTTTGAGAAGAATTGGAGTTAGTTCTTCTTTAAATGTCTGGTAGAATTCAGCAGGAATCCATCTGGTCCTGGGCTTTTCTTTGTTAGGAGGGCCTTTATTACTGTTTCAATTTCTGTCTCAGTTATGGGTCTGTATAGGTTTTCTATGTCTTCCTGGTTCAATTTAGGTAGGTTGCGTGTGTACAGGAATCTATCCATTTCTGATAGATTTCCCTGTTTGCTGGCATACAAGTCCTTGTAGTAATTTCTGATGATTCTTTTTTATTTCTGTAGTGTCTGTTGTTACATTTCCTTTTTCATCTCTGATTTTATTGAAATTAAAGGGATACAAATTGGGAAGGAAGAACTCAAACTATCCCTCTTTGCAGATGATATGATTCTTTATTTAGGGGAACCAAAGAACTCTACTAAGAGACTATTGGAACTCATAGAAGACTTTGGCAAAGTAGCAGGATATAAAATCAATGCACAAAAATCAACAGCCTTTATATACACATATACAGGCAATGCCATGGCTGAGGAAGAACATCTAAGATCAATTCCATTCACAATAGCTACAAAAACAATGAAATACCTTGGAATAAACTTAACCAAGGACATTAAAGATCTCTACGATGAAAATTACAAAACCTTAAAGAAAGAAATAAAAGAGGATACCAAAAATGGAAAAAATCTTCCATGCTCATGGATTGGAAGAATCAATATCATCAAAATGTCCATTCTCCCAAAAGCAATTTATAAATTCAATGCAATACCAATCAAAATACTGAAGACATTCTTCTCAGATCTGGAAAAAATGATGCTGAAATTCATATGGAGCTAAAGCAATCTTGTACAACAAAAACAAAGCCAGAGGCATCACAATACCAGATTTGAGGACATACTACAGGGAAGTTGTTATCAAAACAGCATGGTACTGGTACAGAAACAGATGGATAGACCAATGGAACAGAATAGAAACACCAGAAATCAATCCAACAACTACAGCCAACTTATATTTGATCAAGGATCCAAAACCAATCCCTGGAGTAAGGACAGTCTATTCAATAAATGGTGCTGGGAAAATTGGATTTCCACGTGCAGAATCATGAAGCAAGACCCCTACCTTTCACCTTACACAAAAATTCACTCAACATGGATTAAAGACTTAAATCTATGACCTGACATCATCAAATTATTAGAGAGCATTGAAAGAACCCTGCAAGATATAGGTACAGGAAAAGACTTCCTAGAAAAGACCCTGGAGGTGCAGGCAGTCAAAGCAAAAATTAACTATTGGGATTGCATCAAATTGAGAAGTTTCTGTACTGCAAAAGAAACAGGAGAGTGAAAAGGCAACCGACAGAATGGGAAAAAATATTTGCAAACTACGCAACAGATAAAGGGTTGATAACCAGAATCTACAAAGAGATCAAGAAACTCCACAACATCAAAACAAACAACCCACTTAAGACATGGGCCAGGACCTCAATAGACATTTTTCAAAAGAGGAAATCCAAATGGCCAACAGACACATGAAAAAATGCTCAAGATCACTAGCAATCAGGGAAATGCAAATCAAAACCACAAGGAGGTTTCACCTCACCCCGGTTAGAATGGCTCACATTCAGAAATCCACCAACAATAGTTGCTGGAGAGGATGTGGGGAAAAAGGGACACTAACCCACTGTTGGTGGGAATGCAAACTGGTTAAGCCACTATGGAAGTCAGCCTGGGGATTCCTCAGAAATCTGAATACAACCCTACCATACAACCCAGCCATCCCACTCCTTGGAATTTACCCAAAGGAAATGAAATCAGCAAACAAAAAAAGCTGTCTTCACCTTAATGTTTATTGCAGCTCAATTCACAATAGCTAAGACCTGGAACCAACCCAAATGCCCATCAACAATAGACTGGATAAAGAAACTATGGGACATGTACCCTATAGAATACTATACAGCAGTCAAAAACAATGAAATCCAGTCATTTACAACAAGATGGAGGAATCTGGAAAACATTATGCTGAGTGAATTAAGCCAGTCCTGAAGGGACAAATATCATATGTTCTCCCTGATCAGTGACAACTAACTGAGCACCAGAGGGGAAACCTGTTGAAGTGAAATGGACACTATGAGAAACAGAGACTTGATCAGTTCTTGTCCTCACTGTTGATGTACAATGTAATACTTTATCTATTTAGCTTTATCTATTTAGCTCCTTGGTCAAATATAAGTTGGTTGTAGACACTTTGATTGATTTCTGGTGCTTCTATTCTGTTCCATTGGTCTATACATCTGTTTTTTTTTTTTAACAGTACCAGGCTGTTTTGATGATAACTTCCTTTAGTATGTCTTGAAATCTGGTATTGTGATGCTTCCAGCTTTGTTTTTGTTGTATAAGATTGCTTTAGCTATCCAAGGTCTCTTGTGTTTCCATATAAACTTCAGCATGATTTTTTCTAGATCTGAGAAGAATGTTTTCAGCATTTTGATTGGTATCACATTGAATCTGTAAAATGCTTTTGGAAGATTGGACATTTTGATGATATTGATCCTTCCAACCCATGAACATGTAAGATTTTTCCATTTTTTATATATTCTTCTATTTCTTTCTTTAATGTTTTGTAATTCTCATTGTAGAGATCTTTGACATCCTTGATTAAATTTATTCAAAGATATTTTTTATGGATATTGTGAATGGGATTGATCTTAGAAGTTCAGTCTATTGCTTGTCATTAATTGTACATACAAAGGCTCTTGATTTTTGTGTATTGATTTTATATCCTGCTACCTTACCAAACTCTTCTGTGAGTTCCAATAGTCTCTTGGTGGAGTCTTTTGCATCCCCTATATATAGGATTGTGTCATCTGCAAATAGGGATAGTTTGACTTGCTCCTTCCCAATTTGTATCCCTTTGATTTTTTTCTTGCCTAATGGCTCTGGCAGAAACTTCCAAGACTATATTAAATAGCAATGGTGAGAGTAGGCATCCTTGTCTGGTTCCAAATCTCAGTGGGAATGCTTCCAACTTTTCCCCCATTCAATAGGGTGCTGTCTGTGGGTTTGTCATTAACTCCCTTGAATGTGTTGAGGAATGTTCCTTCTGTACCCAATTTGCTTAGAGTTTTCATCATGAAAGGCTGTTGTATTTTATCAAATGCTTTCTCTGCATGTATTGAGATAATCATATGGTTTTTATTCTTCAGTCTGTTAATGTGATGTATCACATTGATTGATTTGCAAACATTGAACCATCCCTACATACCAGGGATAAATCCCAATTGGTCTGGGTGGATGAACTTTCTGATGTGTTGTTGGATTTGATTGGCTAGTATTTTGTTGAGGATTTTTGTGTCTATGTTCATCAGGGAAACTTGTCTGTAATTCTGTTTCTCTGTTGCATCTTTTTCAGATTTAGGAATTAAGGTGATGCTGGCTTCATAGAAAGAATTTGGGAGAATCCCTCCCTTTCAATTGTTTTGAATAACTCGAAAAGAATTGGAGTTAGTTCTTCTTTAAATGTCTGGTAGAATTCAGCAGTGAAGCCATCTGGTCCTGTGCTTTTCTTTGTTTGAAGGGTCTTTATTACTGATTCAATTTCCATCTTGGTTATGGATCTGTTTAGATTTTCTGTGTCTTCATGGCTCAATTTAGGTAGGTTGTATATGTCCAGGAATCTATCCATTTCTTCTAGGTTTTCCAGTTAGACAATGGAATGAAGCTGGAAATCAGCAACTCAGGAATCTATAGAACATATGTAGGGGACCAGCACTGTGTCATAGCATGTAAAGCCACTGCCTACAGTGCAGTATCACATATGGACACTATTTGAGTCCCAGCTGCTCCACACTCTATTCAGCTCTCTGCTATGGCCTGGGAAAGCCATAGAAGATGGCCCAAGACCTTGAACCCCTGCACCTGGCTTTGGATTGGCACAGCTATGGCCATTGTGGCCAACTGGGGAGTGAACCAGCGAATGGAAGACCTCTCTCTCCCTCTCTCTCTCTCTCTCTGGATCTCTCTATCTCTCTGTCTCCCTATCCTTCTTTCTCTATGTAACTCTAATTTTCAAATAAATAAATATATATTTTTTAAAAAAGAACATATGTAAACACTTGGAGACTGAGCAACATGTTCCTGAAAGAACAGTGGATCATTGAAGTAATCAAAGAGAAATCATAAATTTCTGGAAACAAATGAAGATGACAATACAACATATCAAAACTTACAGGATACTGCAAAAGCAGTGTTAAGAGGAAAGTTCATAGCAGTTGGTGCCTACATCAAGAAATTAGAAAGGCACCAAATAAACAAGCTATCAATGCATCTCAAGGATCTAGAAAAACAACAGCAAACCAACCCAATTAGAGTTGAAATAAACAAAATTGAAACAAAAAAATACAAAATATCAGCAAAATAAAGAGCTGATTTTTTATTTTATTTAATTTCCTCTTTTTTCCTCAGTGAGTCTAGATAAGTATTTAATGGTCTTGTTTATCTTTTCAAAAAGCAAGTCTCATTTCACTTGTTGTTTGAAAGGTTTGTGGTAGAGCCAGCCCTGCAGGGGCCCCCAGCCACTTCCCTACAGTAGTCTTTCCCCTCACACTCTCTTCCAAGGCTACAGTCACTTGGAGGCCACTCCTTCCATACATCATTGTCCTGCCCATGCCACAGCAGGACATCCACTCTTGGAGGAGAACAGGCCTCCTGTGCAACCACAAGTTTGGCAAACAGGAAATCCACTGAGAAGAGGCACACAAAACCCAAACACTCAACCCCTCATGCTCTATTTCATTCCATGTCTTGAGAATCCAGGGTTTTCTGCTGGGTTGGGACAGTATCTTTGGGAGATACAAGATAGATACCTCTGATAGAATCCTTGTTCTGCACCCCACCACTCCAGCACTCTCAGGAAACATAGTGCCTGAGGGAGCTCTTCTCTGCCTCCATTTGAGCTTCGGGAGCTGGAAAATGTGCTACAGCACCGAGACAGAGAGATAACAGTTTTGTTTTGTTTTGTTTTGTTTTGTTTTGTTTTAAAGATTGTTTTATTTATTTGAAAGTCAGAGTTACACAGAGAGAGGAGAGGCAAAGGCAGAGGCAGAGAGAGAGAGAGAGAGAGGTCTTCCATCTGATGGTTCACTCCCCAGTTGGCTGCAATGGCTGAAGCTGTGCCGATCCAAAGCCAGGAGCCAGGAGCTTCTTCTGGGCTCCCACGTGGGTGCAGGGGCCCAGAGCCTTGAGCCATCTTCTACTGCTATCCCAGGCCATAGCAGAGCTGGATCAGAAGTGGAGCAGCCGGTTCTCAAACCAGCACCCAAGCACCCATATGGGATGCCGGCGATTCAGGCCAGGGCGTTAACCCACTGTGCCACAGTGCCAGCCCCTTGAGACAGAAGTTTTGAAAAACTTGCAGGAGAAGTTTTCTTATCCAGCTCTATGGTACTGCACCTGGGAAAGCAGCAGAAGATAGTCCAAGTGCTTAGGGCCCTGCCACCGATGTGGGAGACATGATGGAGTTCTAAGCTCCTGGCTTCCACCTGGTCCAGCCCTGGCTATTACAGATATTTGGGGAGTGAATCAGAGGATGAAAGAGTCTGTCTCTAATTCTGCCTTTCAAATAAATTCAAAACAATTAAAAATTTAAAAAACTTAAAACTATTATCTCCAATAAGGTGAGGCATCAGGAGATCTTCCATTTCAGGGAGGAGCATCAGTCCCTCTCCAAGCAGGTTCCAAGGAAGAGGGGTCCTCTGATAGGACAGGTGGTGCTTCTCCATATGTAGAAGAAAGGATCTGAGCAAGAAACTCGGTGTCCCCTTTGTAAACCTCAGTTCTTCCTCGGCCACTCTTTATTCATGGGTGACTTTAGCAGAAAGAAGAACTTCTCTGGCGATGCTTCTTTTCATGCCAAAGTTGTAGAACGCTCCACAAACAGAGATTGGAGAAGGAGCATTTTCAGGCTCCCAGGTCCATATAGGATATGTGTCACACCACAACCCAGAAGCTTCTACACCAGCATGGACCTGAATGATGCTTCTCCACTACACAAGTCCTACTACTGCTTGGTTTTTCATGTTATTTATTTGAGAAGCAGATTTGCAGAGACAGAGAGAGGTCTTCCATCTGCTGGTTCACTCCCCAAATGGCTGCCACAGCCAGTGCTGGGCCAGGCCAAAGCCAGGAGCCAGGAACTTCTTCTGGGTTTCCCATGTGGGTGCAGGGGCCCAAGGACTTGAATCATCTTACCCTGCTTTTCCCAGACACATTATTATGGATCTGGATCAGAAGTGGAGCAGCTGTGATTGAACCGGTGCCCATTTGGGTTGCCAGGGCTGCAGGTAGCAGCTTAACCCACTATAATGCCAGTCCCCTACTACTGTTTGTTGACAGGAAAAACACTGGTGGAGTAGCAAGAAAACTGAGCTCATGTTCTAATGTATCTGCAGTATTGCTGCCCATCTGTTCTGATGGATACCCTACCTCCACTAAACCTTGCTACCTTGCTTACCACTACTCTCTGACGCACGCCTGAATTCTTTCTGGTGAGAACCTCTATTCCGGCCATCTCCGCTAACAGTTAATTATTCCGTTCACATAGAAGAAGTGTTTTCTGCAGGTTAGTGTACCTTGTGGTAAAATTCAGAGCAACTGAGGTATATGCATAAACCAGAAATTCAGGATGTTTTAGGACAAGTAAGATTTTTAAATATCTTTGTCTTCAAATTTCAATACAGATTATTATTTTATTCCTCTTATTAGGCAGAAAATTATTATTATGTATTTTTTATTCAACCATGACTTTCTTACATTCATTATTAAACTGTAGTTGTGCTGTATCATTAATTTGTGTAATTTGGTATCAAGGAAGGGATAGCAACATTATCACTCCTCAAAGATAACTACCCAATGTACAAGATTTAAAGGAAACATCCTGTAGAAATAGGAGTCTGTCTTCTCGGCCAATTTTAGGCTCAATTCACCTCCAATTCTTTCCTGCCTTAAAAGAATTTCTTCTTGGGGCCGGCTCTGTGGTGCAGGTTAATCCTCCACCTGCCGCCAACAGCATCCCACGTGGGCGCTGGTTTATAGTCCTCCCACACTACTCTACTTCCAATCCAGCTCTCTGCTATGGCCTGGGAGAGCAGCAGAAGATGGCCCAAGTCCTTGGGCCTCCGCACTGGCATAGGAGTCCTGGCTCCTGGCTTCAGATGGGCTCAGCTCTGGCTGTTGCAGCCATTTGGGGAGTGAACCAGCAGGTGGAAGACCTCTCTTGTCTCTCCTGTTACTGTCTGTAACTCTACCTCTCAAATAAATACAATGTTTTTAAAAATTATTTTTCCTCTTGGTTTCTGTGGATATATTCAGGAAGGCCAAAATATAAACATGACTTAAAATGAGATTTTAAGTAGGAAACACAGAAAACATTAGAACCAGATAAAACAGGCAATAATTAATGGTATGATGGTGGCAGTTTTGAGATCTCTCTTGCACCAGCCTGCTCAAGTGTAATTTCTCTGTGGCACCCATGCTGATTTATAATTTACATTTTAAATGGTTCAGTGGGCTACAGATCTAGGCTTCAAGCTAAGGGTTTGTGCTAAGGGAGTTGACCAGTCTTTTTGCAGCTTTCAAGAGACTCTCAGGGCCAGCGCCGTGGCTTAACAGGCTAATCCTCCGCCTTGCGGTGCCGGCACACCGGGTTCTAGTCCCAGTCAGGGCACCGATCCTGTCCCGGTTGCCCCTCTTCCAGGCCAGCTCTCTGCTGTGGCCAGGGGGTGCAGTGGAGGATGGCCCAAGTGCTTGGGCCCTGCACCACATGGGAGACCAGGAGAAGCACCTGGCTCCTGCCATCGGATCAGCGCGGTGCGCCGGCCGCAGCACGCCACCCGCGGCGGCCATTGGAGGGTGAACCAACGGCAAAAAGGAAGACCTTTCTCTCTGTCTCCCTCTACTGTCCACTCTGCCTGTCAAAAATAAATAAATAAATTTATTAAAAAATAAATAAATTTATTAAAAAATAAATAAATAAATTTATTAAAGAGACTCTCAGACCAGCGTCGCAGCTCACTAGGCTAATCCTCCGCCTTGCGGTGCTGGCACACCAGGTTCTAGTCCAGGTCGGGGCACCGGATTCTGTCCCGGTTGCCCCTCTTCCAGGCCAGCTCTCTGCTATGGCCCGGGAAGGCAGTGGAGGATGGCCCAAGTGCTTGGGCCCTGCACCCCATGGGAGACCAGGAGGAAGCACCTGCTCCTGCCAACGGATCAGCGCGGTGCGCCGGCCGCAGCGCACCAACCACGGTGGCCATTGGAGGGTGAACCAACCGCACAAGGAAGACCTTTCTCTCTGTCTCTCTCTCACTGTCCACTCTGCCTGTCAAAAAAATTTTTTTAAATAAATAAATAAAAGAGACTCTCCAACCAGAGTTGGAAGAGCCTATGGATGATTTTTTTTAAAGGCTCTTTTATTTTTCATCCCCCTCCACCTTCGCAGACTTGCATTAAAACTATTTAACTCAAACGTATCTTGGCAAATCATAGTAGCAAATAAAGAACCCAAACTCTCCTATCATGACATGATCTGTAATGCCCAGGAAACGACGATAACATAATTCCTAGAGTGGTGGGTCGTTTTTAGGAAAAAAAAAAATACCTGTAAGGAGAACCTGCACTGGGCAATGCCCTCTCCCTTTGCAGCGCTCCGAGACGCAGTTTACAGCAGGAGCGAGCAGAAACCTTCCAAGGCCGGAGGCTGCCCACCGGCGACACTGCCCTGGCTCCGCAGCCCCCGGCCGCCCTGCCGACTTCCGCTTCCGCCGGGAACCGCGGCCGCCGCGCGCGCGACCTCCGCCACGTCACTTCCGGCCCGCGCCATGAAGTGCGTGTTCGTTACCGTGGGGACCACCAGCTTCGACGACCTCATTGCGTGCGTGTCGGCGCACGACAGCCTGCAGGTGAGCGGGGGCGGGTCGGGCGGCTCGGCGCGTGGCGCTCGGCCCGCCGCGGCCGGTCCTAACTGCTGGGCCCGGTCGGAAGTCCCCGCAGCCGAACCGAGCGGCGCGTCCCCGCGGCCTGTGGCGCCCTCCTCCGGCTCCGCAGCCGCTCCTGGGCCCGTGGTCTCTGCGGGCCACGGCTCCCGCCCAGCCCGGCTTCCCGTCCGGGGGCCCTCAGCGCGGCGCCCCCGGGCGCGGCCTCGCAGCCCGGCTCTGAGGCGGTGGGCCCTGGCCGTTCCCAGCGTCTCCCCGGCCAGCTTGCGACCCCTTTTCAAAGTCAGAGCCGCGGTGCTCCTTTGCCGACTTGGAGAGCTGGGTCCCCGAGATCCATCTGGGCTGGTGAGGTTCCTGGTCGGGCTAAGTTGGGAAAATTAGGGTTATTTGGCCACCCGTGCTCGGGTCTCCTGCGGGCTTTAGCGTTTGTTGCTGCGGTTTTCATGGGAGCCAGTTTAAAAGGCCCGCGTTTTCTTACTTCCTGTTTCAGATACTCAAGAGCCTTGGTTACGACCGACTTGTTCTGCAGATCGGTAGAGGAACGGTAGTGCCTGAACCGTTCAGTACTGAGGCCTTCACTCTGGACGTGTACAGGTACAAGGATTCCTTGAAAGAAGACCTTCAGAAGGCAGATCTTGTTATTAGTCACGCAGGTAAAACGCCTTCGAATCTCAGGATTTGGTCTTTGCGACTTAGCAAAAACGAACTGACAAGACCCTTCTGTGCCAAATCACCAGAATTCCCGACGGAAGCCCCTTTGAGCATAATAATTCCTGGAATTATTTAAATGTGACAATTAAGAACTTTATTGGAATTTAGTATTTCTGGGTGAGAGAAGGATGGAAAATTCATCACTGTGGCTCAACCTTCCAATAAGACACCCTAAGCACAGAGAGGGAGATGACACGTGTGATGAACTGTCCCTTGAAATTCGTATTTGGGCTTAGAACTGAAGATGTTTAGCCTGCTGATGGGTTGGATTGGTCGCAGTGAAATTCGCTTTGAAAGATTTTTTTGCATTTCTATTAAAAGTGTGTGTGAAATGAGTTCAGTCAGAAATATTCTTTATAGATTATGCAAATCACTGCCTACTCTTAAGAGAACCATGCTAATGATCTAGTTAATTAGACTTCCAGTTCCTTCATAATTGCATTTAGGGAGCTTTGCAGTTTTCACCGCCAGGAGGGAGGATATTCCTGATTTTTAAAGAGTCTAGTTTGAGGAAAGAAAAGTCATTAGATATGGACATCACTAATAGATTGGTGATTAAAAACTTACAGCATAATAGCTAAAGAGCTTTTGCAGCTGCTCTGAATGCTTTGTGTCTTTTATCTTGTTTAATTCTCCCATATGAAGTAAATATAAGGAAATCCCAGTAACTTCATGGAAGTTACAATTAAAGGATGTTTATTTTGATGCAAAAAATTTTGAAATCCATGCGTAACTTTTTTCATAATACACATTTTTCGTAAACTTTATGTACCCGTGTTTCTCCATTTTACAGATGAGGAAAC
The DNA here is from genome assembly GCF_033115175.1 of Lepus europaeus. Taxonomy (NCBI): domain Eukaryota; kingdom Metazoa; phylum Chordata; class Mammalia; order Lagomorpha; family Leporidae; genus Lepus; species Lepus europaeus. Next base: position 10,827,708 of record NC_084827.1, on the reverse strand, counting down.
AGAAATAAAGGTTAAGTAACTTGTCCAGTCAATAAGTAAATGGTAGACAGATAACAGTCTGGTACTGAAGACTTTGTTAATTATTACCCCTTCCCTTAAAAGCAGCTGTCTACTCATCAGTGTTCTTGCTCCCATTTAAAATAGCTGCATGATTTTAGATTCAAAGTTGAGTTGATTCTAATATTTTATGGGTGAAAATTCATAGCCCTGTAGCTGCTCTGGGTATGACATCTTACAGCTAGACACATAAGGAGCAGGCAGTGCTTTTCTTTGTTACCAGTTTGTGTTTGAGAAGTAAGCTGCAGTTGTTCATTGGTATCCTTGGAGGATTGATTCCAGGACCCTGTGCAGACGCTTCAGTCTCTTTTATAAAATAGGATAGTATGTGCATGTGACTTAGACACATCTTTCTGTGTACTGCACTTGATTGTTTATACCAGCAAGATCGGTGGCCGCTTGGCGCAGGCAGTTCAGTAACTGCGTTGTCTGCTAAGGTTTTCCAGGAGTGAGCAAACATGGCTGCGGCTTTCTGGAAGGCGGCTAAGTCTATGCAGCGAGAACGCTGAGAGTGACACCAGCCCAGCTTTCAAGAACATCTGGGCTTGCTAGAGAAAAAGAAGGATGACAAACTGCACTAATGACTACCATAAAAAACAAGAATACTGCAGAGCTCTCTGGAAGAAGGTGCTTAAAAAACATCCAGATGACTTTTACTTTAAAATGATTCATTGTTAAACTCCAGGATGGAGTTCATCTTATTAAGGAGGCAAAGGAAGATGTAACTCTAGAACAGCTAAAGCTGATGAGAACTCAGGATGTCAAATATATAGAAATGAAAAGGGATGCAAAAGCTAAGAAAATTGAAAAGACTAAAATCAGAGCTCCATCTGCTGGATTTCCAGGGGAAGCAACAGAATAAGCAAGTGTTCTTTTTTGACACCAAAAAGGAAGTTGAATGGTTTGATGTAACTCACCTGCCTACAGCCCTGGAACTAGGCAACAGTTTTCAGTAGACCCAAAATAGAGATCTTACAGAAGAAAAAAATTAAAGGAGTTACCCATCAGACTGGGCTTAAGTTAAAGAGAGGAAGAAGTAATATAACTGCCTGATAACAGCAGATTAAACAAGAGAAGGAATTGTTACTGCACAGAAAATTGAAATATGCGAAGTTCTTATGGATAAAACTCAGGAGGTAAAGATGAAGAAACAGTGAACTCCCCAGCTATTTACAAATTTCAGAGTCTTCAGAAATGTTGAAGTGTTATAGATAAGCCTTGTCATTCCACATTGAAAAATCACTGTATTTTGTATATTTTTTTCTGGTGACTTAGATTGGATCAGTCCACATTGCATGGTTTTCCTGTTTGTAAGCAAAATTGATCATTGAGCTGACTTTTTTTTTTTTTTTTAAGATTTATTTATTTGAAAGGCAGAGTTACAGAAAGGCGGGGGAGGGAGGGTCTTCCATCCACTGGTTCACCCCCCAAATGGCTGCAACTGCTGGAACTGGGCCGAGCAGAAGCCAGGAGCTTCTTCCAGGTCTCCCACTTGTGTACAAGGGCCAAAGGGCTTGGACCATCCTCAACAGCTTTCCCAGGCTGTAGCAGAGAGCTGGATCAGAAGTGGAGCAGCCAGGACCCAAACTGGCACCCATATGGGATGCCAGCACTGCAGGCAGCTGCACTACACCACAGTGCCAGCCCTTGAGCTGACATTTGATCTTTCTGTGAACAACATTAAAACCCCTGTCATTTAAAATGTATATATATATATATATATATATATACACATATATATATATATATATATTGCTTATAATACCTAATACAGGGTAAATACTATGTAAATAATAGTTATATAAGGTTACTTTTAAAATTTTTTGGAAAATAGAATTAAAAGATGTTTATTGGTAGAAAAACTTTGAAACCCACAGATTTTTCATAACATGCATTTTCCATGAACTTTTTAAAGACTCTAGTATGCATGATTTTCAAAAATTTTTTATCAAAATAAACTTTTTATTTTGTTTATTTGAAAGGCAGAGTAAAACAGATACCTTTTATCTGTTGGTTCATTCCTGACATGCCTGCAACAGCTAGGGCTGGGTAGTTGCTTATACCTGCTGGTATAAACAGTCTTGAGATGATTTCAAGTGCAGTACACAGAAGGATGTGTCTAAGTCACATGCACATACTATCCTATTTTATAAAAGAGACTGAAGCATCTGCACAGGGTCTGGAATCAATCCTCCAAGGATACCAAGAGACAACTGCAGCTTCTCTCAAACGCAATATTTTTGTGGTAAGCTGAGCACAGAACTCTGTCCAAGGGGCCAGCGCTATGGCGCAGCGGGTTAACGCCCTGGCCTGAAGTGCCAGCATCCAATATGGGCGCCAGTTCGAGACCTGGCTGCTCCACTTCCAATCCAGCTCTCTACTATGGCCTGGGAAAGCAGTAGAAGATGGTGCAAGTCTTTGGGCCCCTGCACCCACATGGGAGACCCAGAGGAAGCTCTTGACTCCTGGCCTCAGATCGGCACAGCTCTGATTATTGTGGCCAATTGGGGAGTGAACCAGCAGATGGAAGACCTCTCTCTTTCTGCTTCTCCTCTCTGTGTAACTCTGACTTTCAAATAAAAATAAATACATCTTAAAAAAAAAAAAAAACTCTATCCAGGTTTGAGATATCATATGCTGCCCCCCAGAGTGTACATTAGAAGGAAGCTGGATAAAAAGTGGAGGCTGGGAGACAGAATTCTGGCACACAGTTTAAGCCACCACCTGAAATACCACATCTCATATGTGTACCTATTCAAGTCCCTTTCGCACTACTTTTGATCCGTCTCCCTGCTAATGCACCTGGGAAAGCAGCAGCAGATGACCCAAGCACTTGGGCCCCTGTGCTTCACATGGGAGACCTTGATGGAGTTCCAGGCTCCCAGGTTCTGTGAACCATTGGATGGAAGATATTTTCTTTCTCTTTTTCTATCTCTATCTTCTCTCTCCTCTCTTCTCTCTCTTTCAAATAAATAAAATCTTTTTTTTTTATTTATTTATTTGACAGAGTTATAGACAGAGTCAGAGAGAAAGGTCTTCCTTCCATTGGTTCATCCCCCAAATGGCCGCCACACCAGAGCTGCACTGATCTGAATCCAGGAGCCAGGTGCTTCTTCCTGGTCTCCCATGTGGGTACAGGGCCCAAGCACTTGGGCCATCCTCCATTGCCTTCCCGTGCCACAGCAGAGAGCTGGACTGGAAGAGGAGCAACTGGGACTAGAACCCGGTTCCCATATGGGATGCCGGCGCTGCAGGTGGAGGATTAACCAAGTGAGCCACAGCACCGGCCCTGATAAAATCTTAAAAAATAAAAATCTTCTCTCTGAGCATGCAACCCTCTGTTTTTTGTTTTTTTGTTTTTTTGTTTTTTTGTTTTTTTGTTTTTTTTTTTTTAAAGATTGGACAAGATCCCAGGCATTCTGCCACAATGCCTTCCCTAAAAATAAACTTTTTTTAAAGGATTGATTTATTTATTTGAAAGAGTACATAGAAGCAGAGAGACATACCTTCCATCTGTTGGTTTACTCCCCAAATACCACAATGTCCAGGGCTGGCCCAGGCCAAAACCAGGAGAGAAGCCAGGAGCTTCTTCCAGGTCTCCCACATAAGTATAGGGGCCCAAATACTTGGGCCATCTTCCTCTGCTTTCCTAAGCATGTTAGCAGGGAGCTGGAGTGGAAGTGGAGCAGCCAGGACTCAAACTTGTCCCCATATGGGATGCTAGTGTTGAAGGTGGCAGCTTTACCTGCTGTGCCATATCACCAGCCCCAAAAATAACTTTTAATTCGTTTTTCCACAAACTTTTTTTTTTTTTTGACAGAGTTAGAGACAGAAAGATCTTCCTTCTGTTGGTTCACCCCCAAAATGGTCACTATGGCCGGAACTACACCAATCCGAAGCCAGGAGCCAGGTGCTTCCTCCTGGTCTCCCATGCGGGTGCAGGGCCTAAGCACTTGGGCCAACCTCCACTGCCTTCTTAGGCCACAGCAGAGAGCTGGACTGGAAGAGGAGCAGCCGGGACTAGAACCCGGCGCCCAAATGGGATGCCAGCGCCACAGGCAGAGGATTAACCAAGTGAGCCATGGTGCCAGCCCCTTTCCACAAACTTTTTAAAGTATCCTTGTGATATTTAGGGAATAAAAGACCTACACACGTTTTGTACGGATCCAGTTTGTTTCCAGAATATTGTTTTAAATATTATTTATTTGAAAGGAAGAGTCACAGGCAGAGACAGATCTTTCACCTACTAGTTCAATCCCCCAAATGGCTGTAATGGCTGGATCTGGGCTAGGCCCAAGCCAGGAGCTTGGAACTCCATCTGTGTCTCCTATGTGGGTGGCAGGGGCCAGCGTTGTGGCACAGCAGGTTAAGTTGCTACCTGCAACACTGGCCTCCTGTGTGAGTGCCAGTTTGAGCCCCAGCTGCTCCACTTCCAATCCAGCTCCTTGATAATGCACCTGAGAAAGTAGCAGAAGATGGCCCAAGTATTTGGACTCCTGCTACTCACATAGGAGACTCGGATGGAGTTTTAGGCTCCTAGTTTTGTTGTGGCACAAGCTTAGCCATTGCAACCATTTGGGGAATGAATAGCAGCTGGAAGATCTGTCTCTGTCTCCCTCTCTATGACTCTGCCTTTCAAATAAATAAATCTTTTTTTAAAAAATTGTATTAACAAATTTTATTTATTTGTTTCGGTAGGTGCAGGAAGCTGTTTGGAGACTCTGGAAAAAGGAAAGCCACTTGTAGTAGTTATAAATGAAAAGTTGATGAACAATCATCAGCTGGAATTGGCAAAGCAGCTGCACAAAGAGGGGTATCTCTTCTACTGTACTTGCAGGTATACTAGAGACTGATTATTTGACCACTAACTAATTCGTCCCTGAGTGTTCTTATCCACCTACTTAGCCCATCTGTCTTTTTTGCCTGTTCCCTCCTCCCACTTACCAAACATACTTCTATATTTCTCACCTATGAAGCCATTTCATTTGTTTGTTTTTCCTTTTTGAGTTACATATCTTTCTATGTATGTGACTGTTTGCATGTGAGTATCTGAGTACATGTGTTTATCTGAGTGTACAGCTCTCTGAGCATCTGATTTTTGAGTTCATTATTCAGATTTTCAGTATTCAGTGGAAGCATTTATTTAGTTAAAAGTTTGCCTTCAGTAAGCCCACTCACATCCCTAAATTAAATTCATGTATTCAATTTTACCTCATGTGTAGTGGGTGCTGTTTTAGGCATTGTAGATATAATGGCTAAGAAAAAAGAGGTACAGTCCCTGTACTCATAGTGCTTACATTCTAGTGTTGGTTGATTGACAGTAAACAAGTATACAGATAAACAGTCACAGTAGAGAAATGTCCTGCAAAGAAAATAAGCCAGGGAGATACCTGGGGTGAAGACCAGTTAGATACAATTGTCAGGGGAGGCCTGGCATGACCTTTGAGCTGAGGCCTGAATTCCGTGGAAGAGCCAGTCTTGTGAAGCTGTGGCCGCAGAGGCGCAGCAATCGCAGTCGCCCAGAGTTAGGAGTGAAGGTGGAGTTTGGTGTGCTTGAGGAACAGAGGGAAGGTTAGTGTAGCAGGAACGTAGTAAGCAAGGGAGAACATAGTATAAGATAAGGCTGGGCAGGGATTTTATTCTAAGGAAAACGAGCTATCAGTGGAGTGTTTTAAGCAGGGGAATTACTTTATGGTAAGAAGTACTACTTTCTGGAAGCGTGTTAGAATTCAGCAGGAACTGACTGACATTATAATAGGAGGATGAAGAAAGTTTCTGGTTGTTTTCTATTCATTCTTCCATGAGATACTAGAGCTTCCCAAAGGGCCAGGTCAGTAGTTGCTAACTGTTTGACTTTAAAAAATCTATCCTAATTTGATGTTTTGTAAGGTAAATATCTCATAGAAATATTTTAAATTACATATTTTTGTTATAATACATTGAAGTCAATTAAAAATAAGTAAACTATAGAAGAAATTAGCTAGACCATAATAAGCTTTCCTTGTCATTTGCCTGTTTTATCTCTTAGGCACTCAGTAAATACTTGTTCATTCATTAATACTTACTGAGCACCTACTACATGCAAGGCGTTCTTAGGAACTTGGTATATACATCAGTGAACAAAGAAAGATTCCTGTTCTCGTTTGAGAGAACACCAGTTCATTGACTCAGGAGTAAAACTGTTGGTTGTCCTCATTTGTACACTGAGAGCGGTCAGAGGGCTCTGTAACGTAGAAGCCCGTTTTGAAGCATTGTGAGTCAGTGGAGAAGCTAGACAATTGAAATTATGTGTGCTTTAGATGATTGGCATATCTGTCTAGATAACTGAGATTGCTGGGGAATGAGCACTCATCTCCCTAACTGGTTTCTGTGAATCAGTTTTTCTAGATATATTTGATGATTATTTTCACTCAGAATGATACAGCAGTGACTTTGTTAGTACATTTAAAAAGGGGAGAGATTGACTTTAGAAACACATCCTGACATTTTATTGAGACCAAAAAGGAAACTGTACACAGCTTTAATTTATTCATTTTGTCTCATAGTTTTAGAAATGTTTTTCTTACATTAATTTCCTTTTTTGTGTTGTTGTTGTTGTTAAAGATTTATTTATTTAGTTATTTGAAAGTCAGAGTTACACAGAGAGAAGGAGAGGCAGAGAGAGAGAGAGGTCTTCATCATCTGCTGGTTCACTCCCCAATTGTCCACAATGGCCAGAGCTGCGCCAATCCAAAGCCAAGAGCCACGAACTTCCTCCAGGTCTCCCACATGGGTTCAGGGGCCCAAGGACTTGGGCCATCTTCTGCTTTTCCAGGCCATAGCAGAAAGCTGGCTCAAAAGTGGATCAGCCATGACTCGAACCGGTGCCCTACAGACGGCAGCTTTACCCACTATGCCACTGCACTGGCCCACTGCATTAATTTCAAGAAAGTCAAACACATGAAAGCAGTAAGATTCAATAATTGGTTGTATTTTCATCTTAGGTAAATCATTTTTTTTCAAACTTATACCAGTAGTATATCTGTTCCAATTGAAGTGACTGATTTAAATAAATGCCTGAGGGGCTGGCACTGTGGCAAGGCGGGTAAAGCTGCCACCTGCAGTGCCAGCATCCCACATGAGCACTGGTTCCAGTCCTGGCTGCTCCACTTCCAGTCCAGCTCTCTGCTATGGCCTGGGAGGGCAGTAGAAGATGGCCCAAGTGCTTGGGTCCTTGCGCCTGCCTGGAAGACCCAGAAGAATCTCCTGGCCCCTGACTTCGGATCAGTGCAGCTCCAGATTGGTGTAGCTCTGGCTGTTGTGGCTAACTGGGGTGTCAATCAGCAGCTGGAAGACCTCTCTCTTTGCCTCTCCTTCTCTCTCTGTATAACTCTGACTTTCAAATAAATAAATAAATCTTTAAAAAATGAAAAAATAAGTAAATAAATGCCTGAAACAACAGTTTCATGTTGTCATCTAGAACCTTATTTCTGGGGCCGGTGCTGTGGTGTAGCAGGTAAAACTGCCACCTGCAGTGCCAGCATCCCATATGGGTGCCAGTTTGAGTCCTGGCTGCTCCTCTTCCAATCCTGCTCTCTTCTATGGCCTGGGAAAGCAGTAGAAGATGGCCCAAGTCCTTGGGCCCCTGCACCCGCGTGGGAGACCCGGAGGAAGTGCCTTGCTCCTGGCTTCTAATCAGCACAGCTTTGGCCATTGCGTCCAGTTGAGGGGTCAACCAGTGTATAGAAGATCTCTGTCTCTCTTTGCCTCTCCTTCTCTCTGTGTAACTCTGACTTTCAAATAAATAAATAAATCTTATTTTTAAAAAAACCTTATTTCTAAAATGCATAATGGTTTTATATTGCTTATTTATTTATGGATTTATGATAGTAAATTACTGCAGGAAAGTTATTTTATAATCTTCATGCATGGTCTAGTCTTTTCTTGCCTGGCAGCTATTACTTCTGGTTTCATTGATTCTATTTTCATAAATTAATTTTGTTCTAATTTATATCTGCCTGGTCCTGAGAAGTGTTACAAAGCCAAATAAACACTTTTTTCATGAAGTAACTACATTTCTGAAATATTACCTTGATGTAAAAAAGAATGTATTTGTTGAATTTGTGTTGACATTTTATAGTATTCTTTGTATTGCTTTGACTATCTTAGAATGTATGCCTAGAATATTAAAATACATAAAAATTATATGTGCAGTTTAAGAAGCATCACTATGTTTTTGGAAGTTAGGCTTACTCATCAAGTGGGCAGCAGACGAATTATGAAATTTTCTCCCATGTTACCTAATATTTTTCTTCTTTTGTTTTAGCACGCTTCCTGGGCTGTTACAGTCAATGGACTTATCAACATTGAAATGTTATTCTCCTGGCCAGTCAGAAAAATTTTCTGCATTTTTGGATAAAGTTGTTGGATTACAAAAATAAACACTAAACTCTCAATACTTTAAAAACACCTCCAAATCCAGCCTCTGACATGTAATCAAATCAAATAAATGCCTAATATATTTGCAGAATAATATAAATTAATGAACTTCCTACATCGATAGAGTACCTACATAGGAATTTTTATGGTGTATACATTTGATTGGGGTCAAAATCCTAATTGCAGTTTATTATACTTAATAGATTTTCCCCAGTCTTCAGTATGTAGTTAGAATTCACAGTTTTGGTCTTTGAATTCCAAATGGATTTGGAATCCTGGGGAAGAAATGAAATTTGAAAACTTTGACAAAAACCATAAAGGTAGTTAGCTTGATGTTCCTGAGAATAGAAAAAAAAAATGAAACATTAACAACTTTAAAAAGTTTTTACATGAGAGTCATCATCTTTTAAAAAAAAAAAGATTTATTTTTATTTATTGAAGGAGTTAAGAGAGGTAGAGCCAGAGAGAGGGAGATGTCTTCCATTTGCTAGTTCACTCCCCAAATGACTGCAATGGCCAGAGCTGAGCTCATCCAAAGCCAGGATCTTTCGGGTCTCCCACGCAGGTGCAGGGGCCCAAGGACTTGGGCCATCTTCTGCTTTCCCAGGCCATAGCAGAGAGCTGGATCAGTGTACATACAGGATACAGGCACTGCAGGCTGAGACTTTAACCCACTGTGCCACAGTGCCGGCCCCAAGTCATCATCTTTACCTTCATAATCCAGGGAACCAATTTAAAAAAAAAAAAAAAGTAAAAAGCTGAGTAATTACCTGAAAAACAATGGATCCATTGATCTATTTTAGTTGGAGAAACTACTTTTATCCTAAAAGGGTAAAGTGGATATGTTAACTCTTTTCCCTCTGTAACATAAGTAGAAAGTGACAAAATAATCTTGTTCAGTGTCAAGTCTTTACTGGTTTAATTAAGAAGACTAAACCAAAAGAAACTTATACCAGTAGGACTTGCTGTTATTTTTTTAAGAATCCCCTCTCACAATTTTAATGAAGCATTTATTTTAATTTATGTGCTTATAAAATTAGTGTTACAAATTAGGTGGACATAATGGCTTAAATGTATAGGTTTAAAGTTCATGTGATAACTTGAGATAGATACACTATTAAATTTTTTCTGATTAAAGTGCAGGGGATCAGCATAACTAAGATAAATACTAGGCAAATAACTATAGAGAACCAAAAAACTTAAAACTTACAGTATGATAGAAAGCACAGGACTGGGAATCAAGAAGCTGCTTCTAGTGCTGGCTGTGCCAAAAGTTGTCATTTTAGGCAAATTGTAACCTCTCACCTCTTTGCTCATCTGAGAATGAGGACGTTGATCCACATAATCTTGAGGCTCCCTTGCAAGTCAGCAAGACTAAAATATCCTTTGATTTAAAACCAGACAATTGATATAAAATGCCATGAACTGTAGTCAGAGATGTTATTACAATTGACACCACTGGCTTAAGCTTCTGCTAAATGTAATGTAGATTATGCATTGCAGAAAAGTGGAAAGCAGAGGATTTGAGGGATTGTACGGCTTTTTAGTTTTCTGCTGTTTGAGTAAACCCGTCCTTTCATTTCTTTTGGAGTCTCTAGGGTTAGTGCTTTGTGTGCCATAAAACAAAGACAGAAATACAAACTTCAAGTCACAATTTTTTTGAAATTAATAATATTTTCAAAGGCTCAAAAAACACCAAGAATCTCCATGGATTTGAAGAGGACTTTTCCTAAAACATTAATATGACATTAATATACAATTATTATGGTACTGTGAACTCTCAACTATGTAGAGAGCTTACTTATTTTTAAGATTACTCAGCAAATCTTGATCAAACTTGGCTTCCACCTGCTACCCAGAGTACTTCTCAGTCATCAGCTTATATCATTATTAAGATTGGGTCTGGCGCTGTGGCTCACTTGGTTAACCCTCCGCCTGCGGTGCCAGCATCCCATATGGGCACTGGGTTCTAGTCCTGGTTGCTCCTCTTCCAGTCCAGCTCTCTGCTGTGGCCCAGGAGAGCAGTGGAGGATGTCCCAAGTGCTTGGGACCCTGTACCCACATGGGAGACCAGGAGGAAGCAATTGGCTCCTGGCTTTGGATTGGTGCAGCGCCGGCTGTGGCGGCCATTTGGGGGATGAACCAACGGAAGGAAGACTTTTCTCTCTGTCTCTCTCTATCTGTAACTCTACCTGTCAAATAAACAAAAATTTAAAAAAAAAAGGAAAACCCACAAAACATCGTACAATGCATCCAAAGTTAAATGTTGGAACAGTTAATATTTTAGGATGGTAGAATAAGAGAAGGTTGGTCTTTATAGTAAATGTTTACTTTTGTGGATACGTTACATTGAAACTATGGATATTTAGGGATAATCTGTTTATGAAGTAACAGATTCTTGTTCCAAGGTACTATTAAAAATTTTTTTTTGAAAAGTTTGTGGGGCTGGCGCTGTGGTGTAGCAGGTAAAGCTGCTGCCTGCAGTTCTGGCATCCCATATGGGGTGCCAGTTCGAGTCCCGACTGCTCCACTTCTGATCCAGCTCTCTGCTATGGCCTGGAAAAGCAGTGGAGGATGGCCCAGGTCCTTGGGCCCCTGCACCCGTGTGGGAGACCTGGAAGAAGCTCCTGGCTCCTAGCTTCGGATGTGCGCAGCCCTGGCCATTGTAGCCATCTGGGGAGTGAACCAGCAGATAGAAGACTCTCTGCCTCTGCTTCTCTGTAGTTCTGCCTTTCTAATAAATAAATAAATTTTTTTAAAAAAATAAATAAAAGTTTGCCATTATACATTCAGTAATGAAAGACCTTAAAAAGTTTTTATAAAATTGAAGTTATTTTCTCCCAATGGACCCCATGTTACTTGATACTAAATTTATTTGAAATAAACTACTACTAAATTTTCTGATTACCTTTCCAGTAGGTTCTGTTACAAGTTTATGAAAAATTAAGTCTGCTTATTTCATTTGGTAAGGTCAAAGTTATTAAATTTTCTGTAGGCTAATCAGCCCCACTTACTGCCTAAATAATAGGCTAACACCATTACAGCGATTTAATGGAGAATGTTGATCACCATTTGACTACCTGAAGGAAGAGCAAATCTGTTACCCACCATTGAATCACAGAATAATTTCTTAGACTCATAAGGGAGCTGAGAGATCCTGCAGCCCATCTCTGTTGTCTTATACATGAGCAAACAAACCCAGAGAAAATACTTTTGATGATACTATATTACCTCTCAGAAACTAACTCAAAAGCATTATGTTGCATACATTTACAGCTATACCTTGAATGTCACAGAAAACATGCTTAAAAATTCTGAGCAAATATATACCTCATTTAGTTCATTGGAACATAAAGGACTGTTCCTTAGAATTAAAATCACTATGTTCATGTGTTATATTACGAAGATTTCCCTGTTTGACCAGTGAAAATTAATTCTAGCAAATAAAACCACAAATCACATTTCACTGAATTTCAATATAAAAGGTACTAACCATAAAATTGAAGTACATCAATTTCAAGACAGAACAAATATGTTAACTTTTCATTTTATTTTTTCTTAATTCCATTTTAGTATGCACCCAGAAGTATAGTGCCTAAAAAGAACCCCAGCAGGGGTGGGGAAACCTGACTGGGAGACATATTTAAAATTTGGTGTGATTTCCTATAGAATTTAAGTGAAACTTCTGATTCTCACCTTCTAAAAAAATATTTGAAAGTACAGTAATGAGAGTGAGAACAAGAGAGAGATCCTGCGTCCTAGTTAACTCTCCAAATGTCCACATTACTCAGGGCTGGGATGCTTAGGAAGTAAGGCTGAGATTAGTTGTGAACAGTTAGATGTACAGGGTTGGACTGATTAAATGGTTAACTCCATTAATAGATATAAGGATTTCAAAAATGAATAGTTTGGGGAGAATCCCCCATACTGTCTTTCATAACAGTTGTACTAGTTTACATTCTCACCACTAGTGTATTAGGATACCCTTTTCCCCACATCCTCACCAGCATTTATTATCTTTTGATTTTTGGATGATAGCCATTCTAATTGAAGTGAGGTGAAACCTCGTTGTGGTTTTTATTTGTATTTCCCCAATGGCTAGTGGTCCTGAGCATATTTTCATGTGTCTGTTGGATTTCAGCCTTTGAAAAATGCCTGTACATGCCCTTTGCCCATTTCTTTATTATTTATTTTGTTGAGTTTCTTGAGTTCTTTATAGATCTTGGATATTAATCCTTTATCAGTTGCATAGTTTGCAGATATTTCCCTTTGCATTGCAAATGCTTCTTAGCTTGATGTAATCGCGTGTGTCATGCTCGCTTTGGCAGCACATATACTAAAATCGCATTTGTCTATTTTTGCTTTTATTGCCTGTGCTTCTGGAGTCTTTTCCAAGAAGTCTTTTCCTATGCCAATGTCCTGCAGAGTTTCCCCAATGTTCTCCAGTAATTTGAAGGTGTCAGGTCATAGATTTAGATCCTTGATCCATTATGAGTTGATTTTTGTATAAATTGTAAGGTACAGTTCTTGTTTCATACTTCTGCATGCATAGATGAAATTTTCCAAACATTTGTGGAAGAGACAGTCCTTTCTCTAGGGATTGATTTTAGCTCATTTGTCAAAGATTAGTTGTCTGCAGCTGTATGGATTAATTTCTAGGATTTCTGTTTTGTTGGTCTACGTGTCTGGTTTTGCACTAGTACCAAGCTGTTTTGATTATAACTGCCCTGAGGTATGCCTTGAAATCTGGTATTGTGATGCCTCTGGCTTTATTTTTGTTGTGTACGGTTGCTTTAGCTATTCAGGAGCTCTTGTGTTGCCATATAAATTTTAGCATTTTTTTTTTCTAGATCTGAGGAGAATGTCTTGGTATTTTGATTGGAATCACATTGAATCTGTAATTGCTTTGGGTACATTGGACATTTTGATGATTCTTCCAGTCCACAAGCATGGATGATTTTTCCATTTTTTGTTTCTTCTGTTTCTTTTTTAATATTTTGTGATTTTCATTGTAGAGATGTTTCTCATCCTTGGTTAAATTTATTCCAAGGTATTTAAGTTATTTGTAGCTATTGTGAATGGTACTGACCTTGCAAGTTCTTTCTCAGCCATAGCATTTTTTATGTATACAAAGGCTATTGGTTTCTGTATGTGTGTGTGTTGATTTTATATCCTGCAGCTTTACCAAACTTATGAGTTCCAGTAGTCTCTTAGTGGAGTCTTTAGATTTCCCTATATATATGATCACGTCATCTGTAAACAGGGATAATTTGACTTCCTGCTTTTCAAATTTGTGTCCCTTTGATTTCTTTTTCTTGCCTAGTGGCTCTAGCTAAAATTTCCAGAACCAATTTGAATAGCAGTGGTGAAAATGGGCATCCTTGTCTGGTTCTGGATCTTAGTGGAAATGCTTCCAGTCTCCTTATTCAATATGATGCTATCTGTGGGCTTGTCATATATTGCCTTGATCACACTGAGGAATGTTCCTTCTATACCCAATTTGCTTTAGGTTTTTATCATGAAAGGATGTTGTATTTTATCAAATGCTTTCTCTGCATCTAACTTTGAGGTTTTCCTATGGCTGCTCGATGTGTGCAAGGAGCAACTAGTCTTCCTAACCCAGAGCTTGGCAAACTGCTTGGCACCTCCTCAGTAGACAGTGTTTACTAAGTCAGTGTCAGAAACTCAGCTGCAACTCCCCTGGTGTCTTCAGCCTCCTTCAAGTCTTCACCTCTAAGCTGTGCTTGTCCTTGTTAGCACAACCTCATGGGGGTAGTCTCTGCCCTCCGGACCTTAGCCTGCCAGTTAGGAATCCAGTAACAGAAATGCAACTTGTCACTCAGCAGCCAGTCCTGGACCAAACCAAGTACTATTTCCCCTTGACTGGGAGCATTGCCTCGAAGGTGTGCTGTTGAGGGGAAACAAGGAAGTGGGAAGGGCTGTCTGTGTGCACGCTGTAACAACAAAGTGGGCGATTCCAAGTCAGGGCAGCCCTCGCAGCCGTTGGTGATTGTAATGGTACAAGGAGATAGGCTCTATACACATAAAAGATGGGCCAAATAGCCCCCTGTTACGCAACCATAAGAGGGAGGCTTTAGGATTGTTCCTACAAACCCAGACCAGCGGAGATCTCCCAAACCTCAGTGAGAATCCACCTGGATGAACTTAGCTACCAAAATTATGTGCAAAAAAAGGGGGCACCTGGATTTGAACCAGGGACCTCTTGATCTGCAGTCAAATGCTCTACCCCTGAGCTATGCCCCCTTGGTGCCAGTATTACCTGGTTTATAACTTTCAACATGCAGCTCTGTAAAGTTAAATTACAGCTCCCTGTCAAGAGTGACCTGGAAGCTCTCAGACATGAGTCATAGCAAAACAGCTTCTGTCATCTCTGCAACTTTCTAGACGTGTCCTGGGCGGGGTCATCAGTGAGGGGAAAAAAAAGAAAAACTGCGTGCAGATACCCCAGCCCATTTCCCATTGATTTTTTTTATTTTGTCCAAGAGTTAACCAAGGGTCTTTAAAACTATTTGCACACTCCTGTATGGGATCCAGCCTGTGCCTTTCCTCCTTCCATGGAGATAGAATGGACAGCATCATTCAGATGCTGTCACAGAGCTGCACCAGTTGGGGTTTGTAGAACCAACATTGCAGAATCCCTCCCTCCCTTGCTAGAGCAGCCCCACCAGGCTTTGACCTATGAGGGTGAAGCAAGTGTGTAAGTGAAGCAGGCATGGGAGAAACCAGTTTCCCAGAGGGAAAGGTCCACTTAATGGAGGACCTGGCAGCTGTGATCTGTCTCTAAGTCTAGCCACTACTACTATGTACCAAGCTGCTGTGGTGGGAAGGACACAGGAGGGTGATAACTTAGGGGTACCAGTTCCTGTTCATTCCTGGGAAGTCTGCTACATATACAGCTATCTAATTTTTTGAACCCAAATGAATTTATATTTTAATTCCATTTTCCATGAAATTTTTGAAATATATGGGGAATGAGAGCAGTGATACCAACTAGAGTATTAGTACAGAGGTGGGAGAGTATCTACCCAGATCATAGTTGAGCTAGAGTGCACCTGCGGCCTTCAGTTCCAGGAAGTATTATAATTAGAAGAGATGCCAGGAAAGTGGAATGTGAGCCACAGCTTCTGTTGATAGAAAAAACAAAATGTGGAAGGGGGCACCCAGATTTGAACCAGGGACCTCTTGGTCTGCAAATGCTCTGTCCCTGAGCTATATCCCCCTATTTAATACGGGTGTCTAAGAAGCACCTTTCACCTTCATAATCACACCCAGCACCCCTGCAACACATTGGAACTTTCTGTTTCTAGAGAGTAGGCAAGATCAGCAACTGACTCCTCCACAAGTTCACCCCACAAAGGTACTCCCAAGGTCCTCAGGACCCCCTACCCGTCACATGCCTGCACACACATCTCTCCCCTCTTCCTCAGTTTGTGGTCACAGCGGCAGCTGAAACACTGACACTACTGGGAGGGTTTTAGGATTTGCATGCCTGGTTTCCTCTTGCTACGCACTACAAAACAGCAGTTTGAAGATACTCTGCCCAGCCTCTTGAGCCACATGCAGTATCTACATCTGAAGATAGCTGTGCATTAAACCCTGAGGGTGGCAGTTGGGGAAACTGGTGAACTTCTCAGCCCCTGTGAAGGCGTCATGGAGACAACAGCAAGAAGGCTGCACAGGACCTCTAGATTTGAGCCAGGGGACTCTGGAACTATGGGAGAAAGCTCTACTCTTGAGCTCTACTCCCATCCCCAGTACATGAATGTTATAGGTGTTGCATATGTTTTTGTTTATTGTGCCACTAGTTTTTAAATTGTTTTTAAACTTATAAAAGCTCCAATCCTTTGTATTTCTTTCCTGCCACCCACATTAAACCACTGTCCACCCTTTTGACAATTTCTTCTAGTCTGTTTGCGTCTATAACTTTAAAATATATTAGTATGCCATAATATACTGTGTCTAATTGGGGTTTAAGTATCATTAACTTATGTACTTCTGTAGATGAAGATTATAATTCATATGAGTTCTCCATTTTCTAAGACATTTATATCTCAATTTTTGTTTAAATGGTCTTCTAAGTTTTTATCATTATGATTACTTAATAGTGTTCATGGCTGATTTACATAACGTTAAGTAGAACAAAGAGTTCTGATAGAACCTTTTGTTTTTCCTCAAGTTAGCAATAGTTTTATGTTTTCAACTAGTTTTCTTGGAATGTTTAAGATCTTCCACAATCTTTCTGTAAAAGACTTATTTTATTTATTTAAAAAGCAGAATTACAGAGAGAAAAGGAGAGATGTGGGGAGGGAGAGAAAGAGACTTCTTTTGTCTGCTGGTTTACTCCAGCAAGTGACTGCTGGGATTGGCCTCTGTTGTGTTGGTGGGGCGTGCAGATCTGCCGGGGTTATATGGGATGGCTTCATATTTTTGCTTTTAGTGCTTGCTTTTCAGTGTGTGGAGAAGTTGAAAGGCACAAGTGAAGTGGGGTGGAATGGATAAGAAAGGCCTGCTGCATCCCACATGAGAATTTCAAGTGGTCTCAAATAGGGCAGGAACCTCTGCAGCTTGCAGAGGTGAATTGAACAAAAGCCCCCTGGTCTGTAACAAAGTGGCTTCACCGAGTTCCCACAAGGGACAACAGACCCCCGGGAGGACACTACCATGGAGAATAACTGAGTACAGATTAGGACAGCAATGAAGCAACCACCCCCACCCCAGCCCCGGCCATCGCCGGCCTTCTCCCACATTCCATAGGTCAGCATGCAAGCCAATCACCTGAGAAAATGGAAGGCAGCTCACTTCCAGAGGGCACTGGAAGTCTCCGCTGCTTACAGGGGAAATGCATGTCCCCTGGGCACACTGCTGGCATTCCCACTGGGAAGCACATGCTGCGGTCTGCGAGCAGACACTGCAGGCAGGGAAGTAGCCCCAGGCTGCAGTAGCGAGGGAGACCTGGCTGTGGGGGGCTCCCAGGTCCTTCGATGTCAGAGACATTTCCGAGCAGTCACAGTGAGCAGACCCCTCACTGCCCTCCCTTTAGTCCCCTCTCTGTCCAGACCTTGCCAGAACAGTATGGGATGGAGCAGCTGAGACCATGGGCCTGCTCCACAAACATCTCAGTGCTAGGCTGTCCTGGAGGCAGGGACTGGAGAGCAGTCAAGGTGCCCCAAGCCCTAAGCCTGTGCTTGATCCAAGACTGACCCAGACAGGTGAGAGCTGCAGGCCCTAGCGATCAGCATTGCAGGGGGACTGAGAAGCACACAGTGTTAGAGAAGCTGGGGAGGCTTTCTGGGAAAGGGCTGAACCATCTCTCCCTCCTGCAGGAAGACTGCAGTATCACAGGACCCAGAGGTGGAAGGGACTTGTTAGTAAGAAGTTGAAGGGGGTGGGAGGCACTTGAATTTCAACAAGAGCCCACCTGACCTGCAGGCAAATGTTGGATTTTGCTTGCTCTTGTGCAGTTTCATCCACACCTGTGTTTCTTCTTGGTCATCTGTGAAAACAGCTCCACTGCAAACTAAATCTATTCCTACTCTCCTCCTCCCCACCAGTCTCCAGTGTCTTCCCCGCCATGAGCCCACAGCCCTGCAGGCTCTCCTCCCCTAGGTGCAAAAGACATCAGCTTGGAAACCACTAACGTTATCCTATAAGGCTTTTAGGATGAGTCAGTCCTGTGATGCAGGACAAATCCCTAGATGGCCTTGACCAACTCAGCTCTCCTCCCCTTCCTTGCTTGTAGTTCTCATAACTGTAGTGTGTTCTGGAGGTTCAACATGCTGAAATAAAACCGAACTGTCCACAGCAACCCAGATTCTGTCCCTGGCACTCCTGGGAGAGGGTGTCTGCAGTGCTCTTGCCCAGAGATCCCAGTGCCTCCAAAGTGTAAAACTCAAAGCAGAGGGCTCTGTGGTCCTTTGGCCATGGTGTGACATGGGGCACGTGCAGAGGGGATGCCATCCATCCTGTGCGGCTCTCCTGAGCCTTGGGGGACCAGCTCACCATATGTTAGGCTTCTGTTGCCCCTCGCTGCCCATCTGTGAAGAATAGTTGCCCTGTATAACTTCCATGTGATTGTTCTGTCTCTCTGGACTTGAGCAAGTGGTAGAAATTGCCGATTGGGCAACAACTAACTGAGCACCAAAGGGGAAACCTGTTGAAGTGAAATGGACACTATGAGAAACAGTGACATGATCAGCTCTTGTGCTGACTGTTGTTGTACAATGTAATACTTTATCCATTTTAGTATTTTTTTGTTCTAGTACTAGTGGTTGAACTCTGTAATTAACACACAATTATTCTTAGGTGTTTACATTTCAACTGAAAAGTGATCCCTGTTAAATATAAGAGTGGGAATAAGAGAGGGAGGAGATGTACAATTTGGGACATGCTCAATCAGACTTGCCCCAAATGATGGAGTTAGAAACGTGCCAGGGGATTCCAATACAATCCCCTCAAGGTGGTGTGTACCAATGCCATCTCACTAATCCATGTGATCAATTTCAGTTCACAATTGATCACACTGATAGGTCTAAGAGTCAAAGGGATCACACAAACAAGACTAGTGTCTGCTAATACTAACTGATAGAATCAAAAAGGGAGAGAACAATCCAACATGGGAAGTGGGAGATACAGCAGACTCATAGAATGGCAGAAGTCCTAAACAGCACTCTGGCCTCAGAATCAGCCCTTAAGGCATTCGGATCCGGCTCAAGAGTCCATGAGAGTATTTTAGGCATGGAAAGCCAAGACACTCTGGGGAAAAAAAAAAAAAAGACCTAACTGAAAGATCTCAGCGAGTGAGATCCCAGTGGAAAGAACAGGGCCATCAAAGAAGGTACCTTTCTCTGAAGGGAGGAGAGAACTTCCACTTTGACTATGACCCTGTCGGAATAAGATTGAAGTTGGCAAACCCTAAAGGCTTCCATAGCCTCAGCAACTCATGACTAGAGCTTAGGGAGATTACTGACGCCATAAACAAGAGTGTCAAATTGTTAAACCAACATCAGGAGTCACTGTGTACTTACGTCCCATGTGGGATCTGTTCTTAATGGGTTGTCCAATGTGAAGTAATGCTATAACTAGTACTGAAACAGTATTTTACACTTTGTGTTTCTGTGTGGGTGCAAACTGATGAAATCTTTACTTAGTATATACTGAATTGATCTTCTGTATATAAAGATAATTGAAAATGAAAAAAAAAAAAACCTTGGTGTTAAATTGGAAATTGCATAGAAAATCATTTTTTAAAAAAATATCATGTAGGATCTCTGTTCTTAATGTGCTGTACATTGTGATTTAATGCTATAACTAGTACTCTAACAGTATTTTTCACTTTGTGTTGCTATGTGAGGGCAAACTGTTGAAATCTTTACTTAATATATACTAAACTGATCTTCTGTGTATAAAGAGAATTGAAAATGAATCTTGACGTGAATGGAAGGGGAGAGGGAGCGGGAAAGGGGAGGGTTGCGGGTGGGAGGGAAGTTATGGGGGTGGGGGGGAGCCATTGTAATCCATAAGCTGTACTTTGGAAATTTATATTCATTGAATAAAAGCTTTTAAAAAAAATTGCCGATTGGTAACTGGCACATGGTAGTCTTGTTTCACAAGTGGATGCTAAATGTGATAGCCCAGGAGATTGCCTGGCGTTTCTGTGGTGTGGGAGGAGAAGAAGGAGAAGTAGGCGCTGCTAGAAAAAAATCTCAGGCCCTGGCTCATTTCTCACCAGCCAGGAAACCTATAAACTTAATCACAAATTCTAGGTAGTTCTGGTGGTCAGACACATTCAGAAACTTCACTGTAGTCTGTACTTGTGTGTTATGTTCCTCCAAGAAAAGAGAAGAATGTTACAATCAAGGGCTTGAGGCCACACATCATCTGGCACTAGAACTCCCCATTGCCCTTGCCCAAGAGTTAAGTAGACTAGATTCCTTTCTACCCACTCTCCCTCGGCTTCCCCTCCTTAAACTATTATTGGTAGTCACATGAGCAACCTGAGGGTGCCATTTGGTGTGTGTCAGGGACTAAAAGAACAGTCTTTCAGGGGGCACCTGGATTTGAACCAGGGACCTCTTGATCTGCAGTCAAATGCTCTACCCCTGAGCTATACCCCCTTACCTGAAAGTAGAGTCTCATAAATGCCTTTTCATCTGTGTTGCAGCACCCACACCTGGGCACTGAGGTGTCTATTAACTCTTAGAAAGTTATGATGACATAGAGATTTTGCCTCATAGCAAATTAGCATCCTTTAGCCCTCTTCAGAAACACCCCATCCCCACTTTGGCCCCCAGAAGCTTTCTTGGCTCACAGTATCACCAACTTATCTTTCCTAGAACCACTCGGAAGGCAGCTGCTTGGAAAATCATTGCTGAGAAGTGAGTCGCTTCTCCCTTCCTCTCCTTAGCAAGTTCTACCAACAGCAAACTTGCCCTAGCCTTGTCTCTCTCCCCCTCCCCCATCCCTACACCACTGGATGGCTTTAGGGGCTTCTTGCCCATCTCTTCTCCCTGTTCTTTATTATCACCTCATTTACTCCTTGGTTTGTGGCAGGGTCTTGACTGAAATCAGAGAAGCCCAGACAAATTATTTCAGTTATTTGGCCTGAGAGGCTACATCCCCTATCCTGGGACCCAGGAGGCCTTCCCGGTTGCCCCAAAGTCCTTTCCCCAGAAGGTCAGCACAGCTGGAAATGTCTCCCCTGGTGGACAAGGCACAGCACTACAGGTGCTAGGAAGTGAACCTTACCCATGGCCTATACCATACCTACACACTATACTAATGTCACCTGAGATAAAAAATCAACAGTTCTCAAAAATACAGAGAAAGGACATGTACTCACAGGTGCACATGAGGTGGAGGTAGTGACTGTGATAACTGTGTCAAGGAGATCAAAACTCAGAATATACAGAAGTTTGCAAAGGAAAATCCTAACAAGGTGAACTTCTCTGCATCACTCAGCCAGTTTCATTTCATTGTTACGTTTATCACACAAGTAAGAAGAATAATCGTTGCTGGGCTGGCATTGGGGCATCGCATGTTAAGCTGCTGCTTGTAATGCTGGCATTCCATATGGACACTGGTTGAGTTCCAGCTGCTCCACTTCCAATCCAGCTCCCTGCTAATTCATCTGGGAAGCCAGCGGATGATGCCTCAGTACTTGGGCCTCTGCCACCCACATGGGAGACCTGATGGAGTTCCAGATTCCTGTCTCCAGCTTGGCCCAGACCCAGCTGTTGCTGTGATTTGGGGAATGAACCAGAGAATGGAAGATCTCTCTGTCTCTTCTCTCTCTCTCTCTCTCTCTCTCTCTCTAATTCTGCCTTTCACATAAATATTTTTAAATGCTCATTTCTGTTTCTTTATACAGTGCTGAACACAACATTGATCATAAAAGTTAAGAAGCAATAAATAGCAAAATGAGCAAAGACATCTAAGTACAGAGTGGTATGAATTACATGAGGCAGCACCACCCCATGAACCTGCTGTTTTGGTGTCTGGCGTGCTCAAAGTGAGTGGCATACTCCCCTGAGCTTAGGTTCAAATCCTTCTAACTAGGAGAGGGGCAGTTCCCAGCCACCTGGCACTTCCTTGTCAGTCTTCTCTCTCCCTTAGCAATAGTCTGCTTTTGTATTGAAAAGAGGAAAAGCAAGGAAGGAATATAAGAAGTCTCCCTATTAAAATTCCTCTTGTTCTTACTGACAAACAGAAAAGTCCATTATGGGCATATCTACGCGAAAACTCCAGCAACCATCATACTTGATGATGCAACATTAGATGAATTCTCTTGAAAGTTGGAAACAAGACTAGAATGCCTGTTAGTATTGTTTCAATTTAACACTGTACCTAAAGTTGGAGCTATTGTATTAAGGCAAAAAATATTTTAAAATCCCACATGATTTAAAAATGGAACAGAAAGGGTAGAGTGTTTAGCCTTGTGATTAAGATACTGGTTAAGATGCCTGAGTCCCATGGGGCCGGCAATGTGGCCTAGTAGGTTAAGCCTCCACCTGTGGTGCCAGCATCCTATATGGGTGCTGGTCCATGTCCCAGCTGCTCCTCTTCCGATCCAGCTCTCTACTAATAGCCTGGGAAAGCAGTGGAAGATGGCCCAAGTGCTTGGGTCCCTGTACCCACGTGGGAGATCCAGAAGAAGCTCCTGGCTCCTAGCTTCAGAGCAGCCCAGCTCCGGCTTTTGCAGCATTTAGAGAGTGAACCAGCAGGTGGAAGATATCTCTCTCTCCCTCTCTCTCTGTCTGTAACTCTACCTCTCAAATAAATAAATATTTTTTTAAAAAGATGTCAGAGTCCCATACCACAATACCTGGGTTCCCAAGGTGATGCAGAGGTAATAATGATAAGAAGCAGCAAACACCCTCTCTCTTAATGTTGAGAGAAAAAAAGGGGAAGTGGTTGCATTTATCAGATTGGCAAAGCTTGGGAAGAGTTGGGCCCCCCACTTGTGAGGATGGGTGCTGAGATCTCAGGAATCCAGAAGGGGGGTCTCCAAGGGGTGGACCACTGCTGATGAGGCTGGCTTTGGGACTGCCACAAGACAGCTGGCACTAAACCCAGCACTGCCTGTGAGAAGGTCATTGCTGGGTCTAGCCTGCAACAGAATCAAGTGCCTACCCTTCTCCTCTGGCTTCCTGTCTTCATCTACTGATTCAGCTGGCAAAACTTGACAGGCAGCTGGCATGTAAACTAGAAATGTGCCTTGCAGTGTACCAGACCCTGCATCACTAAGCAGAGCAAAGATGCACCAGCTAGGAGCTGAGAAACAACCTTGTTCAGTAACTGGTACAACCATGCAATCAACAGAAGACTTGCATCCAGAATATATACTTCAGTCAATAAGAAAGTGGCCAAAAAGCAAGTAGAAAAACAAGCAAAGGACTTGATAAGCAGATGTGATGTGGAAGACCACTATGCATACCCAAATTACTCAACCTCAGAAAAATAAGGTAAATATAGTATCAAATGAGATACCAGAAGTGGATATTATGGCTACTGCTTGGGTATATGCCCCAGAGACAGTCATATACATGTGAACCAGAAGATACATTCATAGATGTTCACAGCTTTTTTTTTCCCCCTCTGCTTAAACATAGCAAACATTGGAAACAACCCAAAGGTACATGTGAAATATTTTTAAAATTTATTTATTTGAGAGAGTGCTCCCATCCACTGGTTCACTTCTCAAATGTTGGCAAAGATCAAGACCGGAATGAGCTGAAACTGGGACCCAGGAACCCCATCCAAGCCCCCTGTGTGAGTGGTAGGATCCAACTCCTTGAGCTATCACCTACTGCCTCCCAGAGTGTTCTTAAGCAGGAAGCTGGAATCAGGAGCTAAGCTGGAGCTCAAACTCAAGCGCTTCTGTATGGGCTGCAGGCATCTCAGCTGCCATCTTAATCGCCACACCAGACACCTCTCAGCCCCAGATTCACCCTGCCTGCCTGCTCTGTGGAACTGGATTTGGGCCCTTAGAGTATTCTTTGTCAGGTGGCACTGAAGCTTTGTCGCTGGGGGACATTGCAGAAACACTGTAGGAAAAGGAGGTTTTGCTTCCTGGTTCCAAAGTGCTCCCTCAGCAGGCTCCTGCGGCCACGTTTCCAGTGTCCTGCCCTGGACAGTGTACTCAGCTTTCCAGCACCAGTTTCCTGCAGTGGAGGTGGATGTTCCAGGGCCCATGTGACAGAAAACAGCACCTGGAGGCAAATAGCCTCTAACACCTCCACTCAGGCAGTTTTGCAGGGCCCGCCATGATAAACCCCCTGGGAGTGATTTTCTTCACCCTTGAGGGACCATTTCTCCAACACTGATCTGCCGCGACCTCCGCCTCATTCCATGAGCCAACACCCCACCCTCTGGATCCCAGAGCAGATCCGGAATCAGATTCTTCCGTGGGTACACCATTTCAGTCCTGGGATGCTGGTTGCTCCTCACATCTGCTACTCCTGTGCTTATTGGAGGTCTATTTTCTAGTTACTAGCAAATCTCAAAGCACCACACGTTATAGTCAATGTTTTTTATTTCCCTGTTCAAGTTACATTGTGGTTTTTCTGTCTCTTGACCAGACTGACGTAGAACATCAACAAAGAAATAAAAGAAAATCATAGTAATTCATTCAGTGGATATTATATGTCAGTACAAATGAAATGACCACAGCTACAGAGGCAGCTCTCAGAAACCTAGTAGGGGGCCAGCGTTATGATGCAGCATGTTAACTTGTCACCTTTGATGCCAGCATCCCATATGGGTGCTGATTCGTGGCCTGGCTGCTCCTCTTCCAGTCCAGCTCTCTGCTTATGGACTGGGAAAACAGTGGAAGATGACCCAAGTGTTTGGGCCCCTGCATCCACATAGAAGACCTAGAAGAAGCTCCTGGCTTTCTACCTGCCCAGCTCCATCTGTTGTGGCCATTCGGGGAGTGAACCAGCAAATGGATGATCTTTCTATCTCTGTCTCTCCCTCTCTTTTCTTTCTTTTTTTTTAAACTTTTATTTAATGAATATAGATTTCCAAAGTACAGCTTATGGATTACAATGGCTTCCCCCCCCCCCATAACTTCCCTCCCACCCGCAACCCTCCCCTTTCCCACTCCCTCTCCCCTTCCATTCACATCAAAATTCATTTTCAATTCTCTTTATACACAGAAGATCAGTTTAGTATATATTAAGTAAAGATTTCAACAGTTTGCCCTCACATAGCAACACAAAGTGAAAAATACTGTTAGAGTACTAGTTATAGCATTAAATCACAATGTACAACACATGAAGGACAGAGATCCTACATGATATTTTTTAAAAAATTGATTAATTTTCTATGCAATTTCCAATTTAACACCAAGGTTTTTTTTTTTTCATTTTCAATTATCTTTATATACAGAAGATCAATTCAGTATATACTAAGTAAACGTTTCATCAGTTTGCACCCACACAGAAACACAAAGTGTAAAAATACTGTTTCAGTACTAGTTATAGCATTACTTCACATTGGACAACCCATTAAGAACAGATCCCACATGAGATGTAAGTACACAATGACTCCTGTTGCTGACTTAACAATTTGACACTCTTGTTTATGGCGTCAGTAATCTCCCTAAGCTCTAGTCATGAGTTGCTGAGGCTATGGAAGCCTTTAGGGTTTGCCAACTTCGATCTTATTCCGACAGGGTCATAGTCAAAGTGGAAGTTCTCTCCTCCCTTCAGAGAAAGGTACCTCCTTCTTTGATGGCCCCGTTCTTTTTACTGGTTTCTCACTCGCTGAGATCTTTTATTTAGGTCTTCTTTTTTTTTTCCCAGAGTGTCTTGGCTTTCCATGCCTAAAATACTCTCATGGACTCTTGAGCCGGATCCGAATGCCTTAAGGGCTGATTCTGAGGCCAGAGTGCTGTTTAGGACTTCTGCCATCTATGAGTCTGCTGTATCTCCCACTTCCCATGTTGGATCGTTCTCTCCCTTTTTGGTTCTATCAGTTAGTATTAGCAGACACTAGTCTTGTTTGCCTTTTGAATAAATCTTTAAAAAAAATAAATTGTTATTTCTTTTTATTCATTGGAAAGGCAGAGAGACAAACAGATCTTCCACTCACTGCTTCACTCCCCAGTGCCCAAACAGCCTTGAGTTGGCCAGGTGGAATGAAGTGGGAAGTGGAGTTGGGACTTGAACCCAAGCACTCCAATATGGGAGTATTACCACACACCTGCCCTTTGATTGTTTGTCTAAAACAAACTAAGCCTTGCCCCTTCTCATTTAATGGTAACTCTAGCCTTCCAGTTATGCAGACTGAAACAGAGTTCTCTGTATCTCATGTCTTTCCCTATTTATCACATCCAACCTGCAGGCAAACTCTGCCAACTCTGCCTATAGGCTTTACAGGATAACACACGCAGGGGGAGACACTGGCAAATCCCTCCCCACACTCACTTTCTAAGGGGGACCAATTTGCAAGCCTTAACTAATGGGTGGTGTCCAAGAGAAGTCTGCTGCTCTTCTCACCCTCTTTCTGGGGAGGGCAACTGGGCTGGGGGGATGAGATTTCCACACAGATGGGTGACATGCACAAGCCCATGCAGCCCAAGGAGGCAGAATGGAAGTGAGGGCAGGAACTAAGACAGTGGTAGGACCCCAGCCCGGCCTGGGTCTGTCTTTTCTGGAACATTGGTAAGGAAATTAAGGTAGAGTTCCAATAGCACGTTTAGGTTACAAAAACCAAGAGGTGCAAAGGATGCCCAGATTTGAACCGGGGACCGCTTGCTCTGCAGTCAAATGCTCTACCCCTGAGCTATGTCCCTACACATGTCTGCCCTTTTATGTAACCACCTTTCACCTGTATAGCCACCCACATTTCCCTACCACTCACCCCAAATGAATCCATCCTGTCAGATCCAGAGGCTGCCTCTACCACACACTGACGCGGGGTGACCACCTCAGAGGGTGCTGAGCAGGCCTCAGCTTGTCCTGCAAGCCTTTCTTGTTCTCGGGCGCATGTTGTTTCTCTAGTTTGCCTCTTGGCCATGCTTCGTGGGGCAAGAACAGAGGTGCTGACCTCTATTCAAAAAGCCCCAGATCCTTCCCAAGGAGCAGCTATTGTTACAGGTTCTCCTTAGCCCTTAAATGGCTGGGCCGTCCAGTGGGTAAGCAGGACAGGGTGGATCCATCGGAGAATGTCAGAAAGGAAAGAGCCCCAGTCTGCAATCAGGACACATGGATTGGAGTGCCAGGTCTGCTGGGGAGCTGTTACAGGAACTTAGGCCAGTGAACCAAGCGACGTGGGTCCCAGTCACCGGCTTGAAAAAAGGAGGCCGTGAGACCAGCTGTCAGGGAAGATGCAGGTGCAAAGGCCTTTCCCACGTGTGACAGCACAGAAGGACCCAAGCCAAGGAGCTTGAGAGGGAGCAGACGGATGAGTTGAAGGGGCTGCGCCTGGAATACACAGTAGAGGCGGGGTGGGGAGGTGTGTAGGGAGCCCTGTTGCCATCCTCAGGGCCGTGACTCGGGAATCTGCGGGGCAAGCTCAGCTTCTGGCTGTGAAACCTGGGCTTTGAAATCCTTGCTCTTTGTTACTTATTATGTAAGTTTCTCAGTGTTATTCTTTTCCTTTTTTTATTACCAGTAATTGCACACACTTGTGGGTACGTTGTAATGATTCCATACGTGTATACAGTGTGTACACATTACTGATGTGCCTCCATCATCCTCCAGTGCTCTTCATAGAAGGGAACTTCTCACATGTAGAATCTAAGAGGTTCTCAGTGAGAACACCCACCCCCAAGATTTTTCCATCAATTCTGCAGACTCCGGTGTTTTGGTTCTTGCCTCGGAGCTCTTCCCACTCGGTATCCCACTTACTTTATCTCTTGCCTTGTAAGGCTGAAGCCAGGGTATCCTACTTTCTGTGTGAATATTTTATCTCCCTAAGGTCCTTGTAGTCCCCTGGCATGGACAGACTCTGTATTCTTCAGGTCTCCAATAGCACATCGTTCTGGTAACTAGTACTTACCCAGTGATTTCTTATTTACAAAGAAATTTCACATTTTCTTATTTATTTTGAGAACCTCTAAGAGAAATGTTATTCTGAGTCCCATTTAAAGGGACTGAGGGTCAGAGTTTAGATACCACTGCTGCCTCCAAGGTAAGAGCCAGGGTTGGTGTAACTGGATTGCAGGGCCTCTGATGACCAGCACCATCCTCTCTGGGTCATCTATGGCCTTGTGCTCTCTGGGAGTTGACAGGGACCTGCTGGGGTTTGGCTGTGGTCTGCCCCAGCCAAAGCCCATGTTGAAGTCTGGTCCCTGATGTAATCATTTTGAAAGGTGATGGGACCTTAGAGAGTGAGGCCAAGCGGGAGGTGATCGGGTCATGCTGGGCTTTGTGAAGGGACGAATGCTGGTCTGGAAGGGTGGGTTAGTTCCTGCAAGCGTGGGCTGCTGTGTAAGAGTGAGCCTGGTCCTTCCTGCTCTTTTCTTCTTCTGTCTCCCTTGTACATCCCGGACACACGACATCCTCCCCCATGACACAGTGTAGACAGGGGTCTTCACCAGAGGCCAGTGTCATGCTCTCTGGGCTTTTCAGCCTCCAAAACCATGAACTTAATAAACCTCTTTTCTTTATATAGTACCCAGTGTCAGGTACCTTGTGATAGCAACAGAAAATGGACTAAGATAGGCTCTTTCCCAGAACGAAGGCTGAGTAGGCCATAAAGAGAAACAAAATAGCAACAAGTAGGAGTTAGAGAAAAAAAATTCCACAGACAAGTGCTTCGGATGGGTTGAGAGGGCAACTGACTGGGATGTGCTGGTAAAAGAGAAGAAAGTCTCCCAGAACACAAAGGGTGGGAAAAGCGCTGTGGATGTGGTGCTAGGGTCTCAGGCCTGCCATCATAGGGCTCTGGAGTTGGCTCAGTAGCCACTAGATAGGCAGCCTCTTTTCCCTTGCCCTGTGCTTAGCTGTCCTCTCCTCCGGCAGTGCCTCTCACACGGATATGTGTCCACCTGGACCCTGTAATCCCCACAATACTCTCTGAGTAACAAGGACTCAAATTCCCCAAACACCCCTGAGTCACTCCCAGGGCCCATGTAGACCTGTAGCCCAGAACCAGGCTTTCAAAATCTCTCGTGAGCACACCAATAGCACCATGGGTTTGCCAGTGTGCGGCCGTTGCAGGGAAGTGAGTGGGGCATGGGCATGCTCATGGGGTGTATCTGTGTGTACACACACAAAATTCCCTTAGGTACAGGACAGCGCCTGGATGAGCAGAGAGGGGGAGCCTACCAAGAGTCAAAGCCTGACTTGTTCCATGTAGAATTCCAGAAAGTCAAAAATTCTAATGGTATAATTACTGCAATTATCATTATAAAGGAAAGGTCATGCTAAAATGATAGAAATTATACATTTAATTTTTATTAAAATTTAATTCAGAAAAATGCACTGATCATAAATGTACAATTTGATGAGCTATGAAAATGTATACATTTGTGTTACCTGCAATCATAGCAACATATAGACCATTTCTATTCCCCAGAAAGCGCTTTGGTGCCCCTCCAAATCAATTTCTGACTCTCACCACCATCCTAAGGAAGGAAGTAGTCTTCCTGGCCAGCGCCACGGCTCACTAGGCTAATCCTCTGCCTGCGGCGCCGGCACCCCGGGTTCTAGTCCCTGTCAGGGCCCTGGATTCTGTCCCAGTTGCCCCTCTTCCTATCCAGCTCTTTGCTGTGGCCCGGGAAGGCAGTGGAGGATGGCCCAAGTCCTTGGGCCCTGCACCCGCATGGGAGACCAGGAAGAAGCACCTGGCTCCTGGCTTCGGATCTGCGCAGCGCACCAGCAGTAGCAACCATTTGGGGGGTGAACCAATGGAAGGAAGACCTTTCTCTCTGTCTCTGTCTCTCTCTCTCTCACTGTCTAACTCTGCCTGTCCAAAAAAAAAAGAAAGAAAGTAGTCTTCTGACTTCTAGCAACATGGATTACTTTGGCTTGATCTAGAGTCTTACAGTATGTTCTTGTGTTTGGATTCTTTGACCAGCAAGTAATGTTGGTGAAATTCATCTACATGGTTTCATCTATCATTAGTCTGTGTCTTTTTATTGCTAAGCTGTATTTCATTTATCCATTTTCCTGCTGAGTTAGAGCTATTACAAATAAGGCTGCAGTGAATAATCTTGTACAATATGCTTTTTTTGTGAACATATGTTTTCATTTCCCTTGGATGAAAGCCTAAGAATGAAATTACTGACTCATAGGAAGTTTATAAGAAATTGTCAAACAGTTCTCCAAAACAGTTAAGCCATTTCACACTGCAGGCAGCAACGTGGGAGAATTGCAGGCACTCTACACTCAACCTCCTCCCCTTCGGGTATTGTTGGGCCATTTGCCGTTCTAGTGGGTGTGAGAGGTGTTTTACCTGCATTGCATTTCCCCCATCTCTAATGATGCTGAGCACTTTTCCACATGCTTTTTATCTTCCTTGGTGAACTTGTTCATTTTTCAATTGGGCTGCTGGTGTAAGTGCTCATGAGTGTATGAAACTATTTATATTTATGTATTTATATGTATGTGTTACATAGTTACATATTCTGAGTGATTTCATCAAATAAATGTATTATGGCTTTTTTCTCAATTTATGATTTATATTTTCATTTATTTATTTTAATTTTTTACTTGCAAGGCACAGAGACAGAAGGAGAGAGATCTTCTATCCACTGGTTCACTTGCCAAATGCCCCCAACATCCAGGGCTGGGCTGGGCCACAGCCAGGAGCCTGGAACTCAATCTGGATCTCCCACAGAGGTGGCAAGCACCCAATTACTTGACCCATCATCTAATGCCTCCCAGGGTAAACATTAGCAGGAAACTGGATTGGAAGCAGAGTAGCTGGGACTTGAACCAGCTACTCCCCATATGGGACAAGGGTATCCCAAGCAGTAACTTAACTGTGCCACACACCCATCCTTACATTTTCATTTTTAACACGGTAAAGGCTGTGCTAGAGATTTCAGAGAGAAATAAGGATGTAACTGGGAACTGAACTAAAGACCACCCTTGTTACATGGTAGTGAGGAACCTTGCTCTACTGTGTCCCTGTCCTGATGCGTGATGGGAAGCCAAGCTTAGAGGTGAGGGAATGTTTTGTTTGATGGAAGATATTTCAAGGCAGCAAATCATTCAGACTGCATCATGTGCATTATTGGCTGTTGCTAGTAAATTTTACAGTGAGAATCAGTGGCCAAAACAACCACAGCAGAAAGGTTTGAAAAATTAGCAACCTGGCCAAAGGAGTAAAAAAAATGTGACTTTAGGATAGACGCAGAAAATCCACTTGCTGACCACTTGTTCCAGAAGATCTCTCTCCTTCTGTCTCTGTGCCTTGCAAATAAAAAATTAAAATAAATAAATGAAAATACAAATCATAAATTGAGAGAAAAAAAGCCATAATACATTTATTTGACAAAATCACTCAGAATATGTAACAAGGTCTGGTGGCAGACCCTGCCGTTGTCCGTGTGATGCTGGTTTTGCAGGCCTGCAGAATGCAAGAGTTATGGGGTAGAGGTGATTTCCACTGAAATTGCAAAGAAAAACCCGAGAGGCCAGGCAGAATTGTGCCATGGGGTTGGAGCCCCTGCATGGGGCCCCAGATGGGGCAATGCCTAGTGAAGGCGTGGGAGCAAAGTCCACTGTGGAACCCCAGGAAGGTATTGTGATCAGCAATGCATTCCCACCCCAGAAACCTGGCTCCAGTTCCCAATTCCAGTTTCTTAGTACTGCAGTCCCTGGGAGGCAGAAGGTGATGGCTCAAGCAGTTGGATCCCTGACCCCCACATGGAGACCTGTGGTGAGTGCCCAGCTTCCAGCTTCAGCCTGATCCCCAGTTCCAGCCATTGCAAGCATTCGGAGAGTAAACTAGAAGATTAGTGGTCTGTTTCTCTCTCTCCATAATAGTAATAATAGTAATAATAATAATAATAATAATAATAGCTTGTAGTTTAAACTTACTTTCTAAGCTGTAACTGGAGGCAGACATTTGGCACAGCGGTTAAGTTTCTGCTTAGGATACCTGTATACCACATCAGAGTGCCTGTGTTCCAGTCTTGGCTCTGCTCTCCATTCAAGCTTCCTGCCAGTGCACACCCTGTGAGCCAGAACATGATGGCTCAAGTAATTGAGTCCCTGTAAATGCATCTGGGAGACCCAGCCTGAGTGCCCAAGTCCTGGCCCAGCCCTGTCTATTGAGGGCATTTGGTGAGTGACCAGCAAAAGGGAGATCTCTGTTTATCTGTCCTGTGTCTCTCTGTATTTGTCTGTCTCTCTGTCTCTGTTTTAAATAAATGCTTTTTTTTTTTTTTTGACAAGCAGAGTTAGACAGTGAGAGAGAGAGACAAAGAGAAAGGTCTCCCTTCCATTGGTTCACTCCCCAAATGGCCGCTTCGGCCGGCACGCTGTGCCATCCGAAGCCAGGAGCCAGGTGCTTCCTCCTGGTCTAGTGAGCCGCAGCACTGGCCACCAAATAAATACTTTTTAAAATATGATAATTTCGGGCCGGCACTGCGGCTCACTAGACTAATCCTCCACCTTGCGGCACCAGCACACCGGGTTCTAGTCCCGGTTGGGGCGCCGGATTCTGTCCTGGTTGCCCCTCTTCCAGGCCAGCTCTCTTCTGTGACCCAGGAGTGCAGTGGAGGATGGCCCAGGTCCTTGGGCCCTGCACCCCATGGGAGACCAGGAGAAGCACCTGGATCCTGGCTTCGGATCAGCGCAGTGCGCCAGCCACAGCGCGCCAGCAGCCAGCGGCCATTGGAGGGTGAACCAACGGCAAAGGAAGACCTTTCTCTCTCTCTCTCTCTCTCACTGTCCACTCTGCCTGTCAAAAAAAAGATATGATAATTTCGGTATATTTTATTTATATTTTTATACTTACTGTTGTGGCCGTGTTTAAGTCTACCTTCTTGTTATTTGTTTTCTATTTGTCCTTTTTTGTTCCTTTTTCTCCTTTCCCACTTTCCCTTGGATTAAACAAAAAAATTTAAATATTCCATTTTTATCTTTTCTAGTGGATTTTAGCTAAACACCTATTTTACTTTGCTGTGGTTGATTTGGAGATTGTAATATATATCCTGCTGGTATTTCCTTCAGGCACCATTTCCTACTGGTGCCTTTTCCTTCAGTCTAAAGAACTTTATACGTGCAGGTACGCTGGTGACGAATTCTGCCCGTGTTTTTGTTTGTAATCTGAGAATATCTTAGCTAGGCTGTCATTGTTAAAGCAGCTTTACTAAAGTATAATTGACATACTTCTAGAAGACTGAGTAGTGTATACAGTTGGATGCGCTTTATGTAAGTGCATAAGTATGGAAGTGTGCACTCATTACACAACCAAGCGACACCGACGACGCATGGATCAACTCCAAAGTTTGCTCATGATTCTTCACAGCCCTCTCTCCTCCCCTCCAAAAGCCCATCTGCAGAAAAACACTAAGTTGCTTTCTACTGTTGTTGTTGGTTTTTTTTTTTTTTTTTTTTTTTTTTGACAGGCAGAGTGGACAGTGAGAGAGAGAGAGAGAAAGGTCTTCCTTTACCATTGGTTCACCCTCCAATGGCCGCCGCGGTAGGCGCGCTGCGGCCGGCGCACCGCGCTGATCTGAAGCCAGGATCCAGGTGCTTCTCCTGGTCTCCCATGGGGTGCAGGGCCCAAGCACTTGGGCCATCCTCCACTGCACTCCCTGGCCACAGCAGAGAGCTGGCCTGGAAGAGGGGCAACCGGGACAGGATCGGCGCCCCGACCGGGACTAGAACCCGGTGTGCTGGTGCCGCAAGGCGGAGGATTAGCCTAGAGAGCCGCGGCGCCGGAGCTTTCTACTGTTCTAAGAGACTCCTTTACCTTCGTCCATCCAGACTGCTATAACAAAGATAGTACATACTAGGTAGCTTTTAATAACAGAATTTATTTATTTCTCATGATTCTGTAGGCTAAGAAGGCCAAGATCAAGGCAAGTTCTGTGTCTGGTGAGAGCTCACTTGCTGGCTCATAAATGACACCTTCTTGCTGTCTCTTCATCTAGCGGGAGGGGCAGCGGGGCTCTCTGGGGCTCCTTTACAGGGGCACTAATCCCATTCGTAAGGACTCTGTCCTTATGAACTAATCACCTTCCAAAGACTCAGTCTCTTCATATGCTCACCTTAGGGGATAGGATTTTAACCGTAAGAATTTTGGGAGTAGATACATTACATTTACATTTTATAATAAGTTACATAAATTAAAATTCAATTATTTTACTTTTATCTAGTTTCTTTTACTTAGCATAATTATTTTAAGATTTGTCCATGTTGTGTGCATCAGTAGCTTGTATTTGCTATACATTGCTGAGTGGTATTCCACTGAATAGATACATAAATTATTGTTAACTTACAGAATCTGACAATTGCCAGCAGAGCTGTTATGAGCACGCATGTACAAATCTTTGGATAGATGCTTTCACTTCTCTTAGGTAAGTACCTAGGGCTGGATAAAAATGGTTATGACATTTTACATACCCATCAACTGTATATTACCACTAGCAGTTGTTCCATATCTTTGCCAGTACTTAGTGTGGTCAGTCTTTTTGGTTTTAGCTAATATAATAGGTGTACTACAATTTTCACTATGGCTTTAATTTGCATCTCTCAAATCATTAATGATATTGGGCACCTTTGAATACATTTATTAACTGATAACCTTCTCTTTTTAAGTGTTCAAACCTTTTGACCACTTTTTAAAAAGATTTATTTGCCGACACCGTGGCTCAACAGGCTAATCCTCCACCTTGCGGCACCAGCACACCGGGTTCTAGTCCCGGTTGGGGCACCGGATTCTATCCCGGTTGCCTCTCTTCCAGGCCAGCTCTCTGCTATGGCCCGGGAAGGCAGTGGAGGATGGCCCAAGTCCTTGGGCCCTGCACCCGCATGGGAGACCAGGAGAAGAACCTGGCTCCTGGCTTTGGATCAGCGTGATGCGCAGGCCGTGGCGGCCATTGGAGGGTGAACCAACGGCAAAAAGGAAAATCTTTCTCTCACTATCCACTCTGCCTGTCCAAAAAAAAAAAAAGATTTATTTATTATTTATTTGAAAGGCAGCATTACACTCAGAGAGACGGAGTGACAGAGAGAAAGGTCTTCCATTTGCTGGTTCACTCCCCAAATAGTTGCAATAGCTGGAGCTGGGCCGATCCAAAAGCAAGAGCCAGGAGCTTTTTCCAGGTGCAGGGGCCCAAGACTAGGGCCATCTTCCACTGCTTTCCCAGGCACATTAGCAGGGAGCTGGATTGGAAGTAGAGCAGCTGGAACTCGAACCAGCACCCATATGGGATACTGGTGCTGCAGGCAGAGGCTTAGCCTACTACACCACAGCACCGGCCCCCTTTGGACCATTTTTACAATTGGGTTGTTAGCTTATAAAAGTATTTCTGAGTTTTTATTTTAAAGATGTATATTTGAAAGTTGGAGCTACAGAGAGAAAGTGAGACACAGAGAGAGACAGAAAGATCTTCCAAGCACTAAATAATTCCCCAGATGACAGCAACAACCAGGGCTGGACCAGGCTGAAGCCAGGACCCAGGAGCCAGGAGCTTCACCCAGATCTCTCACATGGGAAGCAGGAGCGCAAACACTTGAGCCATCTTCTGCTGCTTTTCCCAGGCCATTAGCAGGGAGCTGGATGGGAAGTGGAGCGGCCAGGACTCGAACCAGTGCCCAGTTGTGATCTGGTATTGCAGGTGACAGCTTTACCCACTATACCACAATGCCAACCATAGCCTAGAAACTCAAGGGAATGAAATGGGGGCATCCCTAGGATTCAATATTCTTATTTTCTATCTCTTAGAAATCACTGTTGTTTGCTGGCTGATGTGAAAAGTCTTGAAAACCATTGTTAAAGTCGTCTTAGGGGAGAAGATAAATCTGGTCATAATAAGAGAAGTCTTGGTCATTAGCAGAAGTTCACCATCATCATATATATGGAACCTACTGGCTATTGCCACTTGGAAGTCCTTCTGGCACCTGACACTCAGTCAAGGTCAGCATTAAACACCCTAACTCCCTGCCCCCTAATCTCCTTGTCTGGAGTCTTCACGTCAGTGGATAACACCATTACTCACTTGCCCGTTGCACAGAAAGCAAATCATTGACACTGGGGTGGTAGAAGAAAGTAGGTGTTTTTTGCAACGCTCAGAGTAAGGAGCCTGGCAGCTTTTGCTTCATTCCTGGGCTCCCCAAGGGGTTAGGGGTGAAGGTTCTCATAGTTTGAAATTGAGGCTGAGAGGCACGTTTTCAGCTTGTATCCAAGTTCCCGGTTGGTCAGTGGTGCTCATAACCTTCCTTTGATTGGTTGGTGATGCTGTGCTCATTAGGGAATTTTTATTATAACCAGACGGGCTTCAGCTGGTCTTGGGGGATGGGTGGGTTTACATGGTCTTCTGTCCCAGACCTGGAATTTCCCTGCCTAGACCTGGAATTCTCCTAAACAAACAGTTCCAGCCAATGCGGGCCAACAGGGTTTATATCTTTTATATATATCTTATCTATATCTTATATCTTTTCATGGCTTGATAGCTAATTCCTTTTTTAAAAAAACATGTTTTTACTTATTTATTTGAAAGGCAGAGAGTGACAGAGATCTTCTGTTTGTTGGTTCACTCCCTAAATAGCTGCAACAGCAAGATCTGGGTCCGGTTGAAGCCTGGAGCCAGGACCCCATCCAGTTCTCCCATGTCCTCGTGTCCCAAGTTCTCTTTTCGATTTTCTGTGTTGCTTTATTTGGTCTCTCAGAGCGTCACTTGATATTTTCTTTTGACCTTTCATCCAATTCTTGTTTCAACTATGCCCGCTCTGATGTTAAACCCATCCAGGGAATTATTTATTTATATTACAGAATTACTGTTTGATTCTGTATATTATAGCAATTCCTTATTGAAATTATCTATCATCAAGTCTTAAAACGACTTATTTATTTATCTGAAAGACAAAGTTACAGAGTTAAAGAGAGAGAAGGAGAGACAGACACAGACAGAGAGATCTTCTACCACTGGTTTACTTCCCAAATTGCCATAATGACCAGGACCGGGCCAGGCTGAAGTCAGAAGGCTGGAGCGTCTTCCAGGTCTCCCACGTGGGTGGCAGGGGTTCGGAGACTTGGGCCATCCTCCACTGCTTCCCCAGGCACATTAGCAAAGAGCTGGATGGGAAGTGAAGCAGCCAGGACTTGAACCAGTTCCCACTTGGGATGCTGGGGCTGTAGGCAGCAGCTTAGCCTGCTGTGCCACATGCCCCCCCCCCATCTTGTCATTTATTAATCACATTTAAACCTATAAATCACAATTAGTTTAAAGTCTGTGGTAACTTTACTGCTTGGTTCTGTGAATTTGTACTTGTTATCTGTGTCTCTCTTGACTTTCACTCACTTTTATATTTTGGCATGCTTGATGGGTTTTGATTGAGTGATAGTACTCTATCTAAAAATTTACAGACTTATTTTAGGTTATACAAGATGCTATCTTCTTTTAGAGGAAATTTACTTTTCCTTGGCAGCAGGCAGTTAGGGGAGGAGCAGATCAATGTGAGAATGATACGATTCCAAATTGGACAGCACTGTTTTCTAAAAGATTGATTTATTTATTTACTCATTTATTTGAACAAGGCCAAGCAACAGAGAGAGAGAGAGAGAGAGAGAGAGAGAGATTTTCCATACACTGGTTCACTTCCCAAATGGCCACAACTGCCAGGGCTGGGCCACGCCAAAGCCAGGAGCCAGGAGCCAGGAGCCCTTTCCTGGTCTCCCATGTTAGTGGCAGGGAGACAAGCACTTAGGCCATCTGCTGCATCCGAGGAGCATTAGCCAGAAGGCTGGGTTGACAGGGAGTACCTGGAACTCAAACCAGCACTCTGTTATGGGGATACCAACTCCACAAGCAGCAGTTTAACCTACGGATCTCAAAGCCAGCCCCAGCAGCAGTATTTCTGAAGCTGGTCTAGCCTTCCTTGTCTGGTCCAAACTGAGAGCATGGCATGCTTATTGGGGTCCCTCTTCTTGCCAGTTGTGAATTCCAGTTTGTCCTTTCTCCAAGTCTCGTCTGAACTTTTGTGCTTACCTCTTGGCATGGACCACCCTGCCCTAAAAGAAACACGCAGCCTAAGACTACTGCTTCCAAATGTTTGTCTCCTCTTGTACACCCTGCTCAGACTCCGTCGCTTACTCCCTAGTGCTTAAGTTAAGTGTCCCATTGCAGTCGGCAGAGAGGCAGAAGAGGTCAAGCTGTCAAGGGGCTTGTGAGCCTCTATGCCCCACCCCACATCCCCGAAGAGCAGTTTCACATTGATTTTGTTTTTGTATTGCACCTTAAGGCTTCATTTGAATAAAGGGGTTTGCAGCTAAAATGATTTGACAGTCTAAGTTACATAACAGTATCTAAATGGTGAATGTGGCATACAGGACTGCTTACGACCTGACTTCAGCCTTCCCTCTCATCACTCACCCCATCCCACCCTCATGCACCATTCCAGCCCCAGTGAACTTTTCTTGTCATTCTCTGTGCTTCAGACATTCAGTCTCCTGTCTGGACAATTCCTTGACCTTCCTCATCTGCCGAGTAAGTTCCACTCCTTCTCTGTTCAGTTCTCTGAGTTCCCAGCTCAGAGGAGCTGCCCATAACTCCCAGGATAGACTTCGAGCCCTTCGCTCTGCTGAATTGTGCTTGCACATCCGTCCCCTTGTTCTTGCTGATTTAACGCCTTCCCCCACTCGCTGTGAGCTCCTGAGGCAAGAGCTGCAGCTTTCATCACCATGCTTAACCCTCAGCACTTTTTTAAGGCTTATTTTATTTGTTTGAAAACCAGAGTTGCTTCTCTCCGAACGCCGCCGACATGGTGTTCAGGCGCTTCGTGGAGGTTGGCCGAGTGGCCTACGTCTCCTTCGGGCCTCATGCCGGGAAGCTGGTCGCGATCGTGGATGTCATTGACCAGAACAGGGCTTTGGTTGATGGACCCTGCGCCCGGGTGAGGAGACAGGCCATGCCTTTCAAGTGCATGCAGCTGACTGACTTCATTCTCAAGTTTCCACACAGTGCCCGCCAGAATATGTCCGAAAGGCCTGGGAGAAGGCAGACGTCAATACAAAATGGGCAGCCACAAGATGGGCCAAGGTTGAAGCCAGAGAAAGGAAAGCTAAGATGGCAGATTTTGACCATTATAAAGTCATGAAAGCAAAGAAAATGAGGAACAGAATAATCAAGAATGAAGTCGGGAAGCTCCAGGGCAGCTCTGCTGACAGCTTCTCCCAAAAACACACCCTGTTGCTAAGGCTGCTGTAGCCGCCGCCGCCGCCGCCGCCGCTGCTGCAGCTGCCAAGGTTCCAGCGAAAAAGGCGACCGCTGCGGGCAAGGAGGCTGCAGCCCAGAAGGCTCCGGCTCAGAAGGCTCCTGCCCAGAAAGCCGCAGGCCAGAAGGCAGCGCAGCCTCCTAAAGTTCAGAAGGGCCAGAAGCCTCCAGCCCAGAAAGCACCTGCACCAAAGGCATCTGGCAAGAAAGCATGAGAGGCTGTTAAAGTAATAAAGGCTCTTTATGACTTGAGAAAAAAAAAAAAAAACAGAGTCACAGAGAGAGAGAGAGGGACAGAGAGAAAGAGGTCTGTCATCGGCTGGTTCACTCCCTAAACGGCCACAACTGCAAGGGCTGTGCCAGGCTGAAGCCAGGAGTCGGGAGCTTCTTCCAGGTCTCCCACGTAGGTGCAGGGGCCCAAGCATTTGATCCATCCTCTGCTGCTTTCCCAAGTCCATTAGCAGAGAGCTGGATCCCAAGAGGAGTAGCTGGGATTCAATCCAGATGGGATGCTGGTGATGCAGGCAGCAGCTTTACCCACTACTCCACAGTGCAAGTCCCTCAGATTTTCCTGTTTGGGGAGTCTGTGTTAGTCTCTTTGCTGTGGCTTTAACAAAATATGCAAGGCTACATACTTTATAAAGAAAAGAGATTTAGTTAGCTCAGGATTCAGACCCAGGAGACTGGCACCATTTGCTTAGCTCTCGTGAGGCCTTGTGAATGGCATCACAGTGGTGGGAGAGCATGCAGAAGTGGTCACATGGCCAGACAGGACAGGTTCACCCTGTCTGTAACGACCTGCTTTCCTGGGAACCCATCCCTTCCACGAGACCAGCATTAATCCCTCCCAAGGGTGGACCCCCTGACCCAGTCACCTTCCACTAGGGTCCCACCCCACACTTGCTACAGCACCTGATCCCCTGGGGAACAAACCACAACAGGGTTCAGATAACATCTCCACACTCTCTCCTAGTAACAAGTGGCCCAGGAATGTTCGTTACACTGAAAACCCTGGTAGTTTTGTTCAGAAAGTACAGTCACCTAACTACATATGTATAAATGTGTATATCATCATGCCCAACACTGAGTTGAGGACCCAGTAAGTACTCAGCATCGACTTGTTGACTAATTTCTACTCAGTGGATTTTGTCCCTAACCAAGCTAGAAAGGACTCAGTGTCCCTATAAAATAGTCCTAATTGCATATGACGAGCCTTTGATGTGACAAGCTTCCTTCCCTCTGAAAGCTGTAAGGCAATAGTGTATTCATTACAAGGTCATCAAAAATTGATGACTCAAGGATCAGCCTTATAAAACTTCAAAATCTCTTGTAAATATGAGTCAGAAGCTGAGTAATGAGCTTGTTTCTATTATAATTAATCATGTCATGGCCGGGTGGGCCATGTTTTGCACAGTTAGTGTTCCAGAATGTCCATGGTGAGAAATCTAATTTTCATAACGAGAACACTGATTTTAAAAGCTGTAGAGAGCATAGTTATGGGGAAATTCAATAACTTTAGTTATTAAATTTTAAAAAGAAACCTAAAAGCGAATTTTGACACTTGTTTCAGACAAGTCTGGCTTTTTTCACATACAAAAGATCTTCAAAACTTTGCAAAGAATGTGTGTATTATGAAAACTTTGCATGGATTTTTTTTAATGTGTGCAATAAAATAAGCTTATCTTTTCATTCCATTTTCCCGCTAACTTTTGCAAGTAGGGTCGTAAGTCTGGAATTTGTTTTAAATCAGCCCCAGGTTCATATTCTTTCGCTGAACTCCTAATCTCTACTGGCAAGAGGCGACCTCACTCCAGGCCTGGACAGCTCAGGCCCAGAGCTTTCACTGCAATGAGGGGGCCTGGGATGCCCTGATGTTCAGTCCTTCATGTGCAGCACAAAGCTCTGACCCCAGGAAGACAGGGACCCTGGGATGGGCCCCTCTCTAAGCTACTCTCAGTCACTGACACTCTTAGTCTGGCCAGGTTTTGACACCGCATAACAGAACAACTGAGGCTGTGGAAGATTCTGGAAAGCACAAAAGGCAGCCATGGATGCCAGGACACTGAAATGTCTTCCATTCATCCGCCGCGTGCCCACCTCGCCCCTGGCTTTCTAACACCACGTCAGAATCTTAGCCCCATCAGCTATGGTTGATGTCATCAGAATGATAACCCAGTAACACTGGGATGCTCAGAGCTGTGCAGCTCAGAGGCATAGGCCCTCCCAGGAAGGAGGCCCAGAGCCGCCAGGGATGGGAAAGCCAGAGAGAGATCTTGAAACATCAAATCATCAACCTTTCCTGTGGTCAATAAATCCAAACACTCTTTTAAAAATTCAAACAAGCATGGCAGTTTTATAAAGGAGACTAAAGACCACGCAGTTGTTAGAGTATGACAATTCAGTGTAACATCTGCCTCCCTGAGGGTCATTCAGGACACGCATTCACTTTCCTCGGTCCTTGAGTGTTGGAGGTGCACTCCTCCATAGCCAGCCAATTCTGGAGGCATGGAGTCTCCCAGCTCACAGCAGAAGAGCTGGAAAAGAGGCAGCTCCCCACCCCCCAACCCTGAAAACCATCCCCCTCTGCAACTTTCCCCGAGAGATTCCAGGGTGGGGACTTGGCACTGGCTCTGTGGAGAGACTCCAGAGCCAGCTGCAAGTTCTTTGCCACTCTAACAGCTGCAGAGGAACGCTCTCTGTGGGAGCTCTCCACAGTCTTTCTCTCTACTATGAGAAAGCTTGTGTGTAAAGTCAAATTGGAATAGGCACCACCTGGCACCCAGTGCTTGGCCAATTTTCTGCACATTTTTGTATCAGGATAGGCTAGTTTAAGTTATGGTAACAAACAACCCACAAAATGGTGGGACTGAACTACACCAAAGGTTTATTTCATACTGCTCGGCCATGCTCATCACCACAGGTCTGTTTCAGGCTGATACTATACGTCATGCTCATCATCACATGCTGGGGAACCCATTCAACATCTCTCTCCAGATGCAGGCTAAGGGAGCACCCTCCACTTCGAACATTGTGGGCACCACAGTAGAGGGAAAGAAACTTTTCAAGTTTCCCAATCTGTAACTCAGTGCCCATCCCAGAAATGAGATACTCCCACCCACGGCTCATTTGCCAGATGTCGGCACATGGCACAGCCCAGCTGGAAGGGGCAGGAAGTGTGATCCAGCCACGTCCCTTGAGGGAAGCCGAACAAAACTATTTGGTGAGTAGCAGTGGCAACCACAGCTTTTTTGAAAGCCCCAAGCCTGAACCTTTAGGGTATGTGCCTGCTCTCGAGGGAAAAGCTCAGGCCTAAGGGAACAGTTGAAAAAATCGAGAAAAAAATCCATATTGCCGTACATGCCCAAGCACCAGTAGTGTCCAGAAAGGCTCATGGCTCAGTGGCCCTTACATTTATACAGTCTGAACCATGTGCTTCCTGCTTCTCTGGTCTGAGCTGATGCTTAGTTTCAGGCTCGGCAGCCTCCCCAAGGTCGTTTTGGGTGAGATGCTCAATAACCGAGCACTCTTAGGTTTTTCCAGGTGTGCTCAGGAGGGGGGGCGTGGAGGAGGTGGTATTTATTAGACTAGAGGAGAGTGATGAATTCTTAGGACTTTACCACACAGAGCAATAAATCAGGATTTGTACTAACTCATTACTTTAAAGAAATAATAATATTTATTTATTCAAAAGAGTTACACAGAGAGAGGAGAAGCAGAGAGAGAGAGAGAGGTCTTCCATCCACTGGTTCACTCCCCAATTGGCCACAACGGCTGGAGCTGCGCCGATCCGAAGCCAGGAACTAGGAGCTTCTTCCTGGTCTCCCATGCGGGTGCAGAGGCCCAAGGACTTAGGTCATCTTCTACTGCTTTCCCAGGCCACAGCAGAGAGCTGGATCGGAAGTGGAGCAGCCGGGACTCAAACTGGCGCCCATATAGGATGCTGGCACTGCAGGCGGCAGCTTTACCTGCTATGCCACAGCACTGGCCCCATAAAAACACCCTGTATTAAGCACTGCAGGAGAGATAACAGAAATAAGACACAGCCCTGCTCTTAGGGACTTAAATCTATGAGGTGAGTTAGGCCACTGTCTGTTACCTTATACTGCAATTTCTCTCTCCGTGCCCAGTGAATGGTAGCCAATCAACATTAATGGTCATTAGAGTTTGGACAAGGTAGAGTTTGCTGAGGGCATGACTGGGATGGAAAAGTCTTCACTGTGAGAATTAGGACATTGGGGAAGATGGGGGAACTCTGGTGGGTAAGAGGGAAGGAAGTGTGATGAAGGGCCCAGGAGTGGGAAACCCCGGCCTAGCATGACAAGTGGGGACAGAGAGTCATGGCGGGCAACAGAGGGAAAGGCTTTGGGAGGTCTCGCATATTGACCCAAGGAGCTTTGCTTTTATTGCTTTTGCAGAGCCTAGAGGGGCAGCTGCTAGGATAGATCCCTGTCTAGGCGAAAGGTTGGGTCCATCACCCTTTCCCACACCGGCTTTGCATCCGAACACCAACCCCTATCCCTATCCCAACCCCTGAAAGGAGCTTGTTAGAACAGACTTTCTTAAAATCAAAAAAGTTTCCCCTGCCATACTCGGGCCCCACCCCTAGAGATCCTGACTCAGTAGCTGCGAGCTGGGCAGTCCCTGCCCTCACAGGCTTCCCCAGGGACTCTGGTGGCTCTGGTCTGAAAACCTGGCTGGCTAATTCCCCAGACGTGGCCCTGGCACACTGGTTGAGCGTGTCCAAAGGTGAAGTTTTCCCGTCACATTCCTAAAAACTGCTCTTCTTTCCGATGGTTTGATTCCTCTCTCCACTCGGGCTTGGCGCCGTCCTGGGGCTCTTCCTCCATGCACAGCCCGGCCAGCCAGTTACCATTCTCACCGCGTTCCTTCACGGCCCCTGTCAGCTCAGTTCCCTGCTCTTCACCACTGCTGCTACATTTGGTCAGATCTTTTTCCACCTCTTGCTCGGACTTCTGCTTTGCCTCCTGTCTAACCTCTTACCCCTCCTGCACACTGCCGCCAGGGAACTCCCGATCAGCACCAAAACCGGGTTATACTCACTCCCCCACAATGACCACTCCAACCCCTTAGCCTAAACAAAGTTTAAGTGCCTTGACAATTGAGCTTGTTACAATATGGTTTGGCTTGTTTTCCTTTGTTTTTCAAAGTCCTAGTCAAATTGGACCATTCTCTTGCCAATTCCAGCCTCAATTTTATTTATTTATTTATTAGAATGTCACCCAGCTCACATCTCTACTGCTTTCTGGTATGAAATGCTCTCTGCCTATTCTGCAGTGGACATTTGGGCTAGTGATTTAGATGCCTTTTAAGACACCCGCATCCCATAGGGGAGCGCCTGAGTTTGATGTCTTGCTCTGGTCCTGACTCTAGTTTCTTGATAATGCAGACCCTGGGAGGCAGCAGTCATGGCTCAATT
Source organism: Lepus europaeus (assembly GCF_033115175.1). NCBI lineage: Eukaryota > Metazoa > Chordata > Mammalia > Lagomorpha > Leporidae > Lepus > Lepus europaeus. Next base: position 10,782,934 of record NC_084827.1, on the reverse strand, counting down.
GGTTGAGTCTCTGCCATTGACATGGGAGACTTGAATTGAGTTCCTGGCTCCAGGTGTTTGGGGTGTGAACTGGTAGATGAGTGCTTGCTCTGTCTCCAAATATATCTGCCCCAGCTCCCTGCTAATGTACAGAGGAAAGGAGCAGAAGATGGTCCAAGCACTTGAACCCCTGCCACTCACGCAGGAGACCCAGATGGAGTTCCAGGCTTCCTGGCTTCAGCCTGGACCAGCCCCAATTGTTGCAACCATTTGAGAAATGAACCAGTAGATGGAAAATATCTTTCTCTCTCTGTCTCCCCCCTCCCCCCTCCCTCTCTGTCTCCCTCTCTCTTTCTGTCACTCTGACTTTAAAATAAATTAAAAAAAATTTTTTTAGAAAAAACTTCTTTTGGGACGGTGTTGTGGTGCAGCAGACTAAGCCACCATCTGCAGTGCCAGCATCCCAGATGGGCACCAGTACCAGTCCTGGCTGCAACTTTTCCAACCCAGCTCCCTGCTAATGGCCTGGGAAAGCAGGAGAAGATGGTCCAAATGCTTAGGCCCCTTCACCCATGTGGTATAACCAGAAGAAGCTCTGAGCTGCTGGCTTCAGCCCGGCCCAGCACTGGCTGTTGTGGCCATCTGAGGAGTGAACCAGCTCATGGAAGATCTCTCTGTGTGTCTCTCCTCTCTCTCTCTCTCTCTCTCTCTCTCTCTCTCTCTCTCTCTCTCTCTTAATTCTTTCAAATGAATAAATAAATCTTAAAAAAAAATAACTTCTTAAAAATAAATAAAATTCTAGGGCCAGAGCTGTGGCATAATGGGTAAGGCAGCCGCCTGCAGTGCCAGCATCCTATATGGGCACGAGTTCAAGTCCTGGCTGCTCCACTTCCAATCCAGCTCCCTGCTGATGTGCCTGGGAAAGTGATGGAGGATGGCCCAAGACCTTGGGCCCCTGCACCTACATTGGAGACCTGTAGGAGGCTTCTGGCTCCTGGCTTTGGATAGGCCCAGCTCTGGCCATTGCGACCATTTGGGAAGTGAGCCAGCTGATGAAAGACCTCTCTCTGTGTGTCTGTCTCTGCCTCTCTGTAACTCTACCTTCCAAATAAATGAATAGATCTTTTAAAAATAAATAAAATCCCCCATTCTTTAAAATCTAATTTAGATTGTATCTACTCTTTAATGTCTACTCTGTTTAAGAAGAAAAAATATATATGTATGTATGCATATCAGGCCCATATTTTCTTATCAACTGTGTGTAGGAAGTTTGCTAGTTTTAGGAACACAAAGATGAGTAAGTCATGATCCTTCCCCAAGAGATTATCTTGTCCAAAGGGCCAGAGTAGGTAATGGAACATATATTGGAAGAGCTCCATGAAATTCAGAGGTCTCTCACACTTTCTCAAAGCTCCCTTTCAAAAAAAGTGACCCAAGCCAATCCTTTCTGCATGAAGTTGCTCATAGTTGTTGTCAAGTACAGAATCAGCCCAACACTGCCCTTCTGGCTTCCACCCCCCTCGGGGGACCACAGCTTTCAACTCTGCACCAAAGGGGCACTCCCTATTGGATAGTAAGACCCAACCCAATTAGACCCTCTCCCCCTCTCCTGTCTCCTCTTAGCAGAGACACACAGATGGTCATTAAGCCTCGTCCTGTACGAGACAGTCAATACACCCATTATGGAAGCACTGAGAACCCACAGGCTGTATTACCATGGAGATAGCATCCCTGTTTCCTTGAACAGCCCCTTCCCAAGGTAATCTGGAGCAGCTCTTTCAGGAAACAGCAGAGGGATCCTCATGAGAACACAAGCATATTAGCACGCACAGTGACCTGCAATGGGCCACAGTGAGAGCAGAGGCAGTGGTCCTCAGCTGGGTCCAGTATCAAGGCAAGTGAGGGGTGCAGGAAGGCCAGACCAGGGGTATTTACAGAATGATCTAGTACAATCTCTGCTTTACACATGAAGCAAGGAGAGCCTGGAGGCTGACTGACCTGTCCAAGGACCTCAATCAGTAAATGGCAGAACTTCCAGGTCTCCCAACTTCCCAGAAGTGCCCCCAGGACACTCCTCTTAGCCTACAAAAGGCTTAGGTGTGTCCTGATGTCCTTGACTTCACCCAGAAGCTCAGGAAGCTTATGCTTTCCCTGGCTCTGTACCTACTTTTAAATTTGTAATTGTGTCAGTTTTTCCTAGATAGTATTCCCCCAAATTACACAAACTTCAGACCAACAAATAACGGGCCCACCACTGGCAGAAGGGATATGTTACTTGGGAGGCAGAGGAATCATGTGGGCAATGTCTCAAGGAATAAAAGAGGAAGCAGACCTGGGGTGGGAGCAGGGCGTAGGGGAGAGATCCAGGAACATTCTGCCATGGTCCATGCATGACCAGGTTACCTTTGCCCTCCCTGGTACTTAAACCAAAAGGCAAAATGAAGCCAGGAGCTCTAAGCAGGAAATCTCTATGTCCTTTCGTTTGAGCAGCAATCCCTGAACGTCAGGTTAACACGGATAGCAAAAGCAAAGTCAGGGGCAGGGAGCAGGCCTCGTGGAATACTCTCGGCCACAGCGTCTCCCACCACAGCTCCGGACTGCAGGCACAAATAGGACATGTCTCGGCTGATCCTCCGGCTGGCTGTCCGCTGGACCCAGGCTGTGGGAGAGAAGGCAGCCAGGCCTGGCAGCCCCAACAGTCTGGACCCCGGTGCTAGCCAGGTTCCTCTTGGGGAGTCACCCTAGCAAAATCCTGAGAGGTAATGCGTCTTTGTAACCACAGGGGGGCCCCACTCCGGGCTCAGGACTTTTACCTTTCTTTCTGTCCTTGTTTAAAAATAATGTCTTTTGGTGATACTTTTTATTCTCCCCTTGACACTTTCCTTTTAATAAAGCTGTTTCTATTGACACATAGTAACTGGCATATTTACGGGTTCAGGGCGACATTTCAGTGTATCCAGTGTGTAACAGCAGAGGCACCGGCCTATCCTCTCCGAAATGTATCCTTTGTGTTGGGAACATGTAAAACCCTTCGCACTAGATATTTTGAAATACTGCACTAACCGTGCTCTAGAGCATTAGAAGCTGTTGCTCGTGTCCACCTGCAGTGCCCCCAACCATCCCCTCTGCATCCCCTCCCGCCCACACCGCTCCCCGGATGAGATCACGGTGTTAGCTCCAACACAGGAGTGAGAGAACGTGCGGTATTTGTCTTTCTGTATCTACCATCAACACCCTACTCCTGTCACCACAAGATAAAGCAGAAGTTGACGAAAAGGTTAGAAAATGAACGGAAACACGCCGCGGGCTCCCACTCCAGGACACTAGAGCACGTTGGTAGGCACGCTTCAGACTACACACGACACGTGCTTCTCACACATGAAGTACATGCGTGTTGTAAATAAACACGTGTCGATGATCCTCCCTAACATACGATGCACACCATCCCACAGCAAAAAAAAAAAAAAAAAAGTGCATGTACAATGGCATTTATTCCGCACAGGCTGCTCCTCGAATATCGAATTCTTCTCCGAAATAATTTCAAATGAGGGTACTGTATGCCATTGCCCCTTCCATGAAACACGGGCACTCCGACGCACAGGTGACAGCAAATTGCAAGTGGCTGCCTACCCGGATTTTACCGAACTGTGATCCTATTGTTGGAAGCGTTTACTCCATCTCGGGCCGAAGGCAGAGCTGTCCAAAAAAAAAATAAAGCGCACATCTCCCAGGCCGGGGCCTGAGGCACGCCCGGGCGCCGCGGGGGCGAGCGCGAGGCCTGGCCGCGGTCTCGGGGGCCCGCACCGCCCGGGCCCCCGCAGGCCACCCCGGCCCGCAAGCCTGCGCCGCCGGGGCTGCGCGGGCGGCCGGCGGGGACCGGGCGGTGCGGGCCCGGCTCCGGGGCGGGGCGGGGTGGGGCCGCGGGCGGGCGCCGCGCTGCCGTTCGCCTCTCGGGCTGCAGGTGGGGCTGTGCGGCCGCGCTGCCTCCAGGAAGCCGCACGGGCCTGCGTCGGCCGGGCCGCGGCGCCGGCTCCCAGGATGCAGTGTGGACGGGCCGGGCGCTGACGGCGGCGGCGGCGCGTCTGCGGGCGGAGCGGCGGGCCGGCCACCGAGGAGGCGGCGGCGGGGCGGGCAGGACCGCGCCGGAGCCGCCTGCGGAGAGGACCCGGCGGCCGGGCCTGCGCGCGGCGGCGGCGGCGGCGGCGACTTCCTCCGGGCCGGGCCGGACAGCGCAGGGCCATGGCCGAGGCGGCCGCGGCTCCGGTAAGAGCGGGCGCGGCGCGCACGGGCCTGGGGACCCCGGGCGGCCCGGGCCCGGCACACGGCGCCGCAGGCCCCGCGGAGGAGCTCCGGGGGCCGGAGCGGGCCGCTGGGCCTGGCGCTCGCGCGAGCGGCTCGCGGGGTCCGCCGGGGCCTACGGCGCCCGCGGTCGGGGCCCCCACCCCGGGCCGAGCCCGAGCGCGGGCGGAACGGCCGGCCCCGCGCCGGAGGCCGCCCCGCGCCCAGCTCCCCTCGGCCCGCGGGGCTCCGCGTCTGCGCGCCCCCACCCGCGGCTCCTTTCTCTGCCGAGCTTCCCTCCCCCAGCCCCCCCCCCCCCCCCCTGCGGCCTGGTGGCACCTGGGAGGTGTCCGGCTTCCATTCCGCACACCCCGAGCCGCGCTGCGCGCTCCGCCCGTCCGGGTGGGCGCCGAGGGCAGTCGCCGCCGTTGGCAGAGCCCGGCGCCGCGCTCAGCCCCGTGTAGCCATTATCTTGTCCTCACAGCCAACCTGCGGGGTAGGTACTGCCAATACAAAAGGAACACCGGAGGCCTAGAGAGGTCCGCCTGCCCGGGATGGCACAGCGAGCAAGTGCGGAAGACACAGGGGCTGTGATGGTGGGGAAGCAGACAGGTACCCTGGCGGGGATCAAGCGAGACACGGCGAGCGCTGGCGTGGAGCTGGAAGCCGGGGGGTGCCCTTCCTGGCCCGGGGCTCCGCTTCTGCGATTCGAGCGGGGCTCCCCCAGAAGGCTAGGGCTGCATCCAGCTGAGCTCGACGGGTGGAGCCCTTCTGGGAGTGAGGCAGAAAGATGGGACAGCGCAGGGCATGAACCAGACCAGAAGGCGGCCGTGGGCCTGGGGAAGAAGGCTTTGGCAGGGGGCCGAATGCCTGCTCCCAGTGCTGTGGGTGGGGAGCCGAGCAGGGATTCCCTTCGGCTCCCCTGCGGAGCATCCCCGCACAGTGCCACAGAGCCCTTAGGTAGGGCTTCCTGCACCGTTACAGTGGTGAGAAGAGTGCGCCCTGTTCAGGCGCTGTAGGCTAGTGTCTTAGTCAAGGAGGAGTTTGTGCGGGTGCCCTCTGCATCACAAAGGTTGTTAACTGCACTTGGGGGTGGGGGCGGGTAGGATTCTCAGGGGTGAGGAGGGAGCCTGGGGTTGTATGGCAGAGATTTGGCCTGGGGGAGGAGGAGCAAAGGGGGCAAGGTGGCCGTCAGGAGACGGTGGACTCACAGGAGCCCAGAGGGTGCCAGCCTGCTACAGTAGGGAAAGGTGCCAGGGCCGGACCACCTGCTGCACACCCATCAGTGTTTCCCCTGGAGACAGCTCTCTGCCTGGCCCAAACCGCCCATCCTAGACCCAGCTGTAGTCCTACCTTCTTCAGGTCCCTCTACAGCGGGGCGGGGAACGCCTGGCCTGGTCCCCCGTAAGGCCGGCTGCATCCTTTGGTCTGGCCCTGCCAAGGCAACCACAGGCAAGACTTGAAATTCAATACATCTATGGCAGGCTTAATTTTTCAGTTGATAATTGTGTATGGCCTGCAAGTGATGTTATAAATATCCACATGGCCTTGGCAGGAAAAGGGTTTCCCACACCTGCTCCGCAACCATAGATTCTCTTAAGCTCTGTCCTGGACAGATTTTTTTTCTCCCTGCCTGTGCCCAAACTCTCCTTTTGTCTCCATTTCCTGAGGTGTCCATGCACAATGTACTTCTCAGTGACTTTCTCTAAATGGATGCACGCTGGTTCCTAGTAGTCACTTCTTTATTTTGCAAGTGGTCACCAGCATTTTGCTTAGGAGTGATTCCCCAGAATGTTAAAAAGGAACCATTGCCACCACCCCCCCATCCGCCTGCCCAGTCCCTGATAGGAGAAGGCCAGTACCAGGACCTCCTCTCTGCCCCAGCTGCAAATGTATGTTAGGCACTCCCCACCCAGAGTAAGATGTGCACTTTCTTCCCTGTCCCCAAGTGCTGGCCACCCAAGCCGCCCTGTGGCTATTGCCAATCACAAGGAAGCATCAGGTGTTCTGGTGTTTGCTTTGTATGTGAAAGTTCAGCTCCTGGCCAGGCTGATCCTGGGTGCAGCCACAAAAGTGTCTGAGACCAGCGTTTTTACCTTGAGAGGGGTGGGAATTGGGAAAGAAAAAGAATCTCTGGATGGTTGCCATATCAAAAAATAAATAAATAAATAACACTCAGCTCTTTAAGCTAGTAGCTAGTGGAGCTTTCAACTTGTCAAGAGGAGACGAAGTTACATTGCCCTAGGGTCGTTAGGTTTGTCTGTTTATGAAAAGGGGAGGTGAGATGCTTTGGAGGAAATTGAACAAGACTCTCATCTGTGCCGTTTCAAGTGAAGAAGCTGTTTATTTTTGCCAGAGCATCAGCAGTTAACAGTTCCTGCGTGATCAGGGTGGGAACGCAGCCTGGCTGGGGTGGATCAGCAGGTTTCCATTTCTCCATGAAAATGCCCCCGCAGTGCTAAGTCACTGTTTATGTAGCAAAATTGCACCCGGTGCTTCCCAGGCATCAAACATTGAGCTGTGAACAGAGCAGTGTCGCTCCAGGGAGCATGCAGGAAGTTGCTGTGGGGGTTAGCAGGTGCCTAGGTAGGAGTCTGCACAGTGCGCAGGAAGTGCCTAGGTCTACCAGAGGCATCCCCAGACAGGCCGCCAGGTTGAGACCCGGAACCCAGCGCAGGCTCTCCTGTCCTACCCCAGCTCCCCCACGCCCAGGGGAAACAGACCGAGGAATTACAGTGGGTGCTACAGGTGATGCTGCTTTCTTTTTCTTCTTTCCTGAAGATTTCTCCGTGGACAATGGCGGCTACGATTCAGGCCATGGAGAGGAAGATTGAATCGCAGGCAGCTCGCTTGCTGTCCCTAGAAGGTCGGACCGGCATGGCCGAGAAGAAGCTGGCCGACTGCGAGAAGACGGCCGTGGAGTTCGGCAGCCAGCTGGAGGGCAAGTGGGCCGTGCTGGGCACCCTGCTGCAGGAGTACGGGCTGCTGCAGCGGCGCCTGGAGAACGTGGAGAACCTGCTGCGCAACAGGAACTTCTGGATCCTGCGGCTGCCCCCAGGCAGCAAGGGGGAGGTCCCCAAGGTAGCCCGTGGGTGCCCTGGGGTGGGGGAGCCCGAGGAGCCGCGCCTGTAAGTGTTGGGCGAGTGAGTGTGACCCTTGTGGTTCCAGGTGCCCGTGACCTTTGATGACGTGGCCGTGTATTTCTCTGAGCAGGAGTGGGGCAAGCTGGAGGACTGGCAGAAGGAGCTGTACAAGCACGTGATGAGGGGCAACTATGAGACGCTGGTCTCCCTGGGTAAGGCCCAACGCTCACTTTCCTGCTGCACGGGCTTTTGCGAGCCCTCAGACCCCTGCCTTCATGCAGGCTGTTTTGACCCCAGCGAGAGGTGAATCATTAGAAACGTTTCCCTTGCAGGGAGCTTGCTCCTCCTGCTGCCAGGGATGAGCCCTGGGGACACCAGCTTGGGTAGGTGGGGCCCCTCTGCCAGCCAGGCCCAGAGCATGGCCATGTCTGTGCTCGTGGAGACTTGGAGTTGGAGAAGTTCCTACATCTCCCGGATGCAGTGTGTCAGTGACCCCACGTTTAGGCAAGATTGTTCAGCCGTCTCCCATGGAGATGTGTGGCCTTTAGAGGGTCAGCGGGAGATGGCCAGACTGGGCTGCAGGCAGTGGGCATTTCTTCCTGGCCCAGAGCTTTGCCTCCCCAGACGCTGCTGACCTGTGAGGCCGCCCGAGTGTGACGAGGGCGAGAAGGCGTGTTTAGTGGGCACGGGGGCGGGGCAGGCCTGACGGTTTGTTCTGGTTTGCAGAAGCACACTGCTGCTCCGTGTGGAGGCTGTCCCAGTGCTCCTCGGGGTTTGGCCCCCACAGTGCTTGTTGGGCTGGGGAGGCCGTCCTGTGCACCGCAGGATTGTCAGCAGCCAGGAGTCCCTCTCCCCCAGTCCCTAGCCCTGACAGGTTGTCTCCGGAATTTGCTGAATGTCACCCCAGGGAACAGAGCTGCCAATGGCTGAGACCCACTGCCTGGCACTAACCGAGACATTGAGTTTGTAGAACGACCTTGGTTCTCCTGGCCGCCTGTCCCCAGCTCTCCCTGGAACGCGGCCCGAGCTAGCCCTCCTGTCTTTCCTCAGACTATGCCATCTCCAAGCCGGAGGTTCTCTCCCAGATTGAACAAGGGAAGGAGCCATGCACCTGGCGGCGCACTGGCCCCAAGATTCCGGATGTTCCTGTGGACCCAAGCCCAGGTGAGGGGTTGAGAGAAGGCCAGGGAGACTCCAGGGGATCCATCCAGTGGGAACAGGAAGCAGAGGGCCAGGCGCGATGTTTCTCCCCTGCCCAGGGAGCGCCAAGCAAACTCCCGACTCCCTCGTTGTAAATCCCAGTGCTTCACACGGAGTTGGAACCTCCAGCCTGTTGACCAGCACGGAGTTGGAACCTCCAGCCTGTTGAGCCAGCACTCCAGGGACCAGTCCTTGCCGAGGTGGAAAGGACACGCAGCAAACCCAGTCTAGGAAGGAGACAGCCTTGGCCACAGGGTTAGGACAAGAGAGAGGAAGGCACTGATAGGGAAGGTGGCAGAGTCTGGCAGGCAAAATCTAATTCATTCATAATTTTTTGAAGCATCAGCCCTGCTGCCATCCAAGAAGCAAATTTCCCGTAAGCCCGTTAGCACTTGCAGAGCGCAGGCCCCCTGGTCGCTGTGTGGTTCAGTGTGATAAGAACCGGAGATTTACTGAGGGTGCATCTGGGTCCCAGGTGCCAGGGTGGAGCCAGTCGGCACCTTTGGAAGTCAAGCCGAGGTCAGGTAGGCACAGGAGGGGAGGCCTTGCCAGGTTGCAGGGTGAATGACAGTCTCATTTGACTGGGGAGACCCCGGCTCTTCCAGGCTCGACCCCTGCCGCCTCCAGTAGGCTCCCTGGGTTTCCCTTCCCCCCCAACACCTGTGTTACTCGTGTGTGATGAAACCCGTGTCCATTCATTAGTGCACTCACCAGCTTAGTCCAGGACAGTGCCGAGAGCTGGAGGACAGACATGACGAGAACACGTTCTGCCCGGAAAGAGGCGCGTGACACAGGGGCTTCCGGCTTCTTAACCTGGGCAGGAGTCTCGGGGCTGCTTCAACTGTATTTACAAGATTCAGTGGGCGTGAGTAAGGGCCTGGAACCACGCTGGTCACTGGCGAGACCCCACCAGCACTCAGTCGCCACCATGCACCTCGGGTCATCAGCAGGAGTCCCACGTGGCTCCCCTGTCTCCTCCGTCCTCCGCTGTCCATGCAGGCAGACTCAGCTGAGCCCTCACACCCACTTGGTTCCTTCCCTCCTGTGTCAGACCATCCTCCTCCAGTGCTGTCCGGAGTTCCCCGTGCTCAGCCAGCCCCCGGGATCTGTGTGTTCCACCTGCTCCTGCACCATCTGAGCCCTGGCTCTCCCTGAAGCCCTGGTTCCCTGTGGCGCTCTTTTGCCCACACCCAGCGACCCCAGGTTTGCTGGGAGCAGTACCCTTGCTCACAAGCGGTGCTAGGCCCCTCTCTGCCCACCCCCAAGACCATCCTGTCTCTGGAGATGACTGTGCACCCCTTCTCCATCTCCATTCCCCACACGCCCCTCCAGCTGCCTTCTGTCCTTCCAGTTCTCTGCAGATCTGTGCACAGTCCATCCAGGCCTCCACCCTGCTCCCCAGGCCCTCCTGCCCGGTGTCTGCTGTTGACCCCACCGAGGGAGCCCTTTAAAACACACGTCCAGGGAGGGCATCTGGCACAGCAGTTAGACACCGCTTGGGATGCCTGCATCCCATTTTAGAGCGCCTGGGTCCGAATCCCAGCTCCACTCCCGTTCCCAGCGCCCTGCAAGCACACACTCTGGGGGGCAGCAGGTGATGGCTCAAGTTCTTGGGTCTCTGCCGCCCACATGGGAGGTGCAGGTGGAGTTCCTGGCACCTGGCTTTGGCCTGACCCAGCTCTTCTTGTGGGTGTTTGGGGAGTGAACCAGTAGATGGGAGGAGATATTCATTCATATTCATTCTCTCTCTCTCTCTCTCTCTCTCTCTCTCTCCCTGCCTTTTAAATAAGGAAAAAATAAATAAAGCGTTTTTTTTTTTGTTTTTTTTTTTTTGTTTTAATTTAGAAAAGTGCACATCTTGTCTTCCCATATGAGCCACATAGCACATAGCCAGGCTGCAGGCCTGCCCTACCCGCGAGTCTTCACGGTCAGGCCCTCTGCCCAGAGCACTCCTCGAGTAGTTCTGGCTCAGTTCCTTCGGGCCTTCGCTTAGACAGGACTCCCCCAGTCACCCTCCCTCATCCAGGATTTCCACTTTCCTCTCCTGGTTTGATTGGTTCATTTCAGATACTGTCATCTGTTTTACACACACACACGCGTTATTTATAGATTCATTGCATTGGGGTGTAAATCTCAAAAGGACAAAAATGTTTATCTTTTTTTACTCATAGACTCATTTAGCCACCTAGAGTACTGTGTAGCACCGAGTAGGAATTTTCTATGTATTTGTTGAATGTACTGTTTCATAATTTAAAGCATGTGTGTCAAAGGGTGTGTGTGACATTTAAATCCTATTTTGGATCTCCTAGTCCCATTCTGCCTTAGGGTGACAACTTGTCCTGAAGTTGATGTATAATCCTTTCTATCCACATTTTAAATATCAACTGTGTGCATCTGTAGCCATAAACAGGATATAATGTAAATAAATATCATTATATTATCACTCATTCTGCATTTCAGAATTATCCAGGTTGATCTGTATAGAGCAAGCTTTTTTTTTTTTTTTTAACACATTAAGCACTTGAACAGATGCAACTATATTATAATTTACTTTCCATTATTGCATTGATTTGCACCTAAGCGATTTTTGGCTCTTTATTATCACAAGTGACACTGCAGTACATCTTTGTGTCTCGGTGTCCGTGTGCTAATGTTTCCTCAGGGACAGGCCAGGGTGCTGTGCTGTTTTCACCTCTGTCACTTCCAGACTGCTCTCCCAGTGGTTACTGCCAGTAGATATCAAGTACCTGTTTGTCCACTTTTCATAATGAAATTTTTGCCAGTCTGGATGGAGGCTTCTTTGTGTGCTTGAATAAGATTTTGCAGTTTTCTCCTTAAAGTTGTTTCTATTGTAGAATTCTTTTCCTATGTTTATTTGATTTCCTCTCCTGTGGTTCTTTTTTTTTTTTTTTTTTCTTAAGATTTATTTACTTGATAGGCAGAATGACAAAGCGAGCAAGCGTGATTAATTGATCGCTCCTGCATCTGCTGGCTCACTCCCCAAATGGCTGCAACAGCCTGATCTGTGCCAGTCCAAAGCCAGGGGCCAAGAACTCCGTCTGGGTCTCCCACATGGGTGGCGGGGGCCCAAGCCCCCAGGCCAACTTCTGCTGCCTTCCCAGGTGCACTAGCAGGAAGCTGGATCGAGGGCAGAGCAGCTGGGACTTGAGGTGGTACTCTGACAGGGGATGCTGCCGTTGCAAGCGGCGGCTTCACCTGCTGTGCCACAGCGCCAGCCCTGATCTTCTTTTTCTGTGTTCCCACTGAGTTGTCTTTCATTTTCCCATTGATTGAAGACTTCTGGATCCATATCTAGAACAAATACCTGTTACTTGCATTACAAGCATCTTCTCCCAGGGTGTGGTAGGTCTTCTAACTTTGTAGTTCTTTTATAGAAGGTTTTATTGTCAGGCAGACATACCAGTCTGCCCCTTTATGATCTGTGCTTTTACTGTCATAGATATTCCTTGCCTGCCTGCCTCACTCAAGGTCAGAAGGGTATTCTCTTATATATTTTTTAATATTTATTTGAAAGGCAGGTTTACACAGAGAGAAGGAGAGAGAAAGAGAGAGAGAGAGAAAGGTCTTCAGTCTGCGGGTTCACTACCCAAATGGCTGCAATGGCTGGAGCTGTGCCATTCCGAAGCCAGGAGCCAGGAGCTTCTTCCAGGTCTCCCATGTGGGTGCAGAGGCCCAAGGACTTGGGCCATCTTCTACTGCTTTCCCGCCATAGCAGAGAGCTGGATTGGATGTGGAGCAGCCGGGACTCGAACCAGCACCCATATGGGATGCCAGGACTGCAGGAAGCAGCTTTACCCACTATGCCACAGTGCTGACCCCTCTTATATTTTCTTATAAAAGTTTTAAAGTTTGACTTTTCACATTTAGTCCATCTATCATTAATATTTATGTAAACTGCAAGGGAGGATTTAATTATTTTCCCCACAGAGACATCTGATTTTCCAGCAGAGTCCTCCCCACTGGTATGCGCCACCAGCTCCGTGGTGAACTGCTTTCTGTGTGTGGATCTGGTTCTGTTGTGTGGATCTCACACCCTCTGTGCCAATCCTCTGTTCTTTTAGCAGCATAGTTAAGTCTTGACAGCTAGTAAAACAAACCTTCCCTGTTGGTTCTTCAAAAATTTTTAGCTTTTCTTCACTCTTTGTTCTGCTATATGAATTTCAGAATCTTTAGGTTGCGTTCCCAAGAAAACGTGGTTGGAAGTTTACTTTATGATTTCTGGAGAATCATCCTCATTACTACGTTGAGCCTTTCTGTCCATGGGAAGACTCACTGGAGGCTTCTTTGTGTGCTTGAATAAGATTGTACGGTTTTCTCCTGAGAGTTGTTTCTATTGTAAATGGGATTTTTGGAATTAGTTGCCTGTTGTAAATAGTTACTACTGGTGTATAGGTATATTGTTGACTTTTTTTTTTTTTTTTAAAGATTTATGTATGGGGCCGACACTAAAGCATAGTGGGTAATGCCACTGCCTGTAGTGCCTGGCATCTCATATGGGCACTGGTTGGAGTCCCAGCTGCTTCACTTCCGATCCAGCTCCCTGCTGATGTGCCTGAGAAAAGAGCAGAAGATGGCCCAAGTCCTTGGGCCCCTGGACCCATGTGGGAGACTCCGGTGAAGCTTCTGGTTACTGGCTTTGGATCTGCCAAGCTCTGCCATTTGGGGAGTGAGTCAGCAGGTGAAAGACCTCTATCTCTGCCTCTGCCTCTCTCTAACTCTGCTTCCCAAATATATAAATACATCTTTTAAAAAGAGTCAATCATCTATTTAAAAAAAAGGTTTATTTATTGACTTGAGAGGCATAATTACAGCCAGAGGGACAGAGACAAAGAGGTCTTTCATCCGCTGGTTCACTCCCCAAATGGCTCAAATGGCCGAAACAGACCCATTCTGAAGCCAGGAGCTCCTCCTGGGTCTCCCAAGCGGACGCAGGGGCCCAAAGCTCCCTGCTTTCCCAGGCCATCAACAAGGAGCTAGATACAAAGTGGAGTAGCCAGGATTCGAACCAGTGTGCATATGGGATGCTGGCGCTGCAGGCAGAGACTTAGCCTACTATGTCACAGTGCCTTGAAGATATTCTTAGTTTAAAGACATTTCCTTCTACTTCTGACTAGCCAGAAGTTTTTATTGTGAATTAGAGTTATATTGTATCAAGTGTTTGTGGTTTTTTTAAATACTTTGTTTTATTTCTTTTAAAACATTACTGTTGTGTTATATATTACAACAGGCAAAACACATACAGAACGAGATTCCTTTAAGTAGAGATTGTAAACGCTCACGTTCCAGACACCCGGCATGAGAAATGGGTCACAGCCAGAACCTTCCGGGCCTTGGTCGCCCCTTGCCTCCTCTTGTAAATAAACAGAATCAGTCCTTTGCTTTACATTTCATTCCCCTCTCTATTCCTAAATACCATTGTTTGGCTTTACCTGTCTTTGAACATCCTACCACATGCACTCTCTCAGTGGCTCTTCTCATTGGGCACATGTGTGAGAGCCACCTGTAGTTCCTTCATCCTCAGATGTTCACCATTTTATACTTTGTAGCAGTGCATTCATTCTTTCTACAGTTGGTGGGTGTTTGTGTTGTTTCACATGGCTCTTAAGGAAATGCTCCTGGGAAAATTCTTATTCCTGTGTAAAAGTTCCTCTAGGTTCAGACCCAGGAGGGAACTGCTGGGGCTAAGGAGAGGGGCCTGTTTGGCATCCAAGTGTCTCTGAAGCTAGGGGACCCGCTGGCATTCTCACCGGGAGGGCCTCGGGACTTCCTGCTGAACCCCACCCTCCCCAGCCTCAGAACTGCCATTTTCATTTCTTCCCAACCCGTAGATGTGAAGTGGCTTAAAATTTGCATGTTCCCGATTGATGATTGGATCCTTTATTTATGGGCCATCTGTTGTTCCTCTTCTGAGGTGTGCCCATTTATGTCTTTCGTCCGTTTTTCTTTGGTTTTTCCTTTACTTAGATTCGCAAGAGTTCTTTACATGTTCTGAATGTGCTTCTCTGCCCCTTCTGTGTGTTGCTGTTATCTTCTCCATTTATGGGGTATTTTAAAGATTGGGTGCTTTTCATGTCAGTGTGCTTGGATTTCCTAGTCTTGTCTTTGATGCGCCTTCAACAGGTAAGGAACTTTTCCCTCCCTCGAGGTCCTAGAACATACAACACCAGATATTTCCTCTTAAAAGTTTGAAGATTTTGCTGTTTGTGTTCAAATTCATAGTCCGCCAGGAAGGGGCCTATGCCATAGGAGGGGGAGCCCTGGTTACCGTTCACTGGCACCGTGCTCGTCTTTTCCTCTGCTATTTCAGGGACACTTGTGGATTGCTTTACCAAGTCTTAAGGAAAACCCAGCCGGGGATGTTTTAGTTGGAACTGCATCCCGTCCGTAAAGCACCTTGGAGAGTCAGGCTCTTCATGAGTAGCCTCTTCCTGCCCTTGGCAGGGCCCAGAAGCCTCAGTGCTCCCAAAAAGTCCCTGATGTTTTCTTGTTAGGTGTGGTCCTAGGTTCCTTATTGTTGTGTTTTAATCACTCCTGTCAGGGGTATCTTTTTTCCTCCCTCATTTTCTAATTGTTGCTGATGTACGTTGGAGCCTTGGGGGCAGTGAGCGTGTGAAAGCCTGCTTGTTTCCTGGACGGGAGCTCGGTTCGGAGACTATTCCAGTCTCTGCCCTTTGCGCACTGCGTGGGCTGTCCCCTCGCTGGAGCTGGCTGGGCACAGTCCTTGGACTGCTGCCTCCAGGGTCAGCAGCTGCAGCTCTGCTGGGGACAGGTCTGTCTGTACAGTAGCTAACTTTCTGATTCTGAGGTCAGCATTCAGAATCCCTGTTGCTCACAGATAAAAGCTACATTCGGAATTATCAGTGATAAAAGTAGATTAGTCTCACTTGCCTTCCTCATTTGTTTTCTTTGTTAAAAATCCAGGACTGGAAAGAACATTGGTTATAGATGAGCTCCCTGGATCCCCGACAGTGTGTTGAAGTGTGCTGGTCTTTCAGGTGAAGATTTCTATCCAGGAATCCAGCGAAAATTGTCATTAGTGCTGTAACTTCTCAGAAAAATAGTCGTATCACTTATGATTAATAAGAAGTTAATTCTTCTCAAATCTTTGGGGTTTATTTTTCTCTTGCTTTCTTATGCTGACAGAATGCTCAGAAAATCTTAAATAGAAATAATATGACAGTTTCCTATTGGTTCATGATTTTAAAGAGAATACTTTTTAACTTATCCATATTGAGTATAGTATTTGCGAAAGGTCTTATTTACAAATACCCTTTAGCAGGCTAAAGTAATTTCCTATATTTCTGGTTGGCTAGGTGTTTCTAACAGGAATGACTGTTGAATTTTAGGAAATATGTTTTTGGCATGTATTGAGATGGTTTTCTCCTCCAACCTGCTACTGTAGTAAATTGTGTTAGTTTCTAATGTTGAACCAACTTTGCAATCCTAGAGTAAAGCTAACTTGGTCATAAGCCTTTACGTACATTGCTGGATCTAGCATATTACCTAATTATTTTGTTTAGAATTTTTGAATCTTTGTTCCTGAGTGAAGCAGGCCTGTAATTTTCCTTTGTCAGACTGTCTTTAAGTGGTTGTGGCATTAAAGATAGAAGCTGTGATGTGTTCCTTCTGTTTTCATTTGCTCCAAGAGTTTGTGTACTGTTGGAATTCTCTATTCCTTGAATGTTTACTAGAAAACGCCAGTGCGGCCACCTGGACCTCAGTTGTTTATGTAGGGAAGACTGCTGGCTGCTGATTTAATTAATTTTAGTTACAGTGCTATTAGGGTTGTCTAATCTTTTTTAAAAATTTTTGACAAGTTGTAATTTTTCTGGGAATTTGTCCATTTCCCTGAAGTTTTCAAATTATTTGGAATAACATTTATAGTATCCTCTTTGTGTTTTTTTTTTTAATTTTAATTTTTTTTTATTTTTGACAGAGTGGACAGGGAGAGAGAGAGACAGAGAGAAAGGTCTTCCTTTTGCTGTTGGTTCACCCTCCAATGGCCGCTGCAGCCGGCGCACCGCGCTGATCCGATGGCAGGAGCCAGGTGCTTATCCTGGTCTCCCATGGGGTGCAGGGCCCAAGCACTTGGGCCATCCTCCACTGCACTCCCTGGCCACAGCAGAGAGCTGGCCTGGAAGAGGGGCAACCAGGACAGAATCCGGTGCCCCGACCAGGACTAGAACCCCGTGTGCTGGCGCCGCAAGGCAGAGGATTAACCTATTGAGCTGCGGCGCCGGCCCTCCTCTTTGTTTTTGGAAATGATTTTATTTATTTGAAAAGCAGAGTTGCAGAGAGAGGGAGAGACAGAGAGGTCTTCTATCCACTGGTTCAATCCTCAAATGGCCACAACAGCTGGGGCTGAGTGCGGCTGAAGTCAGGAGCCTGGAACGCCATCCTTATTCTAGGGGTGTGGGGGTAGGGGCCTACACACTTGGGTCATCTGCTGATGCCTTCCTAATCACATTAGCAGGGAGCTGGATCAGAAACGAAGCAGCTGGGACTCAAACTGGTGCTCATAGGGGCTGCCAGCCTCCCAGGCCGTGGCTTAGCCTGCTCCTCCTCTTTATCTTAATCTCCACCACATCCCTAACTGTGTTCCCTTCCTCATTCCTCAGATTGACTATGGTATTGTCTCCTTTTCTCTTGATTATCTTGCTGAAGATGCATTGGCTTACTTGTCTCTTCAGTGAGCCAACATCTGGCTCTCTGTATTCTTGTATTCTTATTTTCTTACTAATTTACTCCTTTTGTTGTGTGTGGGCTTCCTATCATTTTCTCTTTTTTAATCTTTAAAGGTTTGTTTTATTTATTTGGAAAGCAGAGTGACAGAAAAGGAGAGACAATGAGAGTGATCCTCCATCTGCTGGTTCACTCCCCAGATGGTCACAACAGCTGAGGCTGGGCCAAGCTGAAGCCGGGAACCTGAAACTCCATCTCAGTCTCCCACATGGGTACAGGAGCCCAAGCACTTGGGCCATCTTCCACTGCTTTCCCAAATGCATTAGCAAGGAGCTAAATTAGAAGTGGACCAACCAGGACTCGAACCAGTGCCCACTTGGGATGCCAGCATCACAGGTGGTGGTTTAACCTTTTATGTCACAACACTGGCCCCAATTTACACTACCCTATTTCTCTCTACTTTTTACGAAGTTTGGTTTTTTTTGTTTTTTTTTTTTAAGATTTATTTATTTATTTGAAGGCAGAATTACAGAGAGGCAGAGAGAGATCTTCCATCCGCTGGTTCACTCCCCAACTGGCTGCAAAGGCCAGAGCTGTGCGGATCCGAAGCCAAGCCAGGAGCCAGGAGCTTCTTCTGGGTCTCCCACGTGGGTGCAGGACCCCAAGGACTTGGGCCATCTTCTACTGCTTTCCCAGGCCATAGCAGAGAGCTGGATCAGAAGTGGAGCAGCCAGGACTCGAACCTGCACCCAGGTGAAATGCTGGCACTGCAAGTGGTGGCTTTACCTGTTACTCCACAGTGGCAGCCCCTTTTACAAGCTTTTGTTGATGTCTTATTTCTTCTTTAAAATTTTTTTTTAAGATTTATTCATTTTTATTTGAAAGTCATAGTTACACAAAGAGAGGAGAGACAGAGAGAGAGGTCTTCCCTCCGATAGTTCACTCCTCAATTGGCCACAACGGCCGGAGCTGTGCCAATCCGAATCCAGGAGCCAAGAGCTTCCTCTGGGTCTCCCACATGGGTGCAGGGGCCCAAGGAGTTGGGCCATCTTCTACTGCTTTCCCAGACCATAGCAGAGAGCTAGATCAGAAGTGGAGCAGCCAGGACTTGAACTGGTGCCCATATGGGATGCTGGCACCGCAGGCGGAGGATTAACCTGTACCACAGCACCAGCTCCCAAACTATTATTTTTAATTGGTTTGAAAGTTTTACATTAGTTTATGTTCTCTTAGGGAAGCTCTTAGAAATGGTTCTTCCTTCAGAAGTTACATTTTGTGTGTCTGATGCGCATGAACTTTCAGCGTGTGTTTGTGTGGAGTGTATCTGAAGTATCTTTGTTTTATTCCTGTGTTTGAAAAGGTGGAATTCCAGTTGGACTGTTAATTTCTCTTAGCCTTTAAAACCATCCGCCCTCTCTCTGGCTCCTGCTGCTGTGAGAAGCCGGCTGTCAGTGCAGTCATCACCCCTGTAGGCAGTCTGTCTCTTTGGCTGCGGTAGGCCTTCGTCGGCAGTGACCTGCTGTTTACCGCTGTGTGTGGGTGTGGACTCCTTTCCCTCTGTCCTGCTCAGGTACTGAACCTTGGGGAAGTCTCCAGGCCTTTCTCTTTGATATTGTCTGAGCCCCATTCTCTAGGCCTTCACTCTGCAACTTCCTCAAACCTCCTCGTCGTATTTTCAGTTTTACTTCTGAGTCTGAATACGTTCTTCTGATCTGGCTTCTAGTTAGCCCACCATTCTCTGTCATTGTTTCCATCCTTGGGTTTTTCCATTTCACTGATTTTATTTTACAGTTGTAAAGTTAGATTTGATTATTTTTCAAAATTTGATTAGCCAGTTTCGATAGTCTCGTTTCTCACGTTTTCTCTGCCCCCTTTATTTCCCTAAGTATCTCAAACTTTATGTTCTCTCTGGTAATTCCAGCGTCCAGAGTGTCTGCAGGTCAGTTCCCAGGCCGCGGTGCCCACTGACTTTATTGGAGGTGGCTGGGAATTGTGGGCTCACCGGTTGAAACGCTTTCCTCTGGGGAATGTGGCGTGTGTGCCTCTGCTGCTCCCCTGGCACCAGGTACCCTTGAGTGCCGGCTTGCGGGCGTCAGTTCCAAGGGAAGAGGCCTCTGCCCCCGAGCCTTGAGCAGGGTCAGGACAGGTAGTCTCCCTCTGTGGGGCAGGTTTATTTATTTATTTTTTAATTTTTTACGATTTATTTTTATTTATTTGAGGGAGAGAAAGAGAGCTTCCATTCGTTGGTTCACTCCCCAAATGGCCACGGCAGCCAGGGAAGCCAGGAGCCAGGAGCTTCCTCCTGATTTCCCACCTGGGTGGCAGGGGCCGTTCTCTGCTGCTCTCCCAGGTGCATTAGCAGGGAGGTGGTGAAGCAGTGCCCATGTGGGATGCCAGCATCCCAGGTGGTGGCTTAACCCACTAGGCCACAACGCCAGCCCCAAGGGGCAGGTTTTGATTTTGATTTTCGTTGGAAGTTCAGTCCGCCAGGAATATTGCCCTTCCTGGTCGCAGGTTTTATGCAGTGAGGGATATCTCCAGGGCGAGCTTTTCACACTCCTCTCGCCCAGGCGTGCAGAGTGCATTCGGATGCAGGGAGGGCAGGGAGTGGTCCCCAATTTGCCATCGTTGACTTGGGCTTTCTTCAGCTCCGGCCTCTGTTTGTTTTCCTTACTTTATTTGTAGGTCATCCATGCTTAATTTTTTTAAAATTAACTTTCTTGAAGGGTTAATTAAAACGTAAAGAGTCCTAACAAATGTTTACACCCATGTGACTGTCACCACAGTCAAGACATTTTCATCAACCCTGAAGATTTTCGTGTGCCCCTTCTCAGGTAACCAGTTGTTGCCTCCACTCCTTCAGCCCTTCCAACCCCAGCAATCATTTCTACTTTTTAGATAAAAATGAATATAAGGAGTTCTACCATTCTTTCCCCCATACCCTGATACTTTGGGGTACTGTCTAGGATATAGGCACCAGTTTTGGAGTTGTATTTGGGGTCTTCAAAAAATTTATGGAAGTTTATATTATGAGAAATCTATGGATATAAAAATCGGGCAGGCATTGTGACCCGCAATGTTAAGCCACTGTACGATGCCCACGTCCTAGGTACTCAACTTCCAATGCTGTTTCCTGCTAATGCACCTGAGGGGTTAGCAGATGATGATCCAAGTACTTGGGCCCCTGTTACCCATGCAGGAAACCTGGATGGAGTTCTGGGCTCCTGGCTTTGGCCTGGCAAACCCCTGGCTGTTGTGTCATTTGGGGAGTAAAACAGTAGATGGACGATCAATCTCTCTTTCTCTCTCTCTCTTTATCCGCCTTTCAATAGATGAAAATGAACCCTTTTTTTAAATTTTGCAACCAAATTTATTTTTTAATTCTATTTTTCCATAAACATTTTGAACTTCTCAAACTTTAATGTGCATCAGAGCCACATTGGGGAGCTTCCTAAATACAGGTTCGATTCCCAAGTCACACATCAAAAATGCTAGTTCACTAAGAGTACATTAGAATAAAATATTTCTTTTTATATCTTGCCCATCATTTTTATTTTTTTGACAGGCAGAGTTAGAGATAGACAGAGAGAAAGGTCTTCCTTTCCGTTGGTTCACCCCCAAAATGGCAGATCCGAAGCCAGGAGCCAGGTGCTTCCTCCTGGTCTCCCATGCGGGTGCAGGGCCCAAGCACTTGGGCCATCCTCCACACTGCCTTCCCGGGCCACAGCAGAGAGCTGAAATGGAAGTGCAGCAACCGGTACAGAATCCGGCACCCATCATTTTTAGATATTCTATACTGGGAGGATTTTCTGTGTTTCTTTGCAGATGTAGCCAGCTATATGCCAAAAATAAAAGAGCTCAATGCTGCTTTTATATCTGCTAAGATGATTATGTTACTTTCACATTATTCTATTAATTTTGTGAGTTATATTTGCTAGTGCTGACTTATCCTTGAGGTTAAACCCACCTTGTTTATAATGCATTACTTTTTATTTTTTTAAATACATTGCTGAAGTTGATTTGTAATTTTTAATTTAGAGTTTTTACACTCCTATTCATAAATGAGGTCATTTTACAGATTTTTTTTTTCATATACTGTCTCTAGTTTCTGCAATCAAATTAAAGTAACCTCATAAAATAAGTTGACAGATACCTCCCCTCAGCATTTGAGAATATTTTATTATTTTCTGATGACCTAGTTGCCAAAGGAAATCTCTCCATCTGAAATATCCTTCTTTTGTCTTTGGTATCTTTTAAGATTTTCCCTCTGCCTCTGGAATAAATGGAATTTATTCCATTTTATGTAAGTGTTGTCTTGGTTGGTTTACTTTATTTCATTTCCTACTTGAGTATTAGTGTGTTCTTTTGTACTATGGGCTCATAATGCTTTCGGTTGTGGAAAATTCTAAGCCATTATTTGTTTACTGCTTGTCATTTACTTCTCTATTCTCTCCTTTCGATATTTCTACCTGCCTCTATTGGAATTTCTCATTCTGTCCTCCATGTTTCTTTTCTGTCCTGTTTTTCACTTCTTTATCTCTCAGTGCTGTGCTTCGGATTATTTTCCCAGATCTGTCTTCCAAGTCACTAATTTTCTCTTCAGCTATTTTCAGTCTGCTGTTAAGTCATCAATCATGTTTTTAATTTGTGTGACTCCTTTTGTCATTTCTTGAATGCCTGTTTAGTTCTTTTTCAAATTTACCTTTTAAAAAATAATTTGCTGTTCTTGTCTCGGAGGTCGTATTCCCTCATTTCATATTTTAGACGTAGGTCACGTATCATTCAGTGTCCTCTCTTCTGCAGTTCTTGCAAGTGCTTTCTGCCATGATTCTCATAGCCTTTTGGTTTGTGAAGTTTTAGTTTTCCTCCTGGTTTTAGTTTGCAGTGGAGCCCCTTGTGGCCTGCCGTGTAGGGGTGCCTTCGTGGGGCAGGTTTGCGTTTGCTGTGCTGGGTCCTCCTGAGCTGCCATGCTCTCAGCCAGTTTTCCTGTGGATTTTCGGCTTAGCTTCTCTGCACCTGTGTGTAGTATGAATTTCATGTGGACATGGGATTCTGATTTATTGCTTAGCCCTGGGTCAGTGGGCGGCTTCCTGATAGCTGCCTCAGATAGATGTAGTTTGCTAGCCCCTGCTTCACAGACTGGGCATGTCAAGCCACAGGGCTCTTTGCTGCATAGTCCTGAAAGCGTGTATCCCATCCCAGCAGCTGTGTGGGTCATGCACATTCCACTGTAACTCTGGGTTTGGCTTTGCATTTGCTCCTTGATTCTTATATCCAGAATCTTTGTCTTGGGCTCCCTTAAATACCTGTACGTAGAGAGAGGGTCTGGGGGCAGGGGCAGCGATGGTGGTTCCGGTTTATCTGGCTTCCCCGTGTTAACGGAAGAGCAGCACTGCCCAGGAGGGCTCAGGCCTCCCTGTGGACCAGCAGCCTGTCCCCAAGAATGTGCATTTCTCCTGCAGCCTTTCCCATCCTGCTCCATCCCTAATCCCAGGAGACCTCACGTTCTGCCTGGAGGCCCTGTGTGCTGAGGCACTCCCTTCCCCCAGCTCGTAGGCTGTCAGACCCTCATGAGACCTGAGTCCCTTTCTCCAGCTGGGGATGTGTCTACCCCGGGGCCACGGGGCCATGATGCTGCAAGCTCACACACTGTCCCTTCCCCAGGCTCGGCTCCCCCGGTTCCTGCCCCTGACCTCTTAATGCAGATCAAGCAGGAGGGTGAGCTCCAGCTGCAGGAGCAGCAGGCCCTGGGCGTGGAGGCCTGGGCAGCCGGGCAGCCTGATATTGGGGAGGAGCCCTGGGGCCTCAGCCAGCTGGACTCCGGAGCAGGAGACATCTCCACAGAGGCTACCTCCGGTAAGTACCTGACATGGGGAGCAGACACAGGAAGGCCCCTGGCAGCATGGGGGGAGCTGTCCTGGCCAGTGCTGGGCTTTTCCCACCTGGAGGCAGGAGCTACCCCAGAGGACACCTACCTGGTGGCCTTCGGAGCTCGGCAATGCTGTCCCTGGGCATTTCTCAGCCCCTCGGTCAGCTACGTGCCCGCCCCCGGCACCGGGCAGTGAGGTCACCACTGGCCTCCTATTCAGGAGGACTGTGAGTCAGTGGGGGACATCGGGGCTTCCAGGGGCTTCAGAGGAGGGGCAGAGGCCGGGTCACCGTGGCCCTTCAGAAAAGTTCCAGTGAGCGCTCCTGGGGTTTAGCCGTTCCCCTCTCCCATGTTTGCCCTCGGCTCCCTGGCCTGCCCCTGACCTACGGCCTCTGATCTCTCTCCATCGCAGGCGTCCATTCCACCTTTTCAACCACTATCCCGCCCACGTCCTGGCAGGCAGATCTCCCTCCCCACCATCCCTCCTCTGCGTGCTCGGACGGGACCCTGAAGCTCAACACGGCAGCCTCCACGGAAGGTACAGGGAGCTGGGCGAAGGGGAGGCCGCGGCGGCCGGGGGAAGCCTCGGCCCAGGCACCTAACCTTTCAGCCAGCAGGCAGTCGGTCACCTGTGATCGTGTGACTCTGTCCATCCTGCCCTGTACTCCTGTCTTGGGCTGTCCAGCCTTCAGACAGTTCCTCTGTGGTGCAGTGCTGAGCAGCCTGATCTGATAAGCTGGTATCCCTGAAGGAGATGCCTCTTCCTGGACGAGGCGGCCAGTGGCTGCGGTTCAACGTGGAAGAAACCAAACCAGATCCACGCCATTCCTTAGTTACTGGCGCACTACCAAAGACAGGTGCATTAGTGTTCTCTTTACTTACATGGAGAAGGCCGGTTATCTGCTACTTTAAGTAAGCATTTCTGCCATATTTTAGCACCCCCAAAAATGTGCCACAAGCCAAGATCCCAGATATGACACCTCAGGATATGAAATTCAAGTTCACATGGAGAAAAGAAAGCACATTCACTTGTGTGTTTATCCTTAGCTAGTGGCCTCCTGGCATGCTAAGATGCTTCGGGACATGATCTGGCTGATCGGCATACAAGCCTGCCAAGGGGGTGTCCACCGATGAGCTGTTCCTGAAGAGCAGTGGGTGCGTGGCCCAGCCGCGGCACAGCCTCAGAGCCGTCTCAACCCCACGGCCATGCTTCTGCCCCTTGGCAACACAGCCATCGGTCAGAACCCATTCTTAGGATAAATTCACTACTAGCACCAAAAGCCATGGTGAAAACAGACCCTGGGAACAGATGTGACAGGTGTGGGGACACAGCATCCTCTGGGTGTGAGGCAGCCTGGGGGGGGTCTTCCTCAGGGGTTTGGTCCTAAGGCTGGGCCGCCGGCACCCAGCGTGGTGCCTCTGGGCTGAGCAGCTGTTGCGTGTCCCGGTAAAAGCGCCAGACCCTTCGTTCTGTCGGCAGGCAGGGCCCGAATGACTGCTGCTTTTCTGTTTTCCTTAGCAGATGTAAAGATTGTGATCAAAACAGAAGTGCAGGAAGAGGAGGTGGTGGCCACACCTGTGCACCCCACTGACCTGGAGGCTCACGGGGCCCTGTTCGGACCCGGCCAGGCCACGAGGTTTTTCCCTAGCCCTGTCCAAGAAGGAGCCTGGGAGAGTCAGGGCAGCTCCTTCCCCAGCCAGGACGCCGTGCTGGGGCTGCGGGAGCCCGCCCGGCCCGAGAGGGACATGGGGGACCTGAGCCCTGCCGTGGCCCAGGAGGACACTGCCCCCGGGGACTGGCTCTTTGGTGGGGTCCGGTGGGGCTGGAACTTCCGGTGTAAGCCTCCAGTGGGCCTGAACCCCAGGACCGGGCCGGAGGGTTTATCGTACTCCTCCCCGGACAATGGAGAGGCCATCCTGGACCCTAGCCAGGCCCCACGGCCCTTCAACGAGCCCTGTAAATACCCTGGCCGGACAAAGGGCTTCGGCCACAAGCCGGGGCTGAAGAAGCACCCGGCGGCACCCCCCGGGGGCCGGCCCTTCACTTGCGCCACGTGCGGGAAGAGCTTCCAGCTGCAGGTGAGCCTGAGCGCCCACCAGCGCAGCTGCGGCCTGCCGGACGCGGCGGGCTCCGGGGCAGCAGCCTCTTCGGGCGGCGGCGGCGGCGGCGGCGGAGGTGGAGGCGGAGGCGGAGGCGGCAGTGCAGGAGGCAGCGGCGGCAGCGCCCGGGATGGCAGCGCCCTGCGCTGCGGCGAGTGCGGCCGCTGCTTCACGCGGCCCGCGCACCTCATCCGCCACCGCATGCTGCACACGGGCGAGCGGCCCTTCCCCTGCACCGAGTGCGAGAAGCGCTTCACCGAGCGCTCCAAGCTCATCGACCACTACCGAACGCACACGGGCGTGCGGCCGTTCACCTGCACCGTGTGCGGCAAGAGCTTCATCCGGAAGGACCACCTCCGCAAGCACCAGCGCAACCACGCGGCGGGCGCCAAGGCGCCGGCCCGCGGCCAGCCGCTCCCGCCGCTGCCCCCGGGGCCGCCGGACCCCTTCAAGAACCCCGCGACCAAAGGACCCTTGGCCTCCACAGAGCTTGTGACCGACTGGACTTGTGGCCTAAGTGTCCTGGGGCCCGCCGACGGCGCGGACCTGTGAGCCCCAAGTGTAAAAATCCCTCTTGCAGACAGCAGGGCGAGGCTGAGCTCAGAGGCAGCGGCGGACGCGGGTGGGAACCGGAGTTCCCAGTTGCAGAACTCATCACTGGAAAACGCGAGACTGTCAGTGCAGCTTCCGCCTCCAACCCAGGTAGAATTCTGATTGTGAAACTGAGCACCGTAGAATTTTAAGTAATTTAATTGCAAAACTGGTTTGTTTGTTTTTAATTCTTGAGGGGAAAAGAAAAAAAAAAAAGCTGCAAAGTAATAGTAAGCGCGGGTTTGACTCTGTAGCAGGCTCTTGGTTTTCAGGGCACCACTAGCTGTGTCTTGCTGAGTGACGACAGGTGAGTACTGGGAAGCCGGCGGCTGGGGAGGGAGGTGCGGAAGGCCCCGGCCCCACTGACTGCTAGGGGTGGGTCCCCCAGAGAGCTGAGGCCCTGCTCTGCCAGGGTGGGCAGGTCTGCACATGGGCTGCCACTCGGCAGGAAGGACCCACCCAGGAGCCACTGTTACAACTCCCAGCTTGCCTCTTCATCCAGAAAGGTCCCCTCAACTGCTGGCCTGGCCTGGCCTGACCTTTCCCTATTTGGGGCCACCTGGGGGTACCTCTCTGAAGGGAACTTGGCCATGTCCCCTGTTGAGTGAGTCCCGGGCTATAAAGCAGCATTGTCAAAAGCCACAGTGTTGGTCCTGGGAGGGTGAAGAAGCCGAGGCGAGGAGTGGAGCCCGCAGACATCTGGTGGTCACCCCGGAGCCAAGAGCGAAGTGTGGCTGCCACTGCCCACTCCTGCCCCATGCCTCCGGCGGGACGGGCGCCCTGACTCCAGGAGGCAGCAGGCAGGCATTCTTTCCTTTGAGACATGAGAAAGTTAAGGCTCAAAGGGGACACGTCTCAGTCTCACGGTGGGTGCACAGTGAGAAGGCTTTGAGAAGGGCCGCAGTGGGACGCTGCTCCTGCCCTTGGAGCGGCAGTTTGGGGAGAAAAGGTTTTCATTTTCACCCTCTAAAAAGATTGATCCCGCACCTGCATGAGTCAGATCATCAAGCCTCAAAGAAACTTTGGGTGCAGCAGCTGTCCTGCTGCGCCCCAGCTTCCCTGGTGAGTACACGCACCCCTGCACGGGGTACTCGGAAGGCAGCGTGAGAGCTGGGGACCCGGTCTGCGGCTTGCTCCCAAGCCTGTTCTCTTCAGGCTGGAATGAGAAACAGGCCCAGGTTTCTTGATTGTACCACAGTGCTGTCCCTACCACACGAACACCCATTCCTGTTTTGTTGACTCTGCCTCTGGTCCTCTCCCAGAGTAACTCATCTCCCTGTGGAGGAGAGGCCCTGGCATCCATCTGTTCAGCTCCCTCATGCGTACTTTTATTAGGCAATAGACTAGTTAAGAAAATTGTTTCTATGTACTGTATATTTTGTACCTGTTTACACTTCTAATATTGATATAACTGATATTTTGAAAAACAAATGGACAGAAAACATCTTGTTAAAATAAAACCTAACCAGCACCAAGGCGGTTTGGTGGGTTCCATTCTTAGACCTGTGTCTTTGTTGCTGATGCTTCTAAATACATCCCCCAGGGTCGGGAGGGTGGGGAGGCAGCGATCTGGCGGGTCTCCCAGGTGGATGAGAAAAAGTTGATTGAAGAAGATAGGGAAAGAGGGAAAGAAGCAAAGGAAAGATCACAAAACAAAATGGTGGAGAAATCCACATATATCTGTGTTCACTACAAATAAGCTTTGTGGTTGAAAAACAAATTGTCAGATAATAAGACAAAACAAAGATCCAGCTCTTCACTTTGAAGTTTTAGGGGAGGATTCATTGTGGCGTAAACACAAAATAGTTCTCCTCCAGTAACTGCCCTGAAATTGTGCTCTGTCAACCTTTTTTTCTCACTGGCAGTTTGGTGCCTAAATGACATCTTGTCAGAATTCCAATACATGTGGTCACAGAGGAGTCTCATTCTACTCTCAGTGGGAACCATATTTGAATTTCAGTGTGAAGCCCCATTCAGAGCCCACGTGCCTGCCACCCCAGCTCCGGCCAGCTCTGTCTGGGGTGCCAGCAGCTTGGCACTGGGTGAGATTGAGGTCTACTCTTCGAATCCTTCCCCCAGACTGTAGCCTAGGCCTTCACGAACTCTCACTTCCAACTTTGAGGATCCAAAAAGGAGGGAGTACCGATGCCTGCTGATGTGGGACCCCGTGCGGCTTGGCTCCACCTGTGACTGGGCCCCTGCAGGGATGGCGGTAACCAGGTGGCTGGTAGGTGAGCTTTCCTTGGGGGTAGTGCTCAGCTTCACTTTACACCCCTCTGATGCCGAAAATCAGTGCCAGCGAGGGAGCTGGGAAGTGTTGCCCCTAACTTTTCCCTTGGGCAGGCACGCCATCCTGTGGCCTGTGGCTGTATGGACAACCTCAGCGTCCCTCCCCCTGCTTACAAGCCCCTGAGCCTCATTGCTGAGAGAACCTGGAATGTGGGGGGAGCAGCCCCACCTTTTCCCTGCTCTGCTGGGCTGCTCCTTCAGAACCTCTGCACTAACTTCCATGTCCCAGTGTGTGCACACCCCCCAGGGGTAACATCAAGGGCTCTCCTCTGCAGTGAGGAAAGGAAACGAGCCACACCCGGGGCTCCACTGAAGGAGAACAAGAGCTGCTCACCTGGCAGAAAGGGAAAGAATCTCTCACAGTCATCTTTGTATTTGTGGAGCGGGGGAGAAGGTATTAGTGCCTCGCCAGTCGTGAGGTGGCTGTCCCGGAATTAACACGTGGGACACTTTACATTTGTCCTGGGCTCTGGGCCTTAGCTTCAGTTTCCAGAGAAGGATAAAATAGTGCTTGACATCTTATGATATGCCATTGACAAGAAGCATACCTAAAACTTAAGGGTGCAAAATAGTTCAAAGCAAATAATTAGGGAAAAAACCCACAAATGGTAACCAGAAGATAACTGGAACATCAGTCCTATTGGGAAAAAAACTTTTTTTTAAATATTGGGGCCAGCACTGTGGCGCAGCAGGTTAACACCCTGGCCTGAATTGCCAGCATCCCATGTGGGCGCTGGTTCAAGACCCAGCTGCTCCACTTTCGATCCAGCTCTCTGCTGTGGCCTGGAAAAGCAGTAGAAGATGGCCCAAGTCCTTGGGCCCCTGCACCCATGTGGGAGACATGAAAGAAGTTCCTGGCTCCTGGCTTTGGATCGGCACAGCTTCGGCCATTCAATTGGGGAGTGAACCATCTGATGGAAGACCTCTCTCTCTCTCTCTCTCTCTCTCTCTCTCTCTCTCTCTCTCTAACTCTAACTCTGACTTTCAAATAAATAAGTAAATCTTTTAAAAAATATATTTATTTACTTGACAGGCAGAGTTACAGATGGGGGAGGGGGAGAGAGAGAGGTCTTCATCTGCTGGTTCACTCCCCAAATGGCCAAAACGGCGGCCGATCAGAAGAGAAGCCAGAAGCCAGGAACCTCTTCCAGGTCTCCAATGAAGGTGCAAGGGCTCAAGCACTTGGGCCATCTGCTCTTTCTCAGGGCCATCAGCAGGGAGCTGGATCAGAAGTGGAGCAGCTGGGACACCAGCTTCTAAGGCAGATGCTTAAGCTACTACACCACAACACCGCCCCCCCCCCAAAAAAAAAAAAAAATCTTTAGTGCAAAAGCATTACCAGGCCAAAATGAATGCAATGTTATGAAAACAGTAAGGTTTGATGTCCCTAACATATGGTTTCAAAATCCATAAAACATAAAGAATGATGAAGAAACAATTGAAAAATCACAATGAGAGATTCTACATACCTTTTTCTGTAATTTATAAAAGAGAAATTAGTAAGAATATAGAAAATTTGAAAGGTATATTATAAATTGTTTGGACATTGTTTTAAATGAAGTTTTATGTTCCTTTCAAATATATGGAATATTTATAAAAATTGCCTTCAAAACAAATCACAATGAATTCCAAACAGCTTATTTTATTGAGACTTCAAAATCACAATGCAGTAAAACTAGACATAAATAACAAAATTATAAATGTTTTTAAAAGAGAATAATTTATTGCAGAAAATATAAAACAGTTGTTGCTCACAATAGTTTATTTTAAAAGGTTTATTTATTTATTGGAAAGGCAGAGTTATAGAGAGGCAGAGGCAAAGAGAGAGAGAGAGGTCTTTCATCCACTAGTTCACTCCCCAGAAGGCTGCAGTGGTCAGAGCTGGGCCTGTCCTAAGCCAGGAGACAGGAGTTTCTTCCAGGTCTCCCACATGGGTGCAGGGGCCCAAGGACTTGGGTCGTCTTCAATTGCTTTCTCAGACCATAGCAAAGAGGTGGATCAGAAGTAGAGCAGCCGGGGCCTGTGCTGTGGTGTAGCAGGTAAAGCCACTGCCTGCAGTGCAGTGCCGACATCTCAGCTGCTCCACTTCTGATCCAGCTCTGCTATGGCCTGGGAAAGCAGCAGAAGATGGCCCAAGTCCTTGGGCTCCTGCAGCCGCATGGGAGACCTGGAAGAAGCTCCTGGCTCCTGGCTTTGAATCAGCTCTGGCCATTGCAGCCATCTGGGAAGTAAACCATTGGTTGGAAGACCCCTTCCTCCCTCTCTCTCTCTCTCTGCCTCTGCCTCTCTGTAATTCTGCATTTCAAGTAAAAAATCTAAAAAGTAAAAACAAAACAAGTGGA